>NW_024081013.1:1558861-1607995 GCF_003009895.1 Hyaena hyaena
CCCCGGCCCTCCTGCTTTGCAAGCTACACACCCTCTCTGATGGCTTCATGTGCTTTGTCCATCATGGGGCCTGCAGGTGACCCAGCTGATGGCAAATGGCTAATAATGTTGTTCCTTCCATGTGCACACAGGCGTTCTAGTCCATAAATGGCATCCTCCTCTGGGTGGCAGCCTCGAAGAAAGAGCTCCAGAAATGCTGGAAAGGGGGCACTTGGGTGGCTCAGTCTGTTAAGCATCTGACTCTTGGGTTCGGCTCAGGCCATGATCTCAAGGTGTGTGAGTTCAAGCCCTGTGTCGGGCTCTGTGCTGACTTTGAGGAGCTTGCTTGGGATTCTCTCTTTCTCTGTCTCTGTCTCTGTCTCTGTCTCTCTCTCTCTCTCTCCCTCTCTGTCCCTTCTCCCCTGCTCATGCTCTCTCAAAATAAATAAATAAAGGAAAAGAAAAAAGAAATGCTGAAACAGACCCCAATCCTGACCCCAATCCTGAATTTCTCTGATTCTGTGCAGAAAATTGTTCTTAAGTAGATTCTAACTCAGAAATACAGTATTGGGAGTTCTCTGCTGTTAACATTCCGGATTGATACCTAGATGATTTCTAGTTGGTTAGTGGTGGCAGCCACGGGTGCTTTTGTAAAGCCCCCAGCCCTCCGGGGGCTCCCTCTTCATGACTGCAGGGTCAGCCCAGCAATCACAAGGTGTTCCGTGCACGGGGCCGTGCTCTTCACGGGCTGGGGACCCAGGCCTGCCTGCTGTGACCAGGGCTCCGCCCAGCCCCCTGTCTCGTGCGACCCCTGTGGCCAGAGGAGGGGCATGGTGTGGATGTGGGTGGAGTAGTGTATACAGCCATTGCCAGATACAGCCAGGGTGCCAAGGTAAGTCTGAACCTCAGATAAATGAGTAGTTTTCAGTATAACACGTCAGTATAAACATGCCCCGAAAAGTTCACAGGGCATAGATTAAAAATCACCCATTGTTTATCCAGAAAGCTCAAACTGAACTGGGTATCCTATATTTTTGTTGTGTTTAATCTTTTAAATCTGTTTCTTTCTAAGGATTATGCCCAAGTTCCAGAGGCTTCTTTGCACGCCCTAATTTCTCGGGCTGTGGTCCAGCTCTGCACATCTGGATCAGGCACCAGGCACCCAGAAGAGGCTGCCGTGGGTGTCTGGGGGCCACTCTCCTCCTCTAGTTGGCTGCCGGTGTTTCTTTCAGGGCTCCTGGGAGCTCCACACAGCTGCTCTGCTGGGACAGCCTCCTGAATAAATAAATACTGCTCTTAACGAGTTTAAGTGTGGCCACTTTGATATAAGAGGAGGTTCCGTGGGCTTCCGGAAGGTAGGATGCAGTCGGAGCACTCTTAGTGAATCTTGATCATTCAAACTTTACCAAATTTGTGTTTATATCTTGCAGAGGGTATCAGGTACCACAGAGATGGAATACATTTTCAGTATGACATGCATTTATTGAGTACCTACTGTGTGTCAAGAACGATGCTAAGCCTGGAAGCCCAGCAGTGCGCAGCACACCAGGCATGGGAGCTACAAGCTGCAAGCTCACCGGGGACATACGTGGCACACAAACAGTTACAGATGGGGGGCTGGGGACAGGTCGGGGGGTCTATCAGGGGGCCGACAGGAGGGGTGCTTGGCTGAGGCTCTGAGGAAACGCTTCCGGGAAGTGGCGGCACCTGAGTCCTGGCAGGAATGGAGAAAGCATTCCAGGCAGAGGAAATGATCGCAGCAGCTTGGAGGTCCGGAGGCCAGAGCCTCCTTTGGGAGGAGGTTGGCCTGGGGTGGGGCAGGGCGGGGTGAACCGCCCCCACCTAGAGGAAGATGGCTTAGACCCCCCATCTGTATGCATCTCCTTTCTCTTCTCTCCTGTGTCCTGAAGGCATGGTCTCGAGTGGATCGTTTGATGGGAAGTCAGTTGACCCATGGACATACATGGCCAATTTCCCTCCTCCTTTCTCTCCATCCTCCAGCGTCAGGAGCTCCAGGCCTGGTTCAGCGCTGCACACCTCCTACCCCACGCAGCAGCCGCGAGGGTGTGTCACTGGCAAAATCCTGCAATCCTGCCAACGGTGCTCCACCTGAAGTCGGGGCCGCGAGGTCAAAGGACGTTCAACCTTCTCCCCTCTCCATGTGTCTTGTCTTCCCCACTCGCCAGTGAGATCACTTCCTACCTTCATCTCCCCCACAGAGTCCCTGGCTACCCAATTCCCAGGTAGAGATTTGGGGGAGGGGTTAATTATTATTTTTTTTGAGATAGAGAAAATCCAAGTGAGAGAAGGTCAGAGAGAGAGAAAAGTGGGGCTCACCTGAAGCAGGGCTTGTGTTCACCTGATGTGGGAATTGAACTCAGGAACCTTGAGATCATGACCTGAGCTGAAGTCATATCTTTAATGACTGAGCCACCCAGGTGCCCTGGATGTTTGTTTGTTTGTTTGTTTGTTTGGTTTGGTTTTTTGACATTCAAGGGTCAGCTAGAGGTTAGACAACTTGCTCAGGAATTCATGCCTCCTCTGTGGGAGACCCTGGACCCCAGTCTCCTGATGGGCTTTGCACTGACCGTGTCCCACTTCCCGTGTGGTCTACACCCCCAGCTTACTGGCTTCCGTGCTGAAGCCACCCAGGCATATCCACCTTGGGCACAGAGAGGGGTATGCTGCCTGCACTCAGACAGAAGATCCTTGGGGACCTCCATGTCCCCGTCACCTTCAGGAACTGTTAGTATGTTTGCCACGGGAGACAGGGGGAGGGAAGACTGTGGAAAGGGAAAGGGAGAGAGGGAGGAGCGTGTCGTAAAGACAGGCGGCATTTGGAGTGTGGCTGCCACAGCCAAGGAGAGCCCTCGAGGCTGCCGGCGATCCCAAGAAACTACTTTGAACCCCCCCTCCCCCCACACACACAAAAGGAATTAACGTTGCTGACATCTTGATTTTTCACTTTTGGGCCCAGAACTGTAAAGAGAAGAAACTCTTTGCTTCGAGCCACCCACATTGTGATCAATTGTTACCACAGCCCTACTAGTGATCAGAAAACATCGGGGGCTTCGAAGCACGGAGCTCACTGGCTTAAAATAAATAGGCAGAAAATTTAATTCCTTAAAATGTCTTTGCATTTGGACACATTGGCTGATCAATTCCACTGTAGACTGATTGAATAAATATGTGAGGATTGGAGAAGAAAATGGAGGAGAGGGAGCCTGAAGCATGGGTGTGGGACAGGCAGGGGAGGCCGCCCCAGAACTGCACCCACAGCGACATCCATTCCCGAGTGTTCCGACTTCCGGGCTGATGAAGCTGGAGCGCACACGTTTTGCAAATTTTGTTCCTGAATCATTTTCGCAAACTCTGTTTTGGGTAAAAGACAGAAAGCTATCAAACGCCGCACAGATTAACTTATCACGGAGCTAAATGGGCTGTCAGTGTGGGGAGACCGTGCTTGGCCCAGTGAATTCAAATGCATGTAAATTTCCCTGGTGGCAAAGTTGAGGATGGCGGAGCTGTCAGACGGTGACATGTGGAAACACATTAACAGTGTTTAAAATATATTTGAAGGGGCCGCCTCATATTTTGATAACAAGCACACCGACAAATGATTTGTGGGGATGGGAAATTCTGACCTCATCTATTCCAGGGGAATCCTTGTAATGAGCCCCCAGTATGTTGGGCGCCTTAGTTCTAAAACAATTACCGGTGCCAGCCTGAGCCGGCGAAGGTCCCCGTGTCACTGACGTGTGGAGCTGGCTTCTGATAGCCTGCGTGTCAGCATCACTCTCCATTACAAGGAAAGTGATTAAAAACTTCAAAAGAACCAATTACATTGTGTTATACACCAGTGCTGTGTTTCCTCAACAAGAGAGAGAGCAGGTCCTCGACTGTGCACCTCATCGGCTTGGTGTTTTTAGTCTTGTGTGTTTATTTGGAAGGTAGATGTCCTTGACTCATTGTAATTATTCTCTGTGTTTAAGGGGAAGGCATTACTAAGAGCTGTACTGTGTCTATTTAAAGGGATGGGGACATGTCTGTTTATTTTATTTAAAATTTTATTTATTTATTTGTTTGTGTGTTTGTTTGTTTATTTAGAGCCAGCAGAGGAGGGGCAGAGAGACAAAGAGAGAAATGATTCCCAAACAGGCTCTTTGCTGTCAGCATGGGGGCTTGAACTCATGAACCGTGAGATCATGACCTGAGCTGAAACCAAGAGTTGTGTGCTTAACTGGCTGAGCCCCCCAGGTGCCCTGGAACATGTCTGTTTATGATGGGATTTGGTTATAGTTATTACAGCTGTGCTGGGCGTCTCTTGAGCATTCAAGTGAGGCCACAAAGATATGTGATTCTTGCCTGGTAAATGTAGGTATCCCATAACCTCCAACTTCCATAGAAAGTCACCTGTTGCCCCCTTCACATGCCAGGCTGTCTTCAAAATTGGCACTCACGGACCAGCCTCACCTGACAAAACAGAGGTGTGATGTAGCCACTTGCCCCACAGTGACCTAGAAATAAATCCATTCATATCCACCAGCTAAACAAACAGAAAGCCTAGTTTCTTTCTTGATATATTTAAAATGAATTGTACATATGCATGTCTGCAATGATTTGACGGGACGATAATGTAAGTCTAGGTCCCTGTCTCACTTGGTGCACAAACACACAAGTCTACACCACACGATGAGGCATGGGATGGTGGGATGTACAGAATGTCTTGGGAGCACGGAGGTGGGACACCTACTGACCAGTACTCGGGCTGGGAGAGGAATCACATAAATGTGTAAATGCATGAGACACTGACAGTCATTATGCAACTACTCCATGCTGGGTCCTGGAACGGAGTTTGAATTTGGAGAAAAGTCTAACCTTTTTACTTAAGGATGCCACTGGCAATAACAGTGTTCACTGATTAGTGGATGGCCCATCAGGAAGTAAGGGAAGGAAACTACTGAAATAGAAAAAGAAAAAGAAAGAATGAAAGGAAGAATGAAAGAAAGAAAGAAAGAAAGAAAGAAAGAAAGAAAGAAAGAAAGAAAGAAGGAAAGAAAGAAAGAAAGACAATAGAGGCACTCAGTAAAACCCAAAGCTATTTTTTTGAAAAGACTAACAAAGTAAATTCTGATGATTGAAAGAAGGGAGAAACACAGATACAATACCAGAGAGAAGAAAGGGAGATATTAAGAAACTTCATGACAATACGTTTGAAAACCTAGAGAAAAGAGGCACTCCCCTAGACACGTGAAAGCAACATGGAATTAAAATAAGATACTTCAATAGACCTATAGACATCAAGAAATTTAAACTCTGCTCAAACATGATCTGCAAAATATCTGCTTGGGTGATTTTATAGGTGAGTGGCACCAAATATTCAACACGAGCACACCAAGTCCAGCAGCAGAAAAGTCCAAGACAACTTGGCTTTACCTTACACATTTAAAAATGCTCTGTTCTCTTTTTTCTTTTAGTTTACATCTTTAATTTGAAATAGAGACTCCATTTTTGGAGTTGCTCACCAGTAAATACTCATAACCAGTTGTGTTACAGTCGGTTTTGGTGCTGGTCTCTTAAAAAGTGAGAAAGGCCTTTTATATTTGCCCACATATATTTATGCACCTTCGATGTGTAGATTCATATTTCCACCTGATACAATCATGTTTCGTGCTGAAGAACTTCCTTCTTCAGGCCTTTAGTGCAGGGCTGTTAGTGCCTCTCACAGATTTGGTTGCCTGGAGCATCCTTATTTCTGTAAAGTTCTTTTGTTGTTTGTGTATTTCTAGGTTAACTGTTTTAAAGATGTTATTCCATGTCTTCTGACTTACATATGGACACCGGAGGTCACGATTTCTTTGTTCCTTTGTACGCAATATGCTTTTTATTTTTTACACTTATTTTGAGAGAGAGATAAAGGTCATGAGCAGGGGAGGGACAGAGAGGGAGAGAGAGAATCCCAAGCAGGCTCCGTGCTGTCAGTGCAGAGCCTGATGTGGGGCTTGATCTCATAACTGTGAGAAGACCTGAGTCAAAGTCAAGTTTCAGGTACTCAATCAACTGAGCCACCCAGGCTCCCCATAATGTACTTTTTATCTCTATCAGGACTTATGTATGTCATTATACCACCTGTGTTCATAAGATTATGATGTCCCTTAGTATTTTTTATGTTTACTCTGCTTTGAGTTCTTGACCTTCTTGGACCCAATGGATTTATACTTTACGTAAAATTTGTAATTGTTTCAGCTACTATTTTTAATTTTTTTAGCTTTTATTTATTTTGAGACAGAGAGAGACAGAGCATGAGTGGGGAAGGGTCAGAGAGAGAGGGAGACACAGGATCTGAAACAGGCTCCAGGCTCTAAGATGCCAACACAGAACCCGATGCTGGGCTCAAACCCACGAACTGCAAAATCATGGCCTGAGCTGAAGTCGGACACTTAACTGACTGAGCCACCCAGGCACCCCTCAGCTACTAATTTTTCTAATATTTTTCATTTCCCTTTGCTTTCACCTTCTAGATCTCCTATTATATGTGTGTTGAATCACATATATAATAGCTGTTTATTTTTTTTACAGTCATTTGTTATCTCTGTGCTTAAATTGCATAGTTTGTTATTGCGGTTTTCAAGGTCCTTAATCTTTGGTCTCATCTGCTGTTAGTCCAGTTAGTGAATTCATCAATTCAGATATTTCATTTTTTATCTCTAAATGTTTCATTACTATTCCTTTTCTTTCTCATTTTATGTATATTGCATATTTTTTATAATACTTTTTGTAAAAAAAATTTGTCTGTAATTATTTCTGCTTTCATTTTCTGATTTATTTCCTGTATATGGGTAATATTTTTCTGATTCTCCCCATTTCCAATAATTTTTTATTTAAAGTTAGACAATAAATTTTGTGTTATTGCATACTGGGTTGTGTTGTCATCCTTCAAAAAAATTTTTTTTACAGGAAGTTAAGTTACTTATGGATCAGCTCAATTATTACAAGGCTTGTCTTTAAATTTAGTAGACTTGTATTAGAGTCTATCCTGGTTTCTCTCTGTTACCAGATTGTAAGTCATCTGGATCCTTCTCTATTTTCTACTCTGAGTGTTCACTAGGGATCCTCCAATCTGGATCCTTGGGGCACTTGTGAATTCTTCCAGACACGTTGGAGTTCTGAGCAAAGTTACACTTACGGTTACTTACTCAATCTTTGAGTTCATCTATCTTGTTGAGCTAAACCTGAAAAAGTTCTGTGCAGAGTTCTGGAGTCTTTCTCTGTGTAGCTCCTTTGTCTCTGGTTCTCTACCCCATACTTTGCAACTCCTTTAGCCTCAAGAAACTTTGATCTGTTTCCTCAACATAGCAAAAACCATGTGTTCTGTTTAGCATTCTCTTTTCTATATCAAACTAAAAAGGGCTTCAAGGTAGAAACTCAAGGTGATTCTGGGATTACCTGTTCTTGCTTGCTTTCTTGCTTTTCTTTTCTTTTTTTTTTTTTTTTGAGTCTTCATAGTTCTGTGACGCCTATTGTCCAGTGCCTGAAAAACAGTTGATTTGTCTATTTTGTTTTTTCTTCTTGTTTAGATATGGTGAAAGGATCCATGTTAGTCCATCATGTCCTTACACAAATGTTTTGACATTAAGAAATGATTTGCATATTAATGGTTTAAAAAAAAGAAAATGTAACAATTTCAGCATATGTAGAATAAAATTTTGATAAAACCTAATGATAAAGATATCTTAAAAAAGATATCTTATAAAACTGAGAACAAAGAAAAGTATTTAACTGGAAAATAGCATCTATTAAAATTGTATAGCAAATCATTTGTAATAATTAACCACTAGAAGCACTCTTTTAATGCCAGAAACAAGACAACTATTCCACCATCATAATTTCCATTGAATATTGCAACTAACACAATAAAACAAAAAAGTATAAAGTGAGAAGATATAAGAATTGATAAAGAAGAAATACAAGTGCCATTATTTACAGATGATATGATTGTAC
Organism: Hyaena hyaena; assembly: GCF_003009895.1. Taxonomy (NCBI): domain Eukaryota; kingdom Metazoa; phylum Chordata; class Mammalia; order Carnivora; family Hyaenidae; genus Hyaena; species Hyaena hyaena. Next base: position 1,566,842 of record NW_024081013.1, read on the forward strand.
ACACAGAAAACCCAAGAAACTCTACAGGCAAATAATCAGAATGAATAAAGAGTTTGGCAAGTTTGCTAGATATAAGATCAATATACATAGATCACTTTTTTCTTTGTATCAGCAAAAAGCAACTAAGATTGTAATTTTCAAGATACCATTTTTTAGTAGCACAAAATCTATAGAAAAGTTAATTGCACAAAAAAGTAAAAAACCTTGTTGACTTAATGTGTTTTCTCACCAATAAAATGAACTAAATTTCTTTGAAAAATTGCTAATTATGGGTCACCTGGGTGGCTCAGTTGGTTAAGCAACTGACTCTTGATTTCAGCTCTGATCTTGGTGAGATCGAACCCTGCATCAGGCTCTGCGCTTACAGCATGGAAACTTCTTGAGCTCTCTCTCTCTCTCTCTCTCTCTCCGCCCCCTTCCCCACTTGTATGTGATCTCTCTCAAAATAAATAAATAAACTTAAAAAAAATTGACAACTCTAAGTCTGAGGAGTGGATAGGCAGGAAAAATAAAAGAGCCTAGAATATGTTATCAGAAATCAAAGAAATGCTCAAAAATTGTTGAAACAGATGAGAAGGATGTGGGAAGGAGCTTAGATTTGAAACTGTCCAAATTTGGTCACCTTGAAGACCACAGAAAATACCATGTGTTCCTTACACAAAGTGAAGTTGGTAATTGATTAAGCACTTGGGGCAAAAAATGAAATTCATGCATCCAGAGTGATAGTCAAGAAAGAAAAGGAGGGATGTTGGGGAAATAAGGAAGCTCTTCTATACAAATGATGACCAGTGAATAAAGCAGAAAGAATCTTAAAAATAGAAAATACTATCATATGACCACTGACGCAACTGATTTAGATAAGCATCGTTGATGGATGCCAATAATGATTTGAAGAAAGCATATAGTCACAAGATGTCAAAGTATCACTTGGTAGATTACTTCTTCATTGAAAAGAGGACAAAGCCCCTTTACAAGAGAGCAAACTAGCAAATACTCACTCAGTCAAGGGATTAAACTGAGCAACCCCAGGAATGGAACAGGATGACGTGTTGTGTCTCTTGATGTGTAGTAGTCCTGCCAATAATGTTTAAACTAATCATTGAAAACAATCAGATTGTGGGAGATTGACCAATATGACTGGCCAGGACCTGGGCCCTTGAAAAGCGTTAGCGTGAATGACAGATGAAAACTGCTATGGGAATGTCGTAGTTCAAAAAGGGGTCATTAGAATACTTGATTGGACTCAAGGAGAAGGAAACCCCTATTGAGGACATATTTTGGACAACACAGAAATCTAAATATGAATTATATATCAGGTAATATTTAATAAGGTTCAATATCTTGGTTATGAGAATCATACTGTTATGTAGAAGAATGTTCTCTTTGGCAGGAAATTGATGCAAATTATCTGTTGGTGATATTCATGATTCTGCAACTTACTTTCTGATTATTCACTAAAAGTGAATATGCATCAGGGCGCCTGGGTAGTTCAGTTGGTCGAGATTCTGACTCTTGATTTTGGCCCAGGTCATGAACCCAGGGTCATAGGATCGAGCCTCATGTCCAGCTCCACACTGAGGGTGGAGCCTGCTTGGGATTCTCTCTCTCTTCCCCCCTGACCCTCTCCCCTGCCTTCTCTCTTTTTCTCAAAAATAAAAAAAATAATAATAAATCAAATTAAAAAAATAAGAGCAAAAACCCTCAAAAAAGGTTTCCTTTCAAAAGAAAAGTGGGGATAATATGTGATAAAATATTGATAATTGGAATTTAGGTGAAGACTGTGAATATACACTGTACTATATTTTTTCATTTTTTTTCCTGTAGTTTTAGAAAAATTCAAAATAAAAAGTTCTGAGGAAAAAACTGATAGAAAAAGCACAAATAATCTTGATGAAGAAAACAATAAAATTGATTGAATGAGATAAAAGTTGAACAATTTCATGCTCATAGATGGAAAAACTAAATTTTGTAAAAAGAGCAAGTCTATACAGAAGACTTCTGAGAAAAATTCTAGTATGATATTCTGTGGGATTTGATAAATTGATTCTAATACTTCTAAAGATAAATGACAAGATAATTTTGAAGAATAGCAGTGTAGGGCTCTCTCTGCTTGCTTCTGAGACTATCAGTAGACCTTTGGAAACCAAGATGGAGAATGGCCCAGAGAATCAGTGCCAAGAGCTCAGGAAGAGAGCCCTATGGGGTGTCCTTGGAGACTTTATGTATGTTAGAGGACACTACAAATTAGCAGGAGACACTAGATCATTCTATACACAGAGCTGTGCCAATTGGTTATTCCCAAGGAAAACCAAAATGAAATTTGATCTCTACTTTAGATGTTTACAAATGTAAATTCCAGGGGAAGGAAAGACTCACGTATAAACAACAAAACTTTATATCTTTTAGAAGAAAATCTTGGGGCACCTGGGTGGCTCAGTTGGTTGGGCACATCTGACTTCAGTTCAGGTCATGATTTCATGGTTAGTGAGTTGGAGCCCTGCGTCGGGCTCTGTGCTGACAGCTCAGAGCCTGGAGCTGCTTCGGATTCTGTGTCTCTCTGCCCCTCCCCTACACATGCTCTGTTTCTGTCTCTCAAAAATAAACATTAAACATTTTTTTAAAAAAAGAGAAAATCTTGGAACATATCTTCATGACTTTGGAGTAGGGAAGAATTTCTTTTTTTTTTTTAAAGTTTATTTACTTTGAGAGAGAGAAAGCACAAGTCGGGGAGGGGCAGAGAGAGAGGTAGAAAGAGAGAATCCCAAGCAGGCTCTGTGATGTCAGTGCAGAGCCTAATGCAGGGGCTGTATTCCAGGACCCATTCTTCATGACCTGAGCTGAAGTATGATGCACAACTGAGGCACCCGAGCACCCCAGAGGGGAGGAACTTCTTAAAGAAGGTACAAAAACCCCAAACTCTAAAGGAAAAGGTTGATACACTGGACCACATTTTTAAGGGGATGGAGGTCCCACAAAATAAAGAAAATTAAAGCTGAAGCCAAAGGAAGGCTTGGAGAAAACATGGTATCTTTTACCAGAGTCTTTAAAGAATGCTTTACACTCAATTATAAAATATATGAACAACCCAATAGCAAAATGGGCAAGATATTTGAAGGGAGAATTCATAGCAACGGAGGTAGAGATCATGAATATACCTGTGAAAAATGTCGATGAGAAGTCAGGTCAATGCAAATGAAAGAAATGAAATTCCCTCCTCACCCTGCCAACTGTCAACACTTGAAATCGTACGATCTGGAGGGTTGGGGAGGGATGGATCAGAGGAAGCTTTCAAACCTTGCGTGAGGTGGTGTAAAACTATCACAGCCATGCCGAAGAGAAATTTAGCATTGGTAACAGAGCTGAAGATACGCAGAGGTGGTGACCAGGGAGATATCTTCTGTCTGGGACACAGAGAAGCCCTTCACATGCCCTATATCTTGTGACCGGGGATAGCACAAATTTGGAAACCATGACCCAACCAATGGACAAAAGATACATTTTATTAAAGTTATGTTATGTGTATCGACAGGGAATTATAAGGAACGGCTCCTGTGGTTAGAGAGCTCCCAGGATCTGCAGTCAGGAAGCTGGAGACTCAAGACCCTTGATGGTGTCGTTCTGCTCAGAGCCTGAAGTCCTGAGGGCCTGGAGAGCAGATGATGTAAAGCCCAGTCCAGAGGCAGACAGAAGAGCAGTGTCCGGATTGAATATAGTCAGGCACTGAGCAAATTCTCTTTTTCTCAGCCCTTTCGTTCCTTTCAGGCCTCCATGGATTGAAGGAGCCCCCCCGCCCCGCCCCCCCCCAGGGAGTGCGATGGGCTTCACATCACCACCACCTGTGTATTCAAAGGTGATATGGTGCCTCATGGTAATCTCATCCAGAAACACCTGAAAAATAATGTTTCACCAAACACCTGGGCACCCTGTGGCCCCGGCAAGTTGACATATAAAATTAACCATTACTCTGTGCCCACCTGTCTGTCTGTCTTTCTGTTCTTTCTTTCTTTCTTTCTTTCTTTCTTTCTTTCTTTCTTTCTTTCTTTCTTTCTGTCTGTCTGTCTGTCTGTCTGTCTGTCTGTCTGTCTGTCTTCCTGCCTTTCTTTCTCTTCTATCTATCTATCTATCTATCTATCTATCTATCTATCTATCATCTATCTATCTATCTATCTATCATCTATCCATCTATCATATATCTATCATCTATATATCTATTATCTATCTATCTATCATCCATCTATCCATCTATCTATCTCAAACTGTGATGAGCATTGTACTCCCAAATGAGGCCTTGGCTTGCAAGTGTGAGGGACTGTGGCCAGGTCTGCCTGTCAGGAGAGCTTCCCCTGGAGAAGGGACATCTGCGGAGAACTATGACAGACGTAAACATTCCAGGAAGGAAAACAGACACAAAGATAAGAATCCTGGCACCCTGGCCCAACAGACACCTATGGTGATTCTTGATCTCGTCCTTGGGTATTTAAAGTGAGCTTCTGGCAACATCTGCTTTCTCTTCAGGGTCCACGGGTTGCACAATGAATGGGCTGAGGGTTGATCTCCAGGCACCAAGCAGCTCCAGGGCTCTGAGTGGCCCCGGGGCACCGTGGCAAGGTTGGAAGTGTCCTTTTATATGTGGCGTGGTGTGGTGCCACCTGCTTGCCTGGGAGCAGACTTAGCTGGGCGGTAGGCTTGCTATGTGTTTTGTTTACAGGCCTCGCTCTCTTCTCACCCACGGCCGGAGAAGCAGGGCAGTGCTGGGCCTTGTTAGCGAGCTGTCTGCTCCTGTATCCTGCCAGGGACCAGGCACGTTGTTTCTGGGGACTTTTGTAGTGTCCGCTTTGACATGGGAGGCAGACCCCTCAGTGCAGGAATCTCTAGAAATAGCACTGCCTTGTACTCTCCACTGCTTCCCGGACCGTGCTGGGCAGCCCTGACCTCCTCACGTGTCACATCAAACTGTAAAAAGTGACCTGTAGGAATTCTTCAGAACTGCCTGGGGTTCATGGCCATGATACCTAATAGATAGATAGATAGATAAATAAATAAATAAATACATACATACATACATACATACATACATACATACATACATACATGATAGATAAGATAGGATAGGTCTCCTTTTTTAAATTTCTGCAAATTACCCTTCTTGTCCAGCTATAAACGGGAGAACCCTATGCTGGCTTAGGTGTGTGTGCAAGAGCAAGGAGTGCAGGGACGTGCAGGGAGGCTGACACATGGCCGTGAGTCAGAGCAACAGAGCCTGAAGCCCACCTCCTGCTCAGAAGGGAGCCCAGGGCTTTAATAGTGGTACCTGAAGCAGGGACTTGTCACCTTGCTTGGAAAAGGGTGTGGTGAGGCAGCAGTAGGTGGACGGACAGATGGGTGGACAGGTAAGGTCCCTACCAGCCTTCACCAGCCACCGTGGCTGAAAACCTTGATGAATGAACTCACAGACTTGACACTTAGGAATAGCTCACCTTAGTTTTTCTTTTCTTTTTTTCAGTTTATGTATTTATTTTGGGGGGGAGAGGCAGAGAGAGAAGGAGAGAGAGAATCCCAAGCAGGCTCTGCACTGACAGCACACCCATGAACGGAACCCTGAGATCATGACCTGAGCCAAAGTCAAGAGTCGGATGCTTAACCAACTGAGCCACCCAGGCGCCCCTAGCTCACTTAGGTATAAATGGTAGCCCATGACACCATCAGACCTTCAGAACCTCTTCTGAGTAGGGACTTCCTAGACCCTTGCTGTCAGAGGGTACGGCTGCACCCAGATTCTGTTGCTTATTAATGTGGCTGTTGGGTAACTTCCTCCATCTCCAGAGCCGCAGTGTGTCCAGCCACAGGGATAGGGTGCCAACACCCACTTCTCTGGGTGCTGTGAAGGTGAGAAGCTGAAGCAAAAGTACTTTGCAGGGTACCCTGAGAATGCCAATCAAGTTGTGCCAATCAGCATCAACCATATGACTATGGCACTATAATGTTTTTCTCCTTTGCATATCCAAATATTTTTTTTTCCCCAATACAACCTCTGGTTTGCCAACAGACGAATTATTTTCCAGGATATTATCAGGTGAGATCTTAGGAACCTTGATTTCCTCAAGTGGTCAGGCATTGGAAAGCCCTGATTCACAAAGTTTCCTCCTAGACGATGTCAAGGAAACGGTAATGCCCTCAAGGACTCACACAGCTTTTCTGGATAACGTAGGCATTTTCCAAAGTGGCATTTGCCACTCCACTTAGAAGGGTCCTTTTTTCCCTAATAGAAGATTCATTTGTAGGGGCTCCTGTGAGTCATCTCTGTCGCCTTGTCTTAATCCCACGTGGAGGAAATGGGAAATCCTTGTGAAAAGCTGGTGCTAAAACTCTCTGACAGCCCCCGCTCCCTCCAGTCTGGCTTGAGCTCCCAAGAGTATCTTCCTTTCCGTTCCTGGTCCCCTGAAGGCTTTGAAATCAACAACTAAACCACAGATTGCAGTGGAAATAAAATATAATTCTAATTTTCATATTTATTTGTATTCATATTATTTGTAAAGATTTAAACATGTTTTCCTGTTTAAAACATGTTTCCCTGCTCAACTCTGTTCTTTAAAAACTACTGGAAAATGACATTTTAATTTTTTTTTGGAAAAAAACTGGATTAGGGATAACAAAACATGCAGCGAAAGAAGTCATTAAAATGCGTATTGTAAAATTGAAACTTAAGTGTCAAGTTTTTATAGCAGTCTGTCAAATGCTTGACAATTAAAATAGTTATTTTTAAAATTTTAATGAGACACAATAAGGGTAAAATGTGCGTGAAGACTGCACATTTTCAAGACTGCACATTTTTAGCATAACAAGTCCATTCCGTATCATTACAATAATGCCCCATTGTAAAATTCACCATCTATTTTTAATTAAATTAGTATGTGTCATTTATTATGGGTATTATATTTATTAATCTTTCATATTTAATTTAAGATGACTTATCTGAGTAAAAGATGACTTAGTAGAACCAAGTTAACACCCCAGGTAGTCGTGGCTTTGCTCCTCTGATGGCGGAAAATATGTTTCATCCCTAAGTTTTTATAGTTAAATCTTGAATGAGTTTGAAAGGGTGAAGGGAAAAGACCTGTGCTGCAGGGAAAAGACCTACACTCTTCATGGCGACTGTCAATTCTGCTGTTCTTGTTTGTTTGAAATAACCATCTCCGTCATTCCCACACTATTTAATAATTTCCTAAGTTCTTCCATGACCAACCTTTTTATTTTTTGAAACAAACAAACAAACAAACAACCTTTTTTAATGTTTACTTATTTTTGAGAGAGAGGCATAGACAGCACGAACAGGGGAGGGGCAGAGAGAGAGGGAGACAGAATCCGAAGCAGCTCCAGGCTCTGAGCTGTCAGCACAGAGCCCCATGCAGGGCTTGGATTTGTTAACCGCGAGATCATGACCTGAGCTGAAGTTGGATGTTCAATTGACTAAGCCACCCAGGTGTCCCTTCCATGACTAACCTTTTAGAGGATGTTAGTAAATATATCTTTTTGATCCTCTTTTAAATGTGTATTTATTTATATTTAAAGAGATAGAGTGTGATCAGGGGAGGGACAGAGAGAAAGAGAGAGGAGAATCCCAAGGAGGCTCTGTGCTGTCCCAGTGCAGAGCCCGATGTGGGGCTCAGTCTCACGAGCCATGAGATCATGACCTGAGCCAAAATCTAGAGTCAGATGCTCAACCGACTGGGCCACCCAAGTGCCCCTTTAATCCTCTTTTATATCAAAGTGACACATTGTATTTTTGATGGTCAGAAAGCAGCCTATTGAGGGCATCATGCAATTCTGTCCTAACCTGCTGGACAAGCCCCTGCGGTCATCCAGGGCTTCATGGACACCTGTCGGGGCAGCCGAGAGAAGGGGACTAGCCCAGTAACTGCCTTTCCAGCGGCACAGGGGAGAAGTGGGGCATCCTCCAAAATCAGTAACATTTTTCCTCTTCCAATGGTTTAGAACCTGTCCTGTTTTTAGAAGTGTATTTAGAATCCTAACTTGGTTTCATTTAGGTACTAATGATGAGAAAAATCCAGTGGTGGCTTGTAGGTAGCATGAGGGAAGAAATCTGATTAAAATTGTTTCCCTCTTCTTCTGTATCCCTTCATCTAGTAAATGCAGATGGCATGCATATCGGGGATCCCACGGGCTGACACGGGCTGAGCCCCACGCCTGGGGGTGTGCTCCAGCGTGCTTGGGGCTGCCTTGGGGCCATATTCCCTCTACCTCTGCCTACAGTCACAGCCGTACTTGGGACCTACTTCCGATCAAAGACAGGACCTCAGTACCTTCTTAGCATCAGATGGGCACCTTAGCACAGCTTCTTCATCCTTGAAGTGATACTTCACAATATAGTCACTCTGGTGAGGGGACAACCCAGTCCAAGGAATCCAAAGAACCAAAGATCTCATTGTCATGCAAATATCAGCAGGAAACCAAAAAGGAAGTGAGAGAGCAAACCAGGAGCACACGGGGGTCAGTATCAATTTTCCATCATCTGTTTCTCACAGCAGAACAAATTAGAATCACAGACCTTCTTGATTTCACTGGGAGAGCTAAAAGCACATGGTAATTATTTCCAAATAAAGGTAACTTATTTTGTAAATATGATCATTAGACTGATTTGCATTTGCTGTGTTTAACTGGGCACATTGATGGATTGTTACCCTGTTCTGCTGTTTGGAGAAAAGCACGTGCTTGAAAATTGTTACTGTTTTATGAATATATGAATCGCTCAGAATTTGAAGAAGCTGAGATTCCAGGTTTATCTTCAATTTTAGTTCCTCATGGATAACAAGAACCCGTATGAAGGAGGGAGGGTGGAAACGACTTATGCTCTTCAAAGCTCTCCTTGGCGTAAGTTGGAAAACTGACTCGGACATGAAGATGCCTTTGCCGGAACAAATAGCTGATAAGAGCAAGCAACTGTGGTCCTTGTAAGCAGGTAAATCCTTGCTCATCTCTTCATTTCTAGAAGGCTCTGATTCCTGTTGGTTCCAATCCATTGAGAAACACTCAGTCCCACTTTAGCGGCAACAACAGGGCCTTCAAGGGCTGGTGGCCTCTTGTACGCCCAGACCTGAGTCCTGGACCAGCCTCAGAAGCCCAGAACACAGCTCTGACCATGGGAGTAAACAAAGCAGGCCTTTGCACAGGACTTCTGCATGGATCCCAGGATTTCCACTAGAGGAGAGAACTGGGGGGCCAGGGCCTAGGAACAGTGACAAACCAAGAGCTATCAGGACTTGGCAATGGCATCAAGAAGTCTTAGCCATTTACGAAGGAGGGAGGCACTAAACAAATAAATAATATAAGAAAAATAGCCAGAGGAATTAGGAAAACAAAACAAATGGGGCCATTTTGTGTGGGGACAAATGACCCTACACACGTCAGCAACTCCTGAGGGCGCCCGGTAAATCGGAGCTCAGTACTGTAATTGATGTTCCTAATTATGGCCTTGTCATTAAGGGGAAGTTAGATGATGTTCATATTCTGCTTAATTATGTTGTTCTTTGTAGGGGTGCATATGCTACATTTTATAAAATTTTCCATACAAACGGCTATAATTTTTTCAAGTTTGTGTTGTTATCCAGAAACCCCCATTATCCAGAAAGTTAATTCCTCTGGCTTTGCTCCCCAGGGAAGACACATGGAGGAGACATCTTTGAGGCCCCTATGAAGTCGCCGGCTCATTATAGTGCATCAGGTACATCAGAGGGATCCACCAGAGGCTCATAGCCTGTGTCACAGGAAGCCGTCACTTGGGAGGGTAGAGGGCAGAGCCAATATCTCTCTGCTGCATCCGGAGAGTCGGGCCTTTGCAAAGACTCATTTGGGTGTTTTGAGCCCATAGAACTCACTGGAAGACTCACCTTCTTCCTAGAAAGAAAACCAGAAGGTGGTGGCTTTCAGGAGAGCAGAGTAGTGATGCAGATGAGACTGGGCTTCTAGGTGGATGGAGTCTTCTTCCTCCTAAGCACGGAGGCCACTTAACTTCCTGATCTCTGGGTTTCTCATGTACGAACGGGGGTGGGGCACGGCCCTCTCCAGGTTGCAGGTTTGGAGGGGTCTTGTGATAACAACAGGCCTTTGGGGGGCACTTGAGACAAGCTGAGGTGCTTTTCCTCTCCCTTCCTGGCATTGCAGGACTTACAGGCTGCAGGAATGGGGTGGGTGCTTGGCAGGGGGACAGCTGAGTTGTGGGCTGTACTAGCAGAACTGGGTCAGTGCCTTCCATGGCACGTGGCGATGGGGTGGCCGAGGGCATGTCACATAGAAGTGACCAGCTTGGGCTGTGAGGCAGATGAGCTGTATTATTGTGTCCCTACTTATCAGGTGTTACCTTGATCACATGTTGTAGAGATTGCTAACTGCCACTCAATTTCCACTTGCCCCTTCTTTCTTAGCAATAAAACCCAGATTTTATTGGGAGCAGCAATGTGCCCAAGAAAAAGGCTATTTTCCCAGGTCCTTTGTCACTGGGTGCTGCCTTGGTCCAACTAATGAAATATAAGCAGAAGGGTTGTGAGAGGTACACGGGAAGGCAGTTAAAGATTGTTAACCTAGTTGGGAGAAGAGCCTGTTTTCCTTTTCTCTTTTCCTTCTTTCTGATGGTTGGAATGTAAACATAAAGGTTGGTACTCCAGCAGCCATTGTGGGCCATGAGGCAAATTTTAGCATGAAAGCTGGGTGCTGAAGATAATAGAAGAAAGACAGGAGAAATTCAGGCCCCTCATGGTTTCATGAAACTGTCAAACCAGCCTTGAACTACTCTTCTCTGAGCTTAAATGAGAGGCCGAAAGCTCATGTGCTGATTCCCTTTTCACTCTAGCTGAACACAGTCCTAACACGTACAGTAAGTCACTGGATTTGTGGCCTGTCTTACTTGCTTTGTGCTTCTAGGAGCTGGTAGATAGAGGAGGCGCAAGCAGTGGGGCTGGATGCTGGTGGTCTTAGTGGGTATGTCCAGCAGTGACAGGGATGAGAGCCTGACAGCTGTGCAAGAGAGCTCAGGGACACGGACAAGGAGGGCAGAGAATGGAAATCTGGGCGGAAGATGCTGGAAAGTAGGACCAAAAAAGAAAGCCAAAGGAGGTAGGGAAGAGCTTGTGAGCTTCCTCTGAGTGGGTTCAGGGCTTTAGGGACACACAGCCGGAGAGGGAACTCACCCAGTGTAGGAACAGACCCGACGGAGGAAGGCTGTCCAGTATTTGCATTCATGTCAAATAGAGGGACATTCTTTCTTTCCCTTCCCATTTATTCAAGGCAGTCACTTCTACATGGGCTCTTTAAAGCTCATGTCCACCTTGACAGAGTAAAGTGGGACTCGGGTCAAGTATTTGGTTCAAGGTTGCAGAGCTAGTGAGTAAAGACACCGGCTTCTGCTCTAGACCCGGGGCTCCCTCCTCCTTGTCACGGCGGTCTCATTGATTCATAAGGGCTGCGCTCAGCAGGGACTCTCCACTGGGGACAGCCAGCAAGAGCTCGGGAGAAACAATTTCCTAATGATGAGAAGAGGGGCAGGCATGACTCACCCAACGTTAGACCCGAGAAAAAGCCCAGGCTTTCCGGAGTCTGCAGAGACCTCCACCACCAGGTGGTGGAAAGGCACTGCTGGCACGGGGCCACAAACATGGGTAGGGGGCTCCTCTTCATGTCCCTGGGCTGTCTGCAGACGTGAGCTGATGTCGGCAGTGACCTGCAGGGGCAGAGGGTGAGGTGGCAGAGAAGGCCATTGGCGCTGACCTCACGCCAGCTGGGGAGCCTGGAGGCAGGGAGGAGCTTGCTCCTCTGCCCAGATCAATCCCTGGAGAAGAGTCTCACTTGGAGCAGTAGGAGTCCCCATAGGTGACCCGAGGCTTAGGATGATGACCCAGCTGCTGAGGGGTGGGGTTTCGGAGCCCAGGTCTGAAAGTCAGTGTGCGGTTGGGGTCTCTCTGAGGGGGAGAAAGTGGTGAAAGAAGCATCTGGGAACAGATCTATATGTGCTCATTTATTCATTCCTTCATTCATTCATTCCCAGGTACTAAGCACTCACCGCGAGCCAGCTGTTCCGGTGGGTACAGGAAAGAGAATTCTGGCCCATCACCTGCTCACCAGGCAGGCCTGGAGGGGTCACCTTCTGGGGGCTTCGGTCTGAGCATCTGGAAATAGAGAGGGTGCTCCGGGCCCTCGTGGGGGTGTGGTGGAGGGTAAGTGGGGCTCCGGCACCCAGCAGCGGTGCAGTGCCTGGCACCCAGCAGGCCAGCGAAGCTCTCCCGGCCTCACGAGCTGCGTGAGGTGCCTGCCTGGTCTTGCTTGGAGGGACCAGGGCCTCTCCTCCCACCCTGATTTTCTTCCCACTCAGAACCAGGAGAGCAAGCCAACACTGCAAGGAACCGAGGGCTTTGACCTGAGCTTTCAATGATTCCCTCATGCCATCCGCTGCTCTCCGGCTTCCGGGAGAAAGTCTGTGGTGTGTGCCACAAGCCTGCAAGACCCTGGTCCTGGCCCTGGGTGCTCTGCCTTTCAGGGCATCCATGACTCTTCTGGCCGCTGGGGGTGTCTGCATGGGAGCAGGGGTGCTGGGCATGTGATGGACGAGCAGGACCTCACAGTGGCAGGGAAGCTCAGGCCCACCTGGGCCCACCTTCTTCAATTACAGAGAGGTAACTCTCCTGGGCACTGCGTGTGTAGTGGCTTCTCATCCACAGGGTGCAGCTGGTTTTATTCAACCATGTTCCAGGGGGTTGGGGGGAGTGCTTCCCCAGGCAGCAGAGCCGTATTATCTGTGTGGGGCTTCTCAGGATGCCAGATTCCTGGGGAGGTGCCCGACACCCACCCGCTGAAGCCACTATCAGGTTGTAATAGCGGCACATTGCAGGTCTCAGCAGAAGTGGAGTCCCAGCATGGCGATGCCCGGTGCTAGCTCCCTCCCTGACTTCACTTGTCCAGGGCCAGTGAGTGCTCCATGCCAGGAGAGCCCTGAGCTGCTTCCTGCTGTTTTCCTGGCCTTGATTTCCTGCCACACTCGTGGCTCAGCCACTCCCCTTCCAAATAAAAGTGAGTGATTTGGACGCCTTGTCACCTAAGATTTTGGCCACAGGGACATGGGGCCTTGGCCTGATTTCCTGGAGACCCAGGGCTGGTGGAGTCACTTCCGGCCCTCCTCCTCCCCCTTGCTGCCTCCCTGGGGCATGGCAGAGGCACTGCGGGCTGGCATGGGGCACGTGCCAACAGCCCCCGGTGCATGGCCACCATCGGGGTGGTGCCTATAGTCCCTGTTCCTTAGGGAGTTCTGACACTGACAGCCTTCAGTGGATTTAGAAGTGAAACACAGAACTTAAAAATATACTTTAGATGGAACAGGAAAGTTCTCTGAGTGGAGACTCAGAATAGGGGCTGCCAATGCTGGATCCCAGGAACTTCTCTGGGCTTCACTGTCACGGGGGATGATCTAGTAACAGCAATGCCACCTGCATGGTTTGTGGTGAAGATTAGAAGTGTAGTTGGTGTAACGTGTTTTGGATACAGTCCAGGCATGTCAATGCCTGCTGGGTGTGGCCGTCCTCCTCGCTTTCCTAGTCATCATCCACCTCCTCCTCCTGCTTGTCTTCACCGTCCTGGTCATCACGGTCTTTGTCCTCGCTGACATCATCACCGTCATCATCACCATCATCACCTTCCATCCTGTCTTCATCTTCATTGTCATCATGGTCATCATCATCGTCACCATCAACATCATCGCCGTAATCACTGTCTTCATCTTCATTGTCATCATGGTCATCATCGTCATCACCATCATCATCATCGTTGTTGTCTTTGTCATCACTGTCACCATTGCCATCATCACTGTCATCATCATCATCTTCATCATTGTCACCATCAGCACTGTCATCCTTGTCATTGTCACCATTATCATCATCACCATCATCACCATCATCATCACTATCATCATCATCATTGTTGTCTTTGTCATCATTGTCACCATCGCCATCATCACTGTCATCATCATCATCTTCGTCATTGTCACCATCAGCACTGTCATCCTTGTCATTGTCATCACTGTCATCACTACCATCGCCATCATCCTCCTCCTCCTCACCACCACCATATCATCGTCATCACGATCAGCTTTGCCATCACTGCCATCACCATCATCACCTCCATCATCATCACCATCTTCACCATCACCATCATCGCCATCATCATCATCTTCGTCATCTTCATCACCATCGCCATCATGGTCATCCTATTCCTCAGCATCATCATCATCATGGTCATCATTGTTGTCATCATCATTGTCACCATCATCATCATCATCATCTTCATAGTCTTTGGGGGACAGCTCCAGATAAGCAGATCCTGGGATTCTGAAGGCCAAGTTCAAGCCTTGCCCTGGTGGTGGAGTTTAGACTAAGACCCTTGCCTGCTGTCCCAGGAACTCGTCGACCATGTTCCTGGTGTCAGGGTCTGCTGGCCCCAGGCTGTCGTCCGCATTGACTAATTTCTTCCCTGAAGTCTCCCACTTGTCATTCTCCCCGCTGGGAACACAGCCCTCTCCTGCCTCCACTTCTATGGCTTCCTTCTGGGGCGTCCTCTCTCCTGCCACGAGCATGTCTAGCTTGCATGTTGTCTTCAGGCCACGCTGCATGGGCTGCCCCTGCGAGCAGAGATCAGCCCCCACAAACAGGTGAAACGAGGCGACTCCCTCTCAGGTGCTAAGGCTGCCCTGGGCCCGGTGCGGCCTCTACACCCCCTACCTTCACCACGAAGCTTCAGCCCAGCATCCACACCCCAGCAAGCAAGGCGGTTGGGGCAGTGAAAATGAGTAATCAGTCTCTTGAATCACTGGGTTCAAGCTAATATTCGGAACCAGGCATGATGTGGATTCGTCTCCAGGGGACTAGCAAACTTCATGAAGGACAAGGGGATTCTGCCTCGGCCCTTGTCAGAAGAAACAAGAAAAAGGTCTGAACTTTTCCAGGGACGTGTGGGTTGTAGAGGTTGTTTTTCGTAGCTATCGGCTAGAAAGTGCTTCTTTTTGAGGCCGCCACCTCAAAACCGGTCCCTGGGAGCTCAGGGGCCTACCTCGGGCCTACAGACTTGTTTTTCTTTTATATAAAGTGTGAGATTTCAGGGCCTATTTGTGTCTATTATGCAGAAAGACATCCCCACCACCCGCAAAAGCCCGGGACTGTGAGCTTAGAAGTGGAAATTTCCCCTTCTCATCCTGCAGCCACCAGCCACCGTGCTCCCTGAGGGGGGTGTTCGAGCATGAGGCCCACGACAGAAAGTCTTGCAAAGCACATGAAAGCATGTTCTCTGCGTCTTGATTACGTGGCGAAACCAGAAATGCTGCTGGCGTGTTTCTGAGCGTGCGTGGCTGTGAGGGCGAGGGTCTCGGCCCCTCCAGCCGGAGCAGGAGGAAGGGCAGGAAAGACACTCTGTCTGCAGTTCCTCCCTCCCCCACCCCGAGGGACCCCCAGAGGACCTGCTCAGGGGCAGCCCCTTCCCCGGCCAGGGACTAGCTGGCATTCGCGTGCATCTGACCCTTGTTCTGTTCTCCCCCCCCTTTCCCCGGTCTTACCCATCCTTCAAGTGGTTTATGCTCCAAGGCTTGTGTGTGTGTGTGTGTGTGTGTGTGGGTGTGTGTGTGTGTGTGAGAGAGAGAGAGAGATCAACCAAAATTAAGATTAAAAACAAAACAAAACTAACGGCGTGTCTGCTGTTGAAAATGCGGCTCCGATTTGACATTTGGTGACCGCTCCTTTGCCAGCTTCTTTCTCAGCCCGGACCCTGTTCTCCTGAGTCTGTGTCACATTTTCCTGGCAGTTTGGCGGAGCTATTAATGCATTAATTGAGATAAACACCCTGTCGTGCGGACACATTTGGGAGGCTGATTAAGGACTGGAAAGAGTGCGCGCAGCCATGAGGCTCTCCCCAAAGTGAGCAGCACACTTCTTCCTTGTGGAGAGGACCACAGAAACTTGATTAAATTATCCAAAACCCTCATCAAAGAACCAGAAGCTTCTAGTCAGAAGCAGGGTGCTGGGCAGGCAGGTGCTTAAAAGCAACACGGAACAGGAGGGTATCCACTGATTCAAAGTCGTAGGGACTTTGGCAGCTTTTAATGACCGGAACAGACCAGAACCCCCATTGCTCAGCTGGACAAAGTGACCAATTAACTCTGTAGAGCCTGGTGATGGGGCCGCCGCGCTCAGCTGCCGTTACTGTCATCTTAGGACTCAGCCCCGAGTTAAAGTGTCCAAATATTGTAATATATATATACATTGGAGATTAGTTGTGGGATAAAACAATATTTGATGCTTTTGGAGGCTGCGAAAATATTAACAGCAGGAGCTCTGTGATTTAAAAATTTCATTATAGAGACTTCAGCTTTCTTTTCTCTTCCCCTAATCTTCTCTCCTTCCGCTGTGAAAGACTGCACAAGATAATAATTAGGTGGAATGTACCAGCAGCTACGAGGATGTGCGGGGGGATGGGGGGGCGCCTGGGACTGGAAAACTCGGCCGGTGGGCAGAGGCGGCTGCCTCGTGGGGCTGGCGGGCCGGCAGGAGAGGAGACGCGGCTTCCTCAGGGTTTTCCCCAGCAGGCCTGCACCTCGCTGGGTTCGGTGGCCCGAGCAGCCTTGTGGTGGCCGTGGTGGCCGAGGCAGACATCCTCCTGCAGGCCGGGGTCTCAGGGGAAGGACCGAGAAGGGTCCGAGAAGGGATCGGCCCCTCACGACTGTGGGGCCCGTCATCCCCTCTTTGTGCTCATAAAGTCACCACCCATGAGCTCTGAACCCACTCATCAGGGTCTCCAGATGCAGACAAGGAGACCCAGTGGAGGCAAAGTCTTGTTCTGTCACCTCATCAGCCTTTCCCCTTCCAGTGAGAGGGGGTCCGATGCCCACAATATGATTTCTAGTTAATTCCCTGAGGCCAGGACTGAAACCCTCAGCTGCGTCCCCAGGAATCAAGGGTCCCTTTCGGAGCAGGCTGGCCGTGGCAGTGTTGGTGGGGAGCGGAAAGGAGGTGATTTTAACCACAGACTGGACGTGCCCCCGTTCTTGGGGGGCCTCCCCCCACCTCCTCTCCTCTGTTCCTTCCTCCTCCCGCCTCCCCTCTCTTCCTTCCTCATTAGGACCCGCCTGCTCTGACATAGCATCACCTAATTGGTACCTAACGAAAGACGCCAGTCAGAGCTGGATGAAATTAAACCGTCTGCAGTGATACCTTTGCGATTTTAAAAAGGGCTCTTTTCTGTTAATTAATGAAGAATGCAGAGTCGCGTGGCTGTGGAGGGGGAAGGGTGGCGCAGGGCGGGGGCTGCCCACTGCAGGGGTTTCTACTTTCTGTGGCCAGAGAGGCCCTCGCAGGAGGGCTCTGGCGGTTCTGCGCTATAAGTCTCGTTACCTCAGGGGGGGGGGGGAGTGGTGTCTCCGAGCCTCTCCAGTGGCACTTACTGCCGAACTGTCGACGCTCCATTATAATTGTCCTCGATACTGTTTGTACAGCAGGTCCTTTTGGGGCTTGGGTCCAAGATTGTTGTGCACAATTATCCGATGTCCGAGCACGGCCTCTGGCTTGGTGCGGGAGGGGCGGCCCCCACGTTGGTGCCTGACTGCACAGGGACCAGCTGTGGAAGCTGCCCCAGGTTCCAAAGTGGGTTTGTCCCACTTCTACGTCCTGGCACGTCTTGTTCACAATTCCTCGTGAGTAAACCCCACATCGTCAACGCAGAGAGGAGGACAACACACAGCATAAGGGGAGACGGGGAGACGCTGCGAAATGCGATGCTGGCGGCCGCCTCTTCCTCCCGGACAGTGGGGGACACAGGACGGCGTCATGTGCCACCAGGGCCGATGGGAATCCTCTCTCTGCAACTTGGCTTGGGCATGACACGTGCTCATGGGGCTACTCGTTTGCAGGAACCTTCCAAGCTTGTAAGCACCTGCGGATGGGCGCTGTCCTTCTCCACGTGGGCCCAGGGTCAAGAACAGTGCCACACACGCAGGCAACAAATGTGACCAAAGGCCAGTCAAGACTGACGGAGAACCTTCGCACTGACTCCTCAAGGTCTTTTGCACAGAAGACAACCACGTACCGACAGTATGGAAATGTCCACGCTGCGAGTGTGAATGGCGGTCACACAGGTGTCTGCTTTAATCAGATTGGAAATCCTACCTGCGGGGCTGCTAAAGCACCTTTCCACAGTCCTGAACGCTTACTGAGGTGACCCTGACGATGAGGAGCCTTTCTGTGGGGCACTCGCGTCTACGGCCGTCTCCGCCACCTTGCAAGGGTGTCTGTGCTGTCGGAGCTATTTTGCACATGAGGACAGCTGTGTTCAAGACATTAAGCAACTTGCCCAAGGCTGTGGCGTCAGGCTGAGTGGGGCTGGCGGTCGAACAGCCTGCACTCGCCTGCCCAGGTCTTGAGGAGACATGGTGCCGGCGCCCAGGCCGCTCTGAAAATGAAGATGGCGCTCACCTTCTTGTTGCCTTCTGTCTCCTTTTCGAAGTCCCCAGGAAGGGACGAGCATCTTCCTGAGCAGGGCAGTTCCCCCACGCAAGGGATGGATTTCTCCATGGCCCCCTGATCCCTGGGGCGCCCCTCTGTGACCTGGCGCCCAGCCGCCCGGGTCAACATCGCAGAGGGTCTCCCTCCGCAGGGGCTGCGGGTACGTGCTCTCTCCTCGCTGGGACAGCCCCTGTTCTTCAATGCGGACGTCTCTGGGGCTGGTGGGAGCCCAAGTCTAGGTCTGGCTGTGGCTTCTGGGGTCAGCCTGAGCCAGTAACCTCTGCCCCCGGGTCCTGGCCGCTCTGGGAGCCTCCGTTCCTCCCTGGCCTCCAGTGGGAACGCACTGGCATTTGTCACTCAGACCTACCTCTGGCTTTGATCCGAAAGAGGCTTTGATCTGTGTGACTTTCCTCCTGTCGCCTGCCTGCAGAATGGGCTTACAAGTGCTGGAAATCTCCGTCTTCCACCTGCACCGCCAACTACATTTCCGGAGAAATCTCTTTGTTCTTTACAGTGTTTATTATTTAGTCATCCTCCTGGATGACTGCAGCTTTCGGCCCAATTTACTTTTCTTTCCGATGTCTTTAGAGAGAACAGGCAACTAGAGAAACGCCTTCCTGTCTCGTGAGCTAAAAACCGTCATTTTAAGTTTGAGGTTTTCATTCTGCTTGTTCTCTCAGACCTTAAGTTTCTCAAGGTGAGGGGCCGAGTCCGGTCACGCCCGTCATCTTTGGGCTGCCGCGGGTGAGTGGGTGTCGGCCACGGCTAGTCAAACAGCCGGGGCTGCCCGGCTTGGTGGCCCGCAGAGGGGAGTGCAGGCGGGGAGGGCTGCCCGCGGGCTGTGTCGGTGTCGAGCCGTTCCTGCAACGCGCCAGGGCTCCGGGGCCCGAGTCAAGGGTTTGGAGGTGACAACGTGGCCCCGCGCCAATGGAGCTGTTGGCGGTATAGTCCCGGGGACGAGAGCTGGAGCCAAAGCCCCCACGGGGTCTCATCCGGACTCTCTGGCCTTGGGACACCCAGGCAGACTCTGAGCTCAGCGTCCCCACCTGTAACGTGAACGAGAGGACAGCGGGAGGCGGCTGTGAAGATGCACAGAGCCCCCAGAGCTGGGGTGACAGTCACTGCCATGCACAGAGCAGGGCCTGAGGGGAGGGGGGTGCAGGAAGCCAGCTGCCTCTCCTCAGGGCAGAGGTGGGGGTGGTCATGGACGGTGGGCACCTTGCCCTCTGTGTGCGTGTTTGTGTAACTTCTGCTCTGCCCACAGTGACACCTGAGGGTGAGCCTGTCTTAGCTGAGAACCAGGACCCGGGTACCCGCCTCAGGAATAACCCTGTTCCCAGGTGGGGCCCTGCGAAGGTTGCTAAGGCCACAGCACGTGCGTGTGTGTGTGTGTGAGTGTGTGTGCACGCACGCTCAGACTGCCTGGGGACAGGGGGCAGGCCTCTGCTTGTCCCCTTGGGCTTGGTCCGGAAGACCCCAGCCGATCCATAGTTACAGATGGCACAGGCAGAGTGGGCTGAGACTCCCTGTGGATCTGACCACTGGCTCTGGAACATTCTATCCTGGTGAGGTGCAGCTGAGTGGGCCTCTGCACCGTCATAGATCATTTTGCTCTTGCTTTGGGGGACCATGACACCGTATCTCTTCTATGAACAAAGCCATGGAACGACTACGGTGATGATAACTGCTTGTTTGGTGTGCAGAGGACGGCAGGTACATTTCTCTATGTGAGTTTTGTGGCCGAAACACGGCCACCTTTATTTCTCTGGCCACCTAACTTTTACTGCAGCAACGCCGCTCCCTCAGAAATGCTCCATAAACCAAAGCCCGCTTCCCAGGCCAGGGCACAATTCCCAGCACAGAAAGCTGAGACCCCAAATTAGTGGAGGAGGGGGATATTTTATGACTAGTTTGACAATGTCATTGCTGCAGCTATAAATTAAGAAGTGAAGTTGCTCCCATATTGGGTATTGATATACTATGCACAGTGGAAACATTTCTCTGAAATGCACCGTGCACTGCAGGTGGACAGGCACCCTGCCTGTGAACCCCCGAGGAGGGACAGACAGAGCGGGGAGAGCCAGGGCCGAGGGCAGCCTTGGGCTTAGAGCTCAAGGAAGGCAGGAATGGGGAGGAAAAGCGACCTCTGGCCAATCTTTGTGAAGGCTGGTGTTCCTGGGGCCCTGGTTGGGGGAGGCGGCTGTGTCCCTCTGGCTGGGGTGCCCTGCACACCCAGATCAATATGCCAGCTTTGATCCACAGGGCCTGGGCCTATTTCCAGCCCATTTCTGAGTTGCACAATCCTTTTCTGTTTGACTTCCAACGTGCTTTAAATTTCACTCTTCCCAAACTTGCGACATCCTGATCAACTTTTCCCCGACTGAGAAGCAAGACTGTGTAGGAAACAGGGAGCTGCCTTCCTAAGAAATCCAGAGGGTGGCGAGCTTTGGGAAAGTGAGTATTTCCAAGGCCACACAACTGACCAGTGTCTAAGCAGGGCCTCGAAGCAGGACAGTGGCTTTCACGACAGGGAGGAGCCTCCGGACCCAGTATCAGGGCTGGGGGCTCACGCAATTCACCCGGCTCCACATAAGGCATGTTCTTGGTGCAGAGAGGTCTGCCTGTGCCCTCCCTCCCAAGGCAGCTTCAAGTGAAAGAGTGATGAGCTGAGGAGCACTTTGAAAGTGGTAAATCCTTTACCCACGTAAAGCGTTGCTTCATTGTTAGCATCTGGAAAATTCTTAAAGCAGGTACATTTGTCCAGACCAGTTCTTCCAAGCAAAACCAAAATCGATAAACTGCCAAAATTCCAATACCTAAATGGATTCGTTGGCTTCTTTTTCTAATTTTTTATTAAAAATATTTTTTAATGTTTATTTAGTTTTGACAGACAGAGACAGAGCACGAGTGGGGAAGGAGCAGAGAGAGAGGGAGACACAGAATCTGAAGAGAGGCTCCAGGCTCTGAGCTGTCGGCACAGAGCCCGATGTGGGGCTTGAACTCACAAACTGCGAGATCATGACCTGAGCCGAAGTTGGATGCTTAACCGACTGAGCCACCCAGGCGCCCCAGGACTCTGTGGCTTCTTAATATAATTTGGTGGCAAGAGATTATGCCTCCCTCACTGTTTATAGGGGCTTCTTCAAAGCTCCCCATTGGCCCATCTCTGATAAGTCAGGCTGTGTGTCCTGTTGGTTAAAGTCTGAGGCACATAAGAGATAATCTATCATTTCTTGGTAAAGGGAGATGCCATTTGATTTCGCAATTACTGACCACCAGTTTTAGCCTAGAAGGGACACTGTCAGTCTACAGAGCGGGAAGGTGAGCCTGCAGAGGCCAAGGGCATACAGGATGGTCCGGGTGTCACTACAGGGAACACCTGTGCTCAACTTCCGGGGCTGGGGAGCCTCCTGGCACTGGGGGAGGGAGCAGGTTTGGTTTGTCATTATCGCTGGTCGCGGTGAGAGGCCCCTTCCTTGCCTGGCTCACGTGTTTGGATGCCCCACGTCTGCCGCTGTTTGGTTCCTGTGGGCTGAGCCCCCCAGGCCTAGCAGAGGTCTCCACAAAGCTGTGTCCCCATCTGGGAACACCAGCTCCTTACTTCCTCCTGGGGTGAGTGCTGGCGGGTCTCTGGGGTGCGTTTCCAGTGTGCCTCCTTGCTGAAGCCTCCCTGGATTGCTACAGCTCTGCCCTCTCTTCCCGCTGCCGCGTGCCTGTCTGGGAACCTGGGGTATCCGATCAGCTATGTGACCACCTCCGTCCTTGGAAAGGGGTTTCTGGAAGAGCAAGCCCACGTGTGTCCTGGCCCCTAGGGTGTCCCCTTCGCTGACCTCCCACAGGATGACAAACACTTTATTACGTTATTAGCATATTCAAATTGACATCCAGCGATGGGACCGCAGGCAGACCTGCCACACGTCGCTTACCCCACCCCCACAACCACCTCAGGGCCCTGTGGCCTTCACAGGGACTCGGCACTAAGGGGGCCGAGCAGGTAAGGGAGGAGCTGGCACTTGAGCCAAGGCAGAGTGCCTCTGGTCATGCCGTGTCCCAAATCGATGCGAGTCCCTGTAGGAACGAGGGGCTGGCACCAGGCGGGAGGGACCCAGCAGCAGGGAGAAAGTCCCAGAGGCTCCGCACCCGCAGGACCGCCCTGGCAGGAGTGGGGCAGCGAGGCCGCGGGCCCTTCTGTTTCCTGAACAGGGACTAACGTCACTGCAGGCCCTGCAGAGTCCAGGAGAGAGTGGGGGTCCAGCACGCCGCTCCCTCCCTCTCTGGGCGAGCCCTGACCGACCCCAGCCCGGGGCGTGGGGACGCCGAGGACAGCTCAGAGCCCCCCGGGGACCCCGGTTTCTTCGCTGTCCCCCTCCCCCCAACCCCCCCCCCCCCGCCCCCACAGGAGGGCCGCCTGCAGTTGCTCGGCGCCAGGCCACCGAGTGCCATTCCAAATGGGCTGGCTAATCGGCCCCCATCCATTATCATTAGCGCCTCTCCGCTCGCAGGTACGGGAGCGGCTGCCAGGCGCTGGCTGCGGCTCGCTGAGCCCGGGCCACGCTCTGCTGCCAACGAGGACGGGCGACACCTGCTCCGGGGCGCGCCGGCCGCCGCAGCCATCCTTCACATCGCGGGCGACACTTGCTCCGTCAGAGCGCTGGGCCGGCCCGGGGTGGGGGGCGCGGCGGCCTTCTGCCAGCTCTGCGTGGCCCCCTCCCTCCCCGTGGCCCTCAGCTCACCTTCAGCTTTGAATGGCTCTTCAAAGAGGCCTTTTAAAAATGTATCCGTTGCATATTAGCCATTCAGTCACCACGTTAGGGGTTTAAAGAGGAAGCTTCAAACAACAATTTTGCCTCAACGACGCACTCTTGACAATGAAGACGGACTCGTGAAATATTCATCGTGCGTCCCGCATCCCACGGTGCTGGCGGGCATCTTCTCAGGGTTTCTCCGGAAAGGGTTGGCCGGGCCGGTGCATGGCTGTGGCACCCGGGGATCTTTTTCCTTTCTGGGCACATGTGATGTCCCTGGGCCTCTGGGGAGGCTCACATGTTCTAGACAGAGGCCGAGTCCTGAGACAGAGATTGGGCCTTGGCTCCCAGAGAGGGCGGCCTTGCTGGTGGCCAGGGACCCAGTGACTGTACAAGCCATAAATACCACTGGTCTGGGGGGGAGGTGCCCTCTGGGTTTCCTCGGCCAGTTTCTGCCCAGCCATGTGGTAACCTCGAAACCACACATGCACACACGTCTATCTTTTCCTTCTACTGGAAGAATTTTTGTGCCTTGGCCAATCTGTGAGCCAGAAAATGCCCCGCTCGGGAGGAGTTTATTATTGTTCATTTGGATTTCTGCTTGCTTGTCCAGGCCCACCTTGGCTTTGGCTGGGATCTGGGGCCTGGGGCCATTTCTGACGGCTCTGGAAACAGTCCCTTGGTATACCCCACATGCCCATGGAAGAAGGGGGCCCAGCTCCCCTCTGGGAGCTTCTGGGACCCGGAAAGAAGGAATACTCAGGTCATTCAGGGGAACCAGCTTCCTCCTGCGGAAGCCACTGCTGTCAGCAGGTGCCTCGGGGAGGGCCGCTCCCCTCTTTCTCGGCACACCCTGCAGTGAGCTCTTTTCCTGCCTTGGTTTTAGTCCAGTGGGACTATAGTCTGCCTAAGGTCCTAGTCTTCCTTCTCGGGCATCTCGGTGTTCATCCTCAAGCACTGCACAGTCTCTTGGAGGTCAAGGCTGTGTCTTTCAGTTTGGTCTTCCCAGCCCTTTCCACAGCCACACTCAAGAGCTTGGTGGGGATGGGTGCCTGGTTGATACAGGGGCTTCCCAATCAGTCAGAGGAGGCTCAGGTTGGGAGATGGCAACTGCTGACCTGTAATTTTGACTTGTTTTCCTGGCTGTGAATTTTTGGGTGAGTCACTTCATCTCACTTGGCTTTTAGTTCCTCCATCTATCAATGGAGATATGGTTATCTCCCTCCTGAGGGCACTGTGAAGATTTAACCAGACCACACTAACAAAGGACATAGTAGACACTCAATAAACAGGCACTCCTCTCCACCATTCCTTTAAAGGTAAGCTGTCTCTGTTTATGAGAGCTGTTCTCAGGAAGGAATCCAGTATCAGTCATTTACATTTTAGCATGAATTGCAGAGGATCATTATGTCCCCAATGGGCATTTGAAATTTATTAGTGCTTTAGATGAGGAATACAAGAGTCTTCTGTCTGTGACCTTGGGATATTAACCTTCTGGGGTAGAGATGAGTAGGTTACTGGGCAGAGGGCTTTCACACTCTACCACTCAGGCTGAGGTTTGGATGAATTCTGAGCCTGCCCAAAGCTTAAAGGGAAAGTTGATGCCCGAGGATGAGGACTGGGGAATTTGCAGGAAGATCTCAGTGTGAGTGACCTTTAAGGAAGCAGTTTCCAACGTATCTCCCCCACCCCCACCCCCCTGATCATTCAGTGGCTCTGGACTTCCTTCTGAGCTCCTCACACCCAGTATCTATGTGATTCCCTCCTGTATGTCTCCAGTGCAGTCTGTTCCAACTCGCTCCCTAATTTATTTCTCATTTCCTGTTCTGACATGGAACTCATCAGTCATTTGAAGAGTAAAACTGTGACCTTCTGAAATTCAGCAGGTAAATGTTTGGACGAGAGACATGGTGACAGCCATCCCAAGCATGAGCATCCCCATGGAGGGTGTGTGCACGGGTGTGTGCATGAGCGACACATGTAAAGACTCAAAAGCTGTGCTCCCCTCCCCCGATGACTACAGACTCTCTGTCTTTCCAGGAGTCTGGTCAATACGTTGCTCTCTTTGCTTAGTCATTGTGCTCTGCGAGCAAGGCATTTCCGTTCATGGAACGTTCAGCTCAAAGAGGCGCCATATTGGGAACTGGGCATTTGGTTTGAGGAAGGCATGACTGCAGGAGGCAGCGAGGATGCCTCCTGCGATCTCGACCTGAGGTGAGGCATGCAGTGGCAGTAGATTTCTCCATGAGATGCATTCTTGCCTTTAGCATGTAGCTCAGTGTACAGATGAGGAAGGTAAAATGGAAACAGAATTTTGATCTTGCCATAAACCACTGGTTATTCAGACGTGGGGGCATGCCACTTGCTCTTGGACTTGGCAAGCAGGAGTCTAACTTCTCTTGAGAAAACCATGCTTTGTGTTCTTGTCTCAGGAGCATATCTTTGTTTACACCACGCCTCCCTCAACAAAAACTAGGAGGCTTTCCTCACCCTGAGCCCAGTCCCTGGGCTCTAGGAGGCAGGAAAGGAAGACGTGACACATGAGTGAATAGAACCTCCTGGATCTTTGTTTTCAAGACCAAACTTAAATATATCTGATGCAGGTGGCCTTCTTCTGTGCTCCCACCTGGGTGTAGGGATTTTACTGGCTTTTCTAGGCTTTGTTCACAGGAAAACTTCACTCAGGTGGTTGGGTCCCATTAACAGGTGTGTGATGATACCACTCTGGTCTTCTTGTGTTGGATAATGATTTTTGTTTAGAGACAGGGTCTTGTCTTTCAGGGTTTGTTCGAATACAAGGTGTTTTCCTGAGGTACCATCTTGAGGTGTGTGTGTGTGTGTGAGAAGATTCTTAATGTGCTGGTAGGAATATCCCAGCCCTTTGTAAAGATAACTTAGGGAAAACAAGCCCCCTTTCAGCCTCATTGAGCCTCCCTTCCCTCAGCCTTCAGTGTGTCCTGTAGGTAATGCTGTTCTCTGCATGCTTACACATGTTCTGTGTCAATGACGGCATCCAGGCAGGGGAGAGTCATCACAAATTCCATCTCGTAATGACAAACGAGATCAAGGTCAACACAATGACAAACAAGGTCAAGACCAGACTCAGGTCTCTTTACCTTTCCTTGAGTTTCCTATAGGATTGCGTGGACAGCATCATGGCCTTCTGTTACCCCCAGAAAGAATGGCCTTGGGGACTTCTCAATGGCTGTGCCCAAGATGAACCAGCCTGGTGATGAGCCAATGACCTGCCTGATCTTGTGGGCCATCCCCACCCCTCCTGTCCGGGTAGGGTGCTCTGTGGGACACCATTGAACCAGTGACAACAGCCATGTGTCTCCCAAGCACCAAGCACGCCTGTCTACCGTCTAGTTTCATCCTCGTCACAGTCATGTAAGGTGGTTCCATATTCACTCCCATTTGACAGATCAATAAACCGAGGCCCATGAGGAAAGTCCTTGTCCCAGGTGGCATAGTTGTGTGTCACAGAGCTGGGGTGGTAACCTGTCAGGCTGTCTCCTGGGCTGGCTCTTCCCATCCACCCGGGCTGTCTAGGAAGGAGGGAGGCCAGGTGTTAGCTATTCCCTTCACGCTTCTTTTCTTTCAGACAAATTTATGTTTAGTGTGGGGTCTCTTTCCTCCTTGAAAAATATAGGTTTCGAAAGCCATGGTTTGAGGGGCGCTTGGGTGACTCAGTCAGTTGAGCATCTGAAGTCGGCTCAAGTGATGATCTCGTGGTTCTTGGGATTCAAGCCCCGCGTCGGGCTCTGTGCTGACAGCTCAGAGCTTGGAGGCTGCTTCAGAGTCTGTGCCTTTTTCTCTCTGTGCCACTCCCCTGCTCATGCTCTGTCTCTCAAAAATAAATAAACATGAAAGAAAGAAAGAAAGAAAGAAAGAAAGAAAGAAAGAAAGAAAGAAAGCAAGCAAGAAAGCCATGGTTTAGGAATAATGAGGAATCTGCTGTTTGGAAGCCAA
Source organism: Hyaena hyaena (assembly GCF_003009895.1). Taxonomy (NCBI): domain Eukaryota; kingdom Metazoa; phylum Chordata; class Mammalia; order Carnivora; family Hyaenidae; genus Hyaena; species Hyaena hyaena. Next base: position 1,594,098 of record NW_024081013.1, read on the forward strand.
AATCCTTGAGCTGAGCGAATTGCCTGGTTGATAGCCAGACCTCCCCTGCTCCAAAGTAGGGCCCTAGGGTGGGTACCCTGAACCGGGACAGTGGCCAGGCACCAGTGTCCCACAGCCCTCACCCCACAGTGGCAGCCAGAGGCCTCTGGACCTCCTGGAGCCTTGCCTCCCTGTCCACACCCCCCAAGACCCCCACTCTCCAAAGTGGCGTCTTACGAGGCAGGAATGGAAGACAGAAAGGAGGCTGGGGTCAGGAGTCGGAATCAGGCGGGCTGAGCATTTCCTCGGGTAGACGGGGCAGGCTCTGGGGCCAGAGCAGCCCATGGGAGGAACTGGACTTCTTGGTCATTGAAGAGGAAAAGGGGGAAAAATAGGAGTGATGGGTACTGCCTATAGCTTGTCCTGCCCCGGTACAGGGGAGGGGAGGGTGAGGCGGGTCTCAGCAGGAGCCTTGGACTTCCCCCAGAGCCACCCTCTCCATTGAGGAGACGCAGAGCCCCAGACTGCACTCTACCCCTCCCCCGAGAAGCCCGGGCGGTGGCCAGCATCTCCGCTGCGTGTGTGGGGATTAATGTCCCCGGCGTGGCGGGTCAGCGCCGTGTGCAAAGGCCAGTATTAATCGACAAATTAAAGCCGCAGAAACCTGGGCAGGTGGGAGGAAGTCTCCGAGCTTGATCAAAAACATATTTCTGTTTCGGGTCTAAATAATGGGCTATGGGAGGCACATCTGTAAATTATACAGGAAGCCTTCCTCTACAACTGATTCTCCCTGACAGTTTTACTGGGGTGTATGAAAATGAGTATTAAAGATGTGATCTGTAGGCTTCCTTCCAGGAATTCCAATCTGGTTTCAATAAAATGGGAACACTGATTGGAAGTGAAGCTGCCTTCCGGTTTCGCCTTTGGCTATTACGTGCTCATTCGTGAAGTGACTGAATTCCACAACTACTTTTAATACTCACCTTTTGAGTTCATCTCCAGCACTGGACACATTGGAATGATTAACATAGCACCGGCTCCCGAGCCGGTGCTCTCTAATTTAAAACAGCCCAGGTGCTGAAGACAAATGAGTCCTCCCGGTAAGTCCATTCTTTCTTTCAGGAAGTTGCTTTGCAGGAACATCGAGAGCAGAATATTAATAGTAAAAAAAAAAAAAAAAAATTAAATAAAATAATGCTTCTTGCCTAGGGGAAAAGATTAAAGTTTGGTGCAAGGCGGAAACTTGTACTTTGTGTGGACTGTTCTGGAAGCCTCGCGTTCTGGGCTTCTCGGCTCGGATCCTGTGTTTGCAACATTAGTAACACTGGGGCTCTGGGGTCCCCGTCTTCCTCCCCAGGGACGCCCCCCTTTCGGTCAGCCGCGTGCTCTGAGCTGACCTTGGGTTGGTCTTCCCCAGCAGGAGGGGGGCATCGTGCTGGGTCAGCTGCAGCTTCTCACCTCTCTCCCCTGCTCCCCAGCGTCCAGGCCACATTTTTAAGAGGAGGCCCCGGGATTAAAGAGAGGGCATTTCATTGGATGATCTTTCCAACACAACCCCCTACACAGCCCCTGCTCTAACCATTGGGCTAATGGGCCGCAGGTGCTTTCTCCATCTGACTTCTCCGAGGTTCGCTTGACAAGGTGGGTGTGCCAGAATCTCCCCAACCTTTGATGACAGGGAGAAAAAAGTTGGCAGGTCTCACAAGGCATCCCCCAGCGTACATTCATCCAAAGCTATTATGGGATTTTCAATGGGAGAAAATGGACCTACACCCTGGGGGGATTGGGCACTGCTGGGAGCCACAGATTCATTTTGACGTGTTTTTGTGGGATTGCAAATGTTGCCTTTTTTATATGCAAAATTCATATTTAATTTCCTCTGATCTTCTTGAGAATCATGACCATAGTTTTCATGCATTTAATTTGGGATGAAATTGTGTTGCGTTTGTTGCTTTTCATCTAAGGATCACTCAGTGGCCTGTGTGTTGGTTTTAAAGGTCTAACGATGTGGGGGCGCCTGGGTGGCTCAGTCAGTTAAAGATTTGACTTCGGCTTGGATCACAATCTCCCGGTTCATGAGTATGAGCCCCACATCGAGCTCTCTGCTGTCAGCGTAGAGCCCGCTTCAGATCCTATGCCTCTCTTTCTGCCTCTCCCCTACTTTCTCTCTTTCCTCTCTCTCTCTCAAAAATAAATAAACATTAAAAAATTTAAAAATAAATAAAAAAATAAAGGTCTAAGGATGTGGAATGCACACGTACCTGCACCTGTTGAGTATGTTGGAGATAAAACCCATTTCCTGACATGATAGACAATCTATGCTCACGTGTTGAGATTAAAGGCATTTTTCTGGTCACAAGCAGGTCCTCTTTGGAGCCAAACGCTGTGTGTGAGGTGGATGGTACAGCGTGTGCCCTTGAGGTAAGAAGTTACCTGTGACAGTGACCACATAGTCTTTTGAAGACCATGATTTCATCCACAACCTGTCCTCCCCAAGCACTGATTCAAAATCCAAGACTCCAGTTGCCATTCGTAATGTGGATTATGGTGACATTGGTACAATATTGAGCCCCTAGATACCTGTGGCTCTTTCATTTTAAATTAATAAAAATTAGGGGCATCCAGGTGGCTCAGTTGGTTAAGTTTCTGACTTAGGCTCAGGTCATGGTCTCATGGTTCATGGGTTTGAACCCCACATAAGGTTCTATGCTGACAGCTCAGAGCCTGGAGCCTGCTTCAGGTTCTGTGTCTCCCTCTCTTTCTGCCCTTCCCCTGCTAATTCTCTCTCTCTCTCTCCCTCTCTCTCTTTCAAAAATAAACATTAAAAACTTAAATTAATAAAAATTAAATAAAGTTTAAAATTCTCCACCTCCGTCACACCTCCCGCATTCCAAGTGTTCAGGTGAACACTGCACCACAGCGCTCACGTTAGAGCATTTCCGTCGCAGCAGAAGAGCCTGTTACGGTTAGAGTTTTATCATGATCCTAAGAAAATCATGAGGAAGACAGACATCCATCCCATCCCAGGCCACATTTAATTGAAACCCTGCCGTGTGAGAGGGAATCTGTGAGCTGTTGACTAACTTTGATGAAAGTAGAAATTTCCCACGTGGGACCAAAGACTAAATCTGACCAAGAATATTTGGAAGATGAGCTGAGTTAATGATGGTTCTACCAAAATATTTGTGACGGATTGGAACGACATGGAATTCTGAGCAGTTGCAACATCCCAAGTCCTCCAGTACTCTAGTCGCTGATGCTAACGACACAGAAGAAATGTTTTTCATTTTCAGCAACATTATCTTTTAGTTAGTAACTCTCGGATGTCCTGCATCTAGGGAAGCATTCATCTTTGGTTTCTGAGCACCCTTGTGCTGAGGCTGGGTGATGGGCCCCTCCAGGTGACCTCTGATACCAGCCCATCCTTGTGCTCAGCCCAGAGAATGCTTTTCCCCCAGTGGTCCACACTTGCAGGACGTGGGGTCTGTACTGAGAGTTTATTTTGTATTTACTGCAACGGACACAAGGCAGCAAAGCCTGGCTCCCTGGGTCTCCTTCAAAGGCTGACAAACTCAACGGAGGGTCCATTACAAACCAGATCCAGTATCTAAATTTTCCCTCCCATGATGGCTTTCCCAGTGGCTCAAGCCTCGAGGGACCACTCTTGTCCAGTCACCAGCTTCATTACACTGATTTCAGGCCAGGCACCTCCCTACTACCTGCACATGCCCAGCCCAGCCCAGCTGAGCCTGAAGACGACAGAGCGATGGTGGTGTGGGTGCCACTGGGCAGGGTGTGCCTTGTTCAAGGCCCACGTACGGGTTCTGAGGAGGCCGTTGTGACAGCAGTTGGGTCTTGCTCATCACTTTTTTGTTGGCTCATGGTGACCACCTGCCATACTCCTGAAGTGTGCTAGGCACCTCGTTGCCTTTCTAAGTCCCAGTGACGACAAGTAACCTTGGCATCAGCACCAGCATTTCCAAAATTCAGATGAGAATATGGAAGCTGGTGGGTGAAATTGCTAGTCCGAGCTCACATCACACAAGACCTGCTGAACTCAGACCTGAGGCCAAGTCTACTTAATGCCAAAGCCAAGTCTCACTCAGCGGTGGAACGCCACCAGGAAGGATGTGTTTTGTTGCCTAGGAAATCCTGAGGACTAGCCTTTCCCAAGACCTGAGATGGATGATGGACATCATCCAGTGGGATTTTGCTGTGTGTTCTTGCAAAATGGAGTGAGGAATCCTGGGCTGGTCACCACGCAGGATAAGGGGCTGCTTCTTCTTGGGTTGGAGAGCCAGTCTTTATATCCAAGACGGGGAGCCCTGAGATGGCCTCCATTACCTCCCATCCAATCCCCTTGACAGATGAGTTTCCTGAGGCCAGCAAAGGCAAACCTGGCTGATGCCTCTGGGAGCCAGAAGTCAAATCCAGGCTCCTTCCATTACCCCACCTAAGAGCCCACGCGAGGTCGTGCCTCAGGGCCAAGATGCCCACCCTTCTCCTAATCTGCACTGAGCTCCTCAGGGCTTCTGGGATCTCCCTGGGAACCATGACCTGCCAGCATGGACATCCCAGCCCCTTCCAGTGGACTTTGCATCATAGAGTCGGAGGTCTGAGCTCCTGCCTCGCTCTGGAGGCATGGCTCACGGGAGCGTGAATGGCAGGCACTGGTTGGATTATACCTGCAAGAGCAAGGGGTTCGACATGGAGGAGGGGGTGCTATGTGTCGTGCAATCCCTCGGAGTCTGGTGAGATTTGGGAGATCTGGGAGTGGTTAGAAGCCCCGGATCACCTGACGGCAGGCTCTGCGTGTGCTCTTACCGTTGGGGAAACCTAGAAACAGCTGTTCGCAGCGCAGCATGGGTGCACACTTCACATCGTGTGCTCTACCTTCTAGCTTTATTTTGAAGCACACACAGCCAGAGGGGTCATCACACCCTGCATATTCCTCCAAGGCTCTTTCCCAGTCCTAGTCACCAACAACTATTGAAATCAATATTTCAATATTTCAAATCACTGTTGACCATCAGTGAAAACCGCAGTTACAAAGTGAATACTGTCTGCGCTTTGCTCCCCAGGGAGTTGCCTAGGGACCTTATGTGCTACTCCTTCCAAATCCGTGCAGATTCACGTATGTGTGTCCCTGTGACCCCAACCTTGTTCTTCTCATATCACGGCCTGATGACACTTCTCTTGTCACTATGTGCCTGCTTCCTCCACTGGATCCTAAGTGTCACCGGGCCAGGGGCTGAGTCTGGCTTGCTCCGACTTCTACTTTCAGTGCCTGGAATGAGCCTACGCACGGGGAGCTCACTCCCTGTCCCTGATGAATGAGGAGCAGACCAGGCCTTGCAGTCATCAGCTTGACCCCCATGGGTGAGGGCTCTGTGCACAATCGATACCCCTAAGCCCTACGGTGCCTGTGTACCCCCAAACCCGCCCTTCCTGCTCCCCAGATATGGCTCTCGGGAGGGGCGAGGGCTCCACAGCCACACGCTGGACCCGGTTCCACAAAGACCCTTACCCCCCTTGTGTAAATCTCACAAATGTCACTCAACACTCGAAGGAGGTCGTGGGCTGGCTTGCCAGGTGCTCTAACGTCCGCAAGGCTCTGAAGGGCGTCCATGCCCCCAGCCCGCAGTCCCGCCTGGCTAATTCTGGTGGACAATGGTTTAATAAAGCCTCCCCCCCGTTTCTTCGAAAGAGGCTTCTCTTTCTTTTCCAAATCACTCTGGCTTCTTTGAAACGCCAGTGCGAGGGAGGGGAATAAGGAAGGAGCCACGCGGCTGCCGCCCTGCTTCTGTGCAGAGGACCCTCCACCTCCCAGCTGCTCGGGCATCTCGGTGCTGGGGAGGGAGGAGGGCGTGCGGGGGGTGACAGCATCTTCTCCCAAATCTTCATCCACAGTAAACACTGCTAACTACCAACTCATAAAACATATCAGCTGGGTTTATTACTTTTAACCATCTTTCCAATTGTGCTATAAAATAAAGGCAGATGCCATTTTAAGATCTTATTATTGTCAAGGGCCAGCTTCTCCAGTAGCACCTGCTTAGCAGCAGTCTGCTTGTTTATGGCCCCTTTTTTTATAGGTGACAGTTTAAGGTGGCTCTTCTCTGGTTACCAAGAGTTCTTCCTAATGGAGCAGAAGCGGCACGCACAGTAGGTGGGCTCCGGCTTCTGCCCGTGACGTTGAGACAGGGTCGCAGGTTCACCTGAGTTTTCCGCTGACAGCTTCGCCGCACACGTCAGCCTCTGCCAAATGCTCTACCATTAATTTATGATTTAAAGTAATTAACTTTTGCTGATTAAAGTAATTATTTCAAGTGCATTGCACTCGGGCCCAAATGATGCACACAGCCCCCTCTCCGGTTTGAGCTAGCAGCATGCCAAGTGCTTAAAAGCTGCACCAGGGATCTCCGAGTGGCTTCTGCCCGTCTCGCAGATCTGCCGTGTTTATGACTGACTTGTACTAACTGCTCATTTTAATGCCGGGTTCTGGCAGAACGTTGACACAGTGTGAAACCTTCATCCGGTAAACAAGACAAGCTTCAGCTTGGTGACATTGATGACAGTACAGGCTGTTTAAACGAATCTTGCCTCCAGCCTTCCAGAGGTATCATGTTTTTGCACTCTCTTGCTTACCCAGATTGGCCCTTAAACAGCATACAGCTTCATCTGGCCTCAGCCAAGAGTGCAGAACATAGGCGCCTTGGGAACCCAGCCCTGCACCCCTAAAATCAGCTGCAGGCCAGCACAGACTGGGGGCCCTCGGGACTGGCCAGGGCAGGGCTGGAGGGTCTCTGTGCAGAGGAGCCTGGCTGTGTCTGAAGAAACTTCTAGAAGGTAATAGACACAGTAAGCCAGGTTTGGGGGGCAGGGGGATGGGCCCCATTAGTCCAGATCAAACATGTTCTTCCCTTCTCTGCGGCATCCTTTGCCAGTGGGGCGAGGACTCAGTCACTTGGCAGCCTCCCCAACAAGGAGGCTGCCGCAGGCAGAAGCACAGAAGTCGTCCGTGAGCTGGAGTCTCAGGGCTGGAAGTTGGAAAGGGTCTTCCCATTTCACGGAAGGGGGTGAGAGCCGGAGCCCGGGAACAAGCGAGGGATCCGGGCACTGTGCTCGCCACTAAGTTATGTGTTTGGGATCTGAAGGAAGGCACAGGGTCCTTCACTCCCAGAATATCCTGCACAAAATGTTAGTCGTAATGGTTCCCGTTCCTCATGCACCTGCTGCGAGCAGACGCTGAGCATCGCCCTGAGAGATGGTCTCGGCGAGGCGTTGCAGCCACCCTAGCTGGCATGCTGCACTCCTCATCTTCCAGCAGAGGCACCTAAGATTCAGAGAGACTTGCCCAAGGTCACTTAGCCAGTGTACCAGGACTCAGACCCAGGTCTTTCTGCTTCCAAATTCCAGAAATACGGTCTCTACTAAATCTCTTTTTACCCATTAAAAAATTAGAAAGCCACAGTGGCCTCCTTTAGAAACCCAAGGAGGAAAGAGGGACCACACGGGGCTTTGGGGAGGGTGGAGGTCCTCAGGCACCAGGCCTTCCCACCTGGGAGGTCCGGAGTGACGAGCCAACTACCAAATGCCTTGACTTTGGAAAAGACGGACATTTTGGGTGCGTCAGTTCATGCTTCTGCTCATTGCTCTTTGGGGGGACAGGTTGGGGGGGTCAGCTTGCATTTTTATCTTTTCTCTTAGTAATTATCCTAACACCCTGGGCTTTAAGTGAACCCACAAGGAAATCTAATTTTGCATGTAATTAAGTGCCTGATGGGCAGTGATCCCTGCAAACGATATTTCAGCTTAATGTTGTTGAGCAAACATCGCCGAGGACCGGCGATGCCAGGGCGATCATCTGTGTGCTGGCATCCCCTCCCCACCGCGTGGTGGCTGGGGTCGTAAATAACCTGCTCCACTTTCAGGGTGAATTAAGTGCTCTTAAAGGGGGTGAGTGGAGGAACATCAAAGGGATACATTCAGCTTCCATCCAGAAGTCTGGGCCGCGCCAGGGAGGTTGGGCCCATGCCCTGTCCTGCTTGGCACACAGTGCGCTCTGGAGCTCCATCACGGGTGCCAAATGGAGGAGTCAGGGATGGGTCCAGCCAGGAGGGGCCGCCACCATTGGGCTCTACAGGCCCGGGAAGGATGTGTCGGCCACCTGCCCTGGGCGACACACAGGCGCCATGCCCTCATCCTGACCAGGACTTCTCAGAGCCTCTGGGATTGCTGGACCTGAGGAGCTGGCATCAGATTAAATGAAGAAACTGAAAAGTAAATCTAGAAGCACTAGAAGGGCAATGGAGGGGGGGTAGGCAGCCCTGCGAGGGGGTGGGTGCCACAGGTGTGGCTAGAATGTTCTCAGCTTAGCATCTGGAGAAATCAGCATCCAACAACGCTGAGGACAGTCCAGCCGGCGCACTAGTGCCGTTTGGAACAGATTTTTGTCTTTCTTTCATTTGTTTGGTTATTTTAGACCGAAAGAATGAAAGCACAACTTTAAGAACATGTAGTTCACAACCCAATTTGGTCTGCTTAAGATTTGTCGTCTGCCTGGGTTTTCTGAAAAACTCCAGGCTTAAGAACTACATGGCTCTGGGTTCACATCCCCACCTGGACACTTACCAGCTTAGTGACCTTGAGCAAGTCACCCAATTCTCTGGGTCTCCCTGTTCTCAGCTGCAAACGGGGAATAAAACAGCCCCCTCGCACGGTGAAGCCTGAGAGTCAGGGGACGTGAGCTGGGTTATGGGCCACGTGCAGCAAACAGCAGCTGCCGTGGAGGAGGGTGTGGCTTCTCTGTGCTTACCGTTCTTACTACGAATGTCAGGGGCTCCTGGGGAGTCCGGGGCGCAGAGGCTGAGTCCTGGGGCTGACCTGGAAGCAGTTCCCCAGCACCTGCCCATAGGGGGAGGGAAGGGGTGAGGGAAAAAGCGCAGAAAGAAGCAACAGCACCCGAATCTGTAGGCGTTACGGAAGGGGCCCAGCAGCGGGCTCAGTGTGCAGGGGGAGACCCTGGGTCCAGACGCAGAGCCGGGCACCGTTCACCAAACTTCATTCCTTCCTCATCGCAAAGGTCCATTCATTCAACACCTACACGGGACACCTGCTCCCGCCGGGCCTGGCGTGGGGGCCTGGCTCCAATGTGACCAGAACACAGCAAACGGAAAAAAGCGTAACACCTTCTTTGAGCGAAATGCTGGAAAATGTAGAAAAGAACACATGGGAAAATAAACGTTTCTGTTAGCCCAGCACCAGGAGGCACTCCTGGTTCAGGACCCATAAGTTTACCCGGACAGAGGCTGGAGCTACTGCCATCTCCCCCTGGTCTCCCTGATCCCTAAGAGCCGGGAAACACGCACAGCGTAGTCTTCAAATGCACTGTACCGGACAGGTGCACCTCACCCCGTCCCGTCTGCTCCGCCATCAATCCACCCTGCGCTCACGGGCGTGATAGGCCAAATAGGCCCGGAGGCATCACACACTCATCCCCAGAGCCTGCGTGCTGCCATGTGGAGCCAGCACTTTACCGCTGTGACGGCATAAGGGTCCTGCGCTGGGGAGGCCACCTTGGATTATCTAGGTGGGCTCTCAGCGCTCGCACAGATGTTCCTACGGGCGGGAGGCAGAGAGTCCTGACACGAACAGAGGAAGGGAAGCCGTGTAACCAGGGAGGCGGAGATGGCAGTGATGTGGCCGCAAGCCGGGGTGTGCTGGCGGCCGCCAGGAGCCGGCGCCGCGAGGGGCAGGTGCGTCCCGGAGCCTTCCTCGCGGCCCCATCCTGCCGCACCTTGACCTCAGCCCCGTGGGACCGACTCTCTCCTTTCTGTGAGACTGCGTCCCACTTGTTTTAGGCCACGATGCTTCTGATGATGTGTCACAGCGGCCACAGGAAATAGGTCGCCGTTTTTATCAATCCACCTGAATGAGGCATTGGCTGGGGTATTCACCAGGTAGACATCACGGCCGGCAAACGAGTGCATGAACGCATCTGATTAAATCACAGAGAAGGAGGAGCTTTTTATTATAACTGACACGGAACAAAACCAGTCAACCACCGCAATGGTACTGTTCATTCTCAGCATGTGGATTTATTTTCAGACGGGCAAGCATGACCGATCAGGTGACCATCCTGTGGCCACGTCCTCACTGCTGACTCCTGTCTTCTCTGAGCCGGAGCCCAGGAAGTCACTGACGGTTCAGGTCCCTGCATCCCACATCTCACGGCCCTGCATCCCATCCAGAGGTGGTGAGGTGAGGGGGAGGCGACAGAAGGTGGCCTCGGGCTGGTATGGTGGCCTAATGGGGCCCGTGTGCCTCCGGTGCCTTCTGGGTGGGGGACTGAGTAGCTGGGGGTAGCTCCTCTGGCCCCACACCCCCACAGCTGCCCACAAGTGAATGCCTCCCCACACACACGGTGGAGACGACTCTGCCTGCCAATCGTTCACCAGACAATGGCAGCCGCTGACCTGAGCTTCCAGATGAGAGGTTTGGGTACCTTCTGGGTGGACACGATGTGGTTCCGAATGTCCTTTTCTGGAACAGGGACAAGAGTCCAGGCAGATGTTTCTCAGACCAAACCCCCAAGAGACACCTGGCCACACAGTTACGACTGGCTCGATGATCGAGTGACCTTTGGAAAGTGGCCTCTGATGCTTTAAAACAGTTGGGTTTGCCTCATCATTTTCCTTAAAGAAAACTTTTGGGGGCCCCTCATGGAGATACCTGGCCCATGGCTCACCGCCAGGGGCGGGCAGGGGAAGCCACCCCTGGGACCTTCCCTCCACATGGTGCAGAGCTTCTCAGTGATAGATGCATGAGGTTTGGAGCGGGACTGTCCGGGTTCAGATCTGGGGTGTCACCTTCTCCTTTGATGTGACCTTGGGAACACCGGGCCTTTATGAAATCAAGTTCGTGCATGAGCAAAACTCACTTGCCCAGCAAGTCAGCCCTGCACGCACCAAGCACGCCCGGGCAAGGCCAGCGTTTCACACCCAGTAGGCTATTGTTACACGTGCGATTATTTGCCTGGTGCTGGGCGCCTGTCCTTCCTTCTCACCACACACGGGTCGCATAAGGGAGCGGGCAGGTGGCTCCTCTGCTGAGGGGGACTTTGCCTCCCGTGCACCAGCCTCACTGCTTGTTCTCTCTGCTCGGGACTTGGGGGCTGCAGAAGCCATTAGGAGCAATTTGTCGTCACTAGGCAGACCGCTCCCCCTAAACTGTTAGCAATGAGCTTGTCAACCCAAGGCCTCACCTCCTTTGTTCTTTTCTTCTGTCCTCCCCTCGGAGGCCTCTGCTGGGCCCACAGCTTTCTCCCAGGGCCCACTGGCATACACCTGTTTGGCTGGAGGCTGGGCCTGGGGGTCCGGGCGTGGTGGGGAGGGAGTGGCGGGCCGCCTGGGCCTCCTGGCAACCGTTGCTCATGGACGTCAGGATGTCAGATGACAGGTGTTCCAGCTGCAGCTGGTACCGCCGCCCGTGCCAGGGGCCCAGCCCGCCTGCCGCCTGCACTAATGCGCTCTGCTCTCCCCGAGGAGCCCGCGCCTCTCCTCCATGGGGAGGCTGCTCGGGCTGTGCCCCAGGCCCAGCGGCCAGGGAGCGGGAGTGCTGGGGGCCCCCACAGGCTGGCGCGGGGGGTGTGCCCCCGTGTGCCCCCATGAGCATGCACCCATGAGAGCTGCTGAATGAGCCATAATGGCCAAAAAGCTCCAATCAGACCCCCAAGTTAGGCTGCTCTCAGAACCGGGTGGATAGTCCCGCAGACACAGATGAGGCACAGAGGATTAGTTCCCTGGGTGGCAAGCATCCGAGAGAGGGCCCTGCCGTGGTCAGCCTGTGCCTTAACGTGGTGCCACAGCCTGGGGTGGGGGGTGGGAGACGAGCAGTAGACTCACTTCTCACGGTTCTGGAGGCTGAGTCCAAGGCCAAGGGGCCAGCACCGTGGGCTTTGTTCTGAGGCCATTTCCACTGGCTTCTAGGTGGCCGCCATCTTCCTGTGTCCTTTCCTCAACGCATGTGCGTGTGTGTAGTGGGGCAGGGGGGTGGGGGATAGTAGACAAAGTGAGTGAGAGAGAGAGACAGAGAGAGCTTGCATTGGTGTCTATCCCTATAAGGGCACTACCGTCACCACGGGGACCCCACCTCACGGTCCATGGGACCCTAAATACCTCCCAAAGGCCCTACTGCCCAATACTAATTGGAGATTAGGCTTCAACCTATGAATCTAGGGGACACAGACAGGCCCCTAGAGCGAGTCCGTGCTCCCAACGGGAAGTGGAGGCCTCCCAGGCTGTCCTGGGCTGTGGACGAGGACACTCAGGGACTCGACTTTGCTGGGGCCCCAGAAGGAGAAGCAAGGGGAGTCGCAGGTAGAAGACCCTCTCTTAACGAGCCGGTGGGCCTGGGAAACAGACGAAGTCCTGGGCGTTTGCTGGATGTAAAGTTCCAGTTGACGGGGTCTCCCTCCCAGCAGCCCCGGCACACATGCAAGAGACAAGTGCAGCCACGGGCCGGGAAGCGGGACAGGAGGGCAGGTCCCCAGTCACCCAGAGGAGGGGGACAAGCAGGTCAGGAGGGAATGGTGGGTGGGGACCCTAGCAGCGCACTTCTCTATGGGCTGCACTGCCTTCCCCAGAGATTCTGTCCCATGCTGTCCCCTGTGTCCCGTGGGGACCCGGAGGCTCAGCCGCGGTGACTCTCCGGATGCCAAATCGTGTGCTCTCCGGGAGGGCTGCCAGAGTCCATGCGGGCAGCATACAGACGTCACAGGCCAGAAGCTTCCATAATAGACCCTCTGCTCGCAGTTCTGGAGGCTGGAGGTCCCAGCTCAGGGTGACGGCCCAGCTGGTGTGCAGCGAGGACCTCTCCTGGGTGTAGACAGCCGTCCAGTGTTGTGTCACCTGGGACAGAAAGTAGAGACAGGACACAGTCTCTTGTGTCCCTGCTTATAGGGACACTAATGCACCCTCATGACCTACTCACCTTCCAAAGGTCCCCTTGGGGATGAATCGCAATATATGAATTCTGGGGAGGACACAGAACTTCAGTTTGTAACAGCAGCTTTTAGGAAAACATAGTAAGTTTATGAAGCGCAAGCTGTGCCAGGCACTCCAAAGCCAGGGCTTGTGGGCTCCCTCCAGGTGCCGCCAGGGGGTCCCTGGGAGAGAAGATGCTCAGATCCCCAGGGTGGGGGGGGTGTCAAGGCTGGGGGGCACTGGGCCCTGTCCTCCAGAAGAGCCCCAGGGCCCAGAAATGGGTGGGCATGGCCTGGCCCTGGACTCAGTTCTCCGCGGACTGGACCCTGGCTCATGTGATCATAGACGGAAAGGGGGTGGAGGGCAGGGAGACGTTCCGGGGTGCACCTGCTCCACCCCATAGCCCAGGGCTCCCCACCATGGTGATGTTCGGGGAGGAACTTCCAAGCCCTGTCTCTGCCCGGTGTCCCTGTGCTCCCGACTTCTGCCCCACCCCCCACCCCCAGGTGGGAAGGATTCCGCAGAGCCTGCTGGGGGCGCTGCACGGGGCTGGGGGGCATGGCCGGCACCCCCAGGGGGGTGGGCTGTGTGGGTGCTCTCTCCCGCTCCACAGCCAGGTCCACAGGCCCCGCCAACCCGGCCGGAGCTCCTCAGAGGCACACAGACTCCTACCTGGAGCACTTCCCCTTGCAAACCCCCACGTGGTTGGCCCTTGGGTTGGGGTTGAGACGTATTAAGGCGCCCTCTCTGTCCAGCACAGCGGCCCTGTGGTCGCTGGTGAAACAGCTTCCGAAGCAGTAATGGGGGCACGGCAGCCCGGCCCCCAGCGTGCTCTCTGAAAGGAGCTTGGCTTCCTGAAGTGAGGGTCTCTCTTCTGCCTTCTGGAGCCCCCAGTCCTCCAGAGCGCCCAGCTTTACCCCCCGGAGCGCCCAG
>NW_024081013.1:1608755-1774255 GCF_003009895.1 Hyaena hyaena
GCCCCCCCGGAGCAGCGGCCACATCCCCATGGCGGCTGTCGGGGCCTCCTAGCCAGGGCCTGTGAGGGCCAACAGCAGAGGGAGGGCAGGCTGGGCCCCTGGGCGGCTGCTGTCTTTCTCCCGTCTTCCCTCCTTCCAGGAGGGAATTCCGTCATGCTAATTCAGGCTTCAGGTCTGGGGCAGCCAGTGGTGGCCGCTGCAAAGTGACTGTCAGTGACGTTCCGCCCCAGGGAGCCGGCAGTGGACCCCGTGCGATCACCCGGCTGGGACAGCTGCGGGGGCTGAGCCCCCTGAGCCCGTCTGGGGGGACGCGTGTAAGCTGGTTCCCTGAACTAGAGCACACGGATGGAGCTGCTCTGAAGATGACGACGCCTGACCCTGCCTGCTCAGCCGTGCATGCAGGACAGGACGGGGTGAGGTGGCCGAAAACGTGCACCAGGCAACCAGGCCTTTGTGGTCCTCTGCGTGGTCCTGTGGCCTGAATCTGTATGCACACACACACGTGACCATCCCCCAGGCGCTGCTGGACAAAGCCTCCATTCTTGGTCTTAAATGGCAGTGAAGTGCCAGGGACCCCGTGTTCGTTTCCTGCAGCCGCCACAGCAAAATATCACAAACTGCTTGGCTGAAAATAAAGGCAGTTTATTCGCTTGCAGTTACAAGGTTAGAGGTCCAGCATCAAGGTGTCACAGGGCTGCACCCCTGCCCCAGGGGCGAGCTTCCTGGCCTCTTCCAGCTTTCAGTGCCCCAGCTGTCCCTCAGTGCTCCTTGCTTACGGGCGAGTCACTGCCCTGTCTGTCTCTGAACTCAGAATGCATCCCTGTCTCTGTGTCCCTCTGTGCAGATTTCCCTCCTTTTTAAACAATTTTTTTAAATGTTTATTTGAGAGAGAGAGAGTGAGCGAGCAAGCAGGGGAGGGGCAGAGAGAGAGAGTCACAGAATCTGCAGCAGGCTCTAAGCTCCGAGCCGCCAGCACAGAGCCCGACACGAACTGCGAGATCATGACCTGAGCCAAAGTCAGATGCTTCACTGACTGAGCCACCCAGGCGCCCCGCAAATTTCCCTCTTCTTATAAGGACACCTGTCACTGGACTTTGGATCCATGCCAATCTAGTATGACTCACCTTAACTTGATTCCTTCTGCAAAGACCCTATTTCCAAATAAGGTCATGTACACAGGCTCCGGGTAGACACAGATTTTGGGGGACACTAGTCCACCCAGCACAGACTGATGGTACAGTGTCTCCTGGGGCTTCTCAAATTCGTCTTGGTGACTCACGGAGTGAATGCCACTTACCCGCAGTGGCCTGGGAGAGTCGAGTGAGGCCCACCCTCATGGTGACCCTCACCCTGGCCGTACTGTCTCCAGTTTCCCTAGTGGGGACCTGAGAAATTGAGGCCAGGCTGCTGGCAGGAATCAGACAGCAGGGACACCAGAAGGTGCCAAATAGCAGAGGCTGGTAGAGGGGAGAGGCTTCTGTTCTGGTTTTCATAGACTCTGGAGAAGATGGATCCATTGCTTCCACCCGAACCCAACACACAAATGTGGTCCTAAGAGCCCCAAAGCCCCTAGGACTATTGTTTCACGTGACACTGTTGCTGCTCAGGGGCTGATCTTGAGCCCGTACAAGCACACTTTCTCTGCCTCACGTGAGAAGACACCCAGACTTCCATCAGTGAAATCACTCATGTCTTCAGGATCATGGTGGCAAAATCAAAGCTCTTTGTCTTGAAAGACATCTCGCTGTGTCAAACCTCATTCAGAGGGTCCATCTTCCAATAGCCGTGCCTGGAAGGAATAGCTCCAGACCCAGCCAGGCTGGTGCCCAGAGGGGTGTCCACAGTTGGTGAGGTGCACATTCAAGCCTAGACCCTGAGGGCTCCATATGCCAATATCTCTCAGACACGAGCTGAGTCTTTGAGAAATGATGCTGTACCAAGACCTTAACTCAAAGACATGGGGTCTCAAGAGTGGCCGTAGCGGAGCCCTGGAGTGGAGACTTCACTGACAGAGAGGATTGGCAGGTGGAAATGGAGGGGTGCATGCTAACTGGAGGGGAGCCCCTGATCTAGGATCCCTGATCAGTCTATGCCTCAATGTCTCCATCAATACATGGGCCCATACCCATTCAGCCTCCCCACATTGTGAGGGTGTCACAATATCACCAGGTATACAGGAGAGCCATGGAGCGGTAGAAAGCCCAGTTGGCTACAGGGAGTGATACACACACACACACACACACACACACACACACACACAGAAGGGGCTGCAATGTGACAAAGTGGCCTCCTGGAGAAAAACACCCAAGAGGAGTAGGGGACACATCTAATGTGACCCCCCCCCCCACACACACACTGGATACAGGGCCAACAAGTGTGTGAGCACAGCCTTTTAGCAGGTGTAATTCACATAAGTGCGGTTTGGGGTAGGTGCCCAGTCCCTCCCGACTTTCCTCCTGGATTGAGACATTGTGAGAGCCAGGATGCCCGCTTCCTGCCCGCCTGGCCTGGGTCCTCTGTGGACACAGGGACAGAATGCTGGAGAAAGGCCCATCAAGGGCATGGGAGTGAGTGACTTCGAAAGCCCTGACATTTACACAATTTAGGCCTGTTGTGTTTATTTAAGGACTTTTCCTGTAAAGGGTGCCGGGCCCTTAGTGGCTGGATCTGTTAATGCCTCGTGCTTTTTGTGTTTAAATGTGCCACTTCCAATGACTGTCAATGTTGACCTAAGTGAGAAACATCCAAACATGTTTATAGAGGAGACCCTGGGACCTCATTCCACACGACTTTTGTTCTGTGCAGAGAAACTAAACAAAGATAACACCAGAATCGGTTGTTTTTGTAAGTTGTGGCCTCTTTAACAAGCCTTGTCATGCGTGTGGCTGCCGCCTCCCTGAGAGCCTCAGGGCTCTTTATGTTTCCCTCTTGGAAAATATCGGAGGAAAGGCTTTCAGACAGATTATTAAGTGGGGGCTATTGGCATCATCACACTGAATTAATGGCTTTAATTTGAACATTTATTCGTGGGCTGAAGAAATATTTACCGGAGCCTCTGTGTGGCGAGGCCATGCTGCACACTGGTCACACGGAGGTCCTGCTCCAATGGAGGCCGGCAACTGTTGAGGAAGCCAGTGAGCAAAAAATTGCCCCCATCCTGAGTGGGATGAAGGAAGACAGGCTGAGGCAATAAGAGCACAAAGAAGCTGGAAGCTGAGAACAAGGAAGTCCAGTGAGGAAAAACTTTAAGCCGTTCCTTCAGGGAGAGAAGTAAGCCATGCAACTCCTAAAGCCAAAGGAAATGGTGGAAATGGCTGGTCCTAGGGTGAAAGATGGGGACGTTCCAAAGAAACAAAAGATGAAGGATCTGATTAATTATTCCACAGACTCAAGATATCACACTCTACACAAAGCACGGACTAAAATGGTCGATGGGGAAAAGTGGTGTCACGAATGTAGATGGCCAAGTGGTATAGGCCCTGAGGAATTCAAACGTGGGAATTAAATATTTGGATGAGTAAAAAAAAAAAAAAAGAATCAACTACTCTCCAACAAACTAGGTCTGTAAGTCTCCCAAGACAGGGCCCGTGCACAAGATGTCAAGAGAAGTCCCTTGGTTTCTATGTCCTCTGTGGCCTTGGTGTGTCTGTCAGAAACAGGAAGCAGGCTGGTTAATTGGAGGATCAGAGATGTCTCTTCTGGAGCCTGCATACTACAACTCTCTGTAGTGCTGTTCACTGATCCCTCTGGACTAACAAACACACATCAGGAAGTTTTTTCAGCTGCCATTTTGTTTCAAGATGGCTCACCAGAGCACCAATTGAAATGGATGGCATTTGGTGTATAACAACTCTTTTACAGTTGTCTGGATCAAGTGACAGACAAACAAAGGTGAACTGTCAGGCAGTGGGGTTGAAATAGAGACCTACTTTATTGAATAACTGATAACAGAGAGAGGGGATAAATGAATCAGTAAGCACTGGGCTCCGCTCTGTACCAAGCCTTGCTAATTACCTTGGGAGGGTCCCAAGGGCATCAGGCAAACACTTAATCCTAGGCCTGAAGGAAGGACATATCTGTGTAGCCCCTCCAGGAAGAAGAACAAAGGCTTAGTGTCAAGGAGTCAGGAGGCAAGAGCTTAACTAAGCAGAGAAACAGCTTTGGGGCCAGAATGGAGGCTAGTAAAGGTGCAGAGAAAACAGAGGACCATATTCCAAAAGCATCATGAGTGTGGATCCCTCTGCATGGGATTAATGCCCTTATAGGAGAGATTTCACGGAGCCTCCTGGCCGTTTCCACCATCCACGTGAGGATACTAGGCAATCTGCAGCCTGGAAGAGAGCGGCAAACTGACCGCCCCCACCCCCTCACTGCCCCGGCATGCTGATCTCAGGCGTCCAGCCTACAGAACTATGGAAAAGAAACTCGTAGACAGCAAGGGGGTAGAGGACGAGGGAGACTTTGGAGCTGAGAAAACTCCCAGGAAGGGCAGTCTAGCGTCCAGGAGAGGAAGAGGCAGTGGTCGCACGTTGGCAGAGTCTGGTGTATGACAACTTATATCAACCAGGCTTGAACGCCACCTTGCTCTTTTCTACAACAAATCTGCCAACTTCCCTGAGCCTCCAACTGCCTCATGTACAAAATAGGCCCATTCCTTACAAAGAAATAATAAGTTAATGGTAATGAAGACGCTTGCCTGGTCAGTCTCTTGTCGTGCTCTAGGTGCGGTTCTCAAGACCTGGGCCTGCAGAGGCCTTCTCGTAAGGGTCTCTGCAGTGGGATCCCTTGGTCCCTGCCATTGCCTGACTGGTGACACAGAAAAAGTGATCTGTGGGGCATGAGGGGTGTTTCAGAACGTGAGAGCCCTGGAATGGCTCTTTCTTCTAATATATAATTAAAAACGCAAGCAATGTAAGGCCTCTGACACAAAAATTACTGATATATTGGAAATGTGATGTTTTAGATTTTTTTTTTTAATTGGAAATTTCTGGATCGGTTCATGGGTGTTAACCAGACCTGGTTTTGCTGACACTCTAAATATGGGCTTGGTCTATAGGGGGCAGCGCTGGGGCATGGCTTGCCGGGCCATCTTTTACACTGGTCTGTGTGCTTTTCTGAGAGTGCTGATCCCACATCATTCTGTCCCCAAGTCACTCTGGCGATTGCACCTCAGCTCTGCCCACCCATGATGTCATCTCGTCATTCTTGGGCAGGCATTATCACTGGGCCACTTTCCCACCTACCCATCCATGGATGCGTAGGATGCAAGTTCTTCCTTGGAGGAGCAGTGGGACAGACCCAAAGAGAAGTCACACTTGGTAGCAGCCTATCTAGAGCTTGCATTCTCTGGGGAGTAGACTTGAGAGCACCCTCATAGTAGCCAGGGTAGGGTGGGCCATCAATCAGGAGACGAAGACAGTAAACTCCATGAAATAACTAGAATGAACAGTTTAAGCCAAAGCTGAATATTCCTGACTATTCTGGGAAGGGAATTTCAGGGAGGCAAAAGCCAGTGTTTGCATAGCTTATGCCCTAGAGAACGGTCTCCTTAGGCTGTCTGACAGTATTGGCACCAACTCACCTGTTTGATTAGAAGCTTTGTGGGTTCTGCTGAAAAACCAATCGGGCCAAAGAGAAGCTGTCCTTCCTTTGGTGGCTGGAAACTACGTCAGCTTTAGCCCAAGGAGGAAGTCCTCAGCTTCCTGTCCAGCATGGAACCCAGAGTCCTCACCAGGTCAGCATCCTGGAGAGAGAAGATTTTGCCTTTTCCATAAACCCGGGGCACCTGGGAATCACCTGGGCTTCCACTCTTTCCAATGCAAGAAGAATCAGTCTCCTATGGGCCAGTCGGTCCATAAAAAGTCCATAGCAAGAGGACTGAGGCCAGTTGAAAAATGCTGGACTGGATCTGCAGATTGGAGGGCTAAAGATTCATGGATTTACTCTGGGTGGGGCCCAGGGAGCTCCGGGCTTCTGCCTAAGTGTGGCTTTGGGTCCAATAATTCCACGTCTCTGATTCAGTACTTCCAAACTGTCACCGAAGGGTGCTGGAAGAGTTTCCCTTGTGCTCTATTATCGTTGCTGTGACCTCTTGGCCACCGTGGCCCCCTATCTGCCTCTTGGGTATCAAGGCTAGACATATGCTTCTGCATTGACAAGCTCTTCCTACTTCCCTTACATAAACAGGCCACTGAATGTCTGCCTAACGCTGAGTAGGTAAGTGAGTCTTCCCCGTTAATCTGCATTTATCATAGTTGCTTTCATAAATTGACAGTGACTGGCAATGTCGAAACTAATTCTCCCATTTATAACTGGAAGATAAAATTCAGGTAAATTAACCATTAATGCCCAATGACATGGAAGAACCATTATAGAATCGTCAGAATTGTCAGGGGCAGAATTTGTGCTCCAAGAGGTGAGGTCCTGCCCGGCCCCATCTGGATGCCCAAATGCAAGCTGCTTTTTGGAGTCACGAGTGGTCCTCCTGGCTGGTAAGTCCCTCTGGAGTGAACTGGGCTTTGTAGCCCCTTTACTGTAATGAATTTCTGTATAGCAATTACACTACCTGACAGACTATGTACTTGATTATTTAGTCATTGCCTGACATCCCCACCCTGTCTTAGCCTGCTCATGCTGCCTTAGCAAGATACCCCAGAATAGCTGGTTTAAATAATAGAAATTAATTTTTTTCACAAGTCTACAGGCTAGAAAGTCCAAGACAGAGAGGTTCTATGAGTCTGTGTCTTCACATGGCACAGAGAGAGAGAGAGAGAGAGACAGAGAGAGACAGAGACAGAGAGAAATCTCTGGGTTCTTTTTTCCATCCTTTTAATAAGGACCCCAGTGCTATAGAAATAGGGCTCCACCTTTATGACCACAATTAATCTTAATCAGCTCCTGAAAGTCCCCATCTCTAATACAGTCAACCTCAGGATTCGGGTTCCAACATATGAATAGTTCTGCAGTAACCCCTTAAAAACACAAATTCCTTGGGAGTAGGAATTTTTCTATTTTATCCACTATTGTATTCCCATTGCCTGGAATATGAGGTGGTGTATTGTTGGCACTCCATAAATATATGTTGAATGAATAAAAAGTATATGTTGAATGAATAAAGGCTGCAAGCCCAGCCGATGCCCGCGTAAAAGCAATGCCATACAGTGACGTCAAAGGTGTTTAACGGCCCCTTAGCCTATGACCTGCACTTCAGGGTTTGAGTGAACCGGATGCCAGGGCTGCTCTGCCCACCTGCTGGCCAGGCAGGAGCTCTGTGTCTTCCACGGAGGGCGGGCGGGGTGTCACGCACTGGGAACAGCGCCCTCTACCTGCTGACTCACAGGGCTTTGTCTCTCTTGTTCGCTCTCGTGTACTTGATCCTATTTAATCTTTACAACCGCCCCTGAGGTCAGTATCTTTATCCGCTGTGTGTAACGGGCAGGGAGGCAGGAGAGGTCTGGGGGAGGAACGCCGTGTTGTAGGTAATCCCGGGGAGGCGCAGAGCCGCTGTTCAAACTCGATCGTTCAGCTCTGGCCCTGAGGACTAGCGGAGGCTGCAGAGCCCTCCCTGGGCTGGGACACGGGCGGCTGGGCTGCGTGTGGACTTCTCTCACCAAGGAGCTCCCTCTCGGTCCCAGGTTCCTTTTTGGCTCATTTCACCTGGAGAGGAGAATGTGCATGTGCGCAAGCCTCAGGCCAGGCGGCTCAGACCCGCGTGGGTGGCCGCGCCCCCAAGCCCACTAGTGTCTTTGCCTGGCCTGGGCTCCATCCAGGGAGGGAAGGATGCCCTCCTCCTGGCAGCGGCCAGGTCGACACGTCCCCGGGCATCCGTGTCTGGGGACAGGACATCCAGAGGCAAAATTAATAGCAGGTGAAATAGGAATGGGGTTAATCAGGCAGCGGACTATGAAGAGGGATATTTTGGAGTCAGAGACTCGCCCAGAGCTCCTCACAAGCACCATAAAGGGAAGCGCCCTTACTCTGCCACGAGGAAGCAGAGGGAGGGCCCGGCTAAGCTCCCGAGACCTGTCTCCTGGGCCCCACCCCACGGTACACACAGGACCTGCCTGCACATCAGTCTGGCTACTGGGCTGAGGCGGTACCGTGTCTGGATCCTGCTGTGTTCAGTGGGAAACTTCCTTCTCCGGGTACACCGGGAGCCCTTGCTTCATTATTCAGGAAGTCTGTGAGTTCCTGCTCAGCCCTACTTAGCCGCATTTACATATTTAAATCACAATTAATTGGAAAATTACAGTAAGGTGTGAAGAGGGAATCATTTCTTTCAAATGAGCATCAATGCCTGTTGATGAAACCAAGTCATTTGTTTCTTTCCAGGAAGTCTGCAGACCCCCAG
Source organism: Hyaena hyaena (assembly GCF_003009895.1). Taxonomy (NCBI): domain Eukaryota; kingdom Metazoa; phylum Chordata; class Mammalia; order Carnivora; family Hyaenidae; genus Hyaena; species Hyaena hyaena. The sequence continues at coordinate 1,617,106 of NW_024081013.1, forward strand.
CCGGGCACGTGTGGACCTGGCACGTGTGAGCTACATCCCTGCACGCCCCACACCCCGCTTTGCCAGAAGGCGAGAGGCGTGCTGGCCCAGCAGAAACGAAAAAGCCCCAGGGCGGGGCTGCGGGGTGGGGCTGGGGGGACTGGAGCTTTCCCTGGACAGGCACCTGCTTCCATGGGGGCGTCCTCGGTGGTTCCTTGAAGGGCAGTGGAGGTCCCTGCTGTGTCCCTTTCTCATCACCATGGTGAGTGACAGGGGACAAGACTCCGCACCCAGCACACACCAGCCATCATACAGATGGGCCGAGGGTGCGATCACAGGGACAGCCACCGTGATGGCCGCTGGACTCTGGTCCCCCTGCCCGTGGGACATGTGGAGCACAGCGCTTCTCGTGCAGCCAGAGAACAGCCTACCTCACTGCGGGGGACCCATGGAGGTGCAAGGTGCCTTATCCCGGGCACCTGAGCCCACTGCCAGCCCATGAACGCCGCTGCCCTGAGAGGTCTGAGCCAGGGGGTCCCCATGGCTGAGACCCAGCACGCTTTGACCTTCATTCCCAGATGTTTTGTGAACCAGCCTCACAGACCACAGGTGCTCCGTAAACGCCATGTGACTCCTGGAGGTTCTGACCGAGAGCAGAGGAGGAAGAGGCGTGTGGCCCGCGGTGGGTCAAGGGCAGGGGGAGGGGATGGGTCAGGTGTGCGCTACTGAGGAAAGAAGACATCTGGGCCTGAAACAGCACCCACCTTTCCACTGGGACCTCGCTGGCCCGAACCCCCTAACTTCGCACCTGCATCAGCACTGAGAGGCTGGCGGGGGAGGCGCACAGGCCGTTGGTGTAACGGGTGACACCGTGTCAGTGTGGCCTCTGCCTCTTTGAAATGGTGAAATGGATACTAAGGTAAGCAGTAATCGGAGTAAGATCCCGGGGGGCCGGGGGGTTTGCGGGATGGGAGCGCGGGGATTCATCTCCCTTCCCACAAACAGGATTGATATGTGGCAGGCATTTGTTTTTCTGGATTCTCTGAGTTGCCTTGAGAGTTTGTTCCCGCAGCCATGCCTCATTTCATAGCCGAGGGTCCACCGGCATTTCTAGATATTTAACGCCTGCACAATTAACCAATCGTGTTACGTAATGTGTTCTTTACTGCTCCATTTATCTCGTAATTGAACATTGGTGCTTTCTGTTAGGGCGCATTGATTTTCACTTTTAAAAATTCCATTTGGAAGTGCCTCTCAGATCGAAAAGGGGTGCCCAGGGGTAGCAGGCAGTTCAGAAAGGGTCGGGACCCCTTGTGAGTGGCCTCAGCTACCTGCCGCTGTTCTCCACGGCTGCCTGGTGCTGCGCGTGCATGAGTTCAACTAATTCTCATGCAACCCGAGTGCTCCCCACTTTTTGGAGGCGGGGGAAGCACGGGCACCCCGATGAAGGAAACATCACAGCCCTGAATGGGAAAGTGGATCTGAATTCAAACCAGGCAGCCGAGTGCGGAGCTCAGCTTGGGTCCATGGCAGGATGCTGCCCTCAACACTGGTTCATATCCAGAGGCCCCCTCTCTCCCTGGCTGTGTGCCTCTCTGCCTCAGCCCCACATCCAGGCAGGGCAGGATTCTGGCTGGAAGGACTTCTGTTCCTCTTAGGAACCCCTTGTCTTGAGCACCGGCTGCTGTGTCTCCAATCTGTGGGCTCCAGGCCCCCTGCGTTCAGGACCGCCTACAGACCGCACTGGCTCACTCTCTGATGAGCCCGCCCTGATGCCTTGTGAAAGGCAGAAATCAATAGTGAACTCAGGCTTCCTGTGCCCACAAGGCCCAGAAGCTGCCTTGCCAGCCGAATATCTTCCAGGCAGAGCCACCTGTGGGGAGAGGGGAAGGATACATGAACTAACGAAATCCCCCGCAGTTTCGGCCTGCCTGGGCGCACCTGCTGTGTGGCACGCATATCAGTGCTGCTGTCTGGATCTGTTAGTCCCTGCCTTGGTGTACGGGCCCCGCTCCTCCAAGAACAGACGTCCCTGTGTCGCTGGGCTTAACGCTTTTATGTCTCTGAAGGGGGGTTGATGCGTGTACGTCTGCAGGTCTGAGTGTGAGTGTGGGATATGTGCCTGTGTGCGCACAGGGCTGACCTGTGTGTTGTTGGCTGTGGCTGGCCGTCTGTTCTGAGGACTCATGTAGATTGTTTGTGTGATGATGTGTGTGGTGTATATACCTTCACACACAGGCGTGTGTGTATCTGTACTGCAGCCTCAGGGCTGAAGTGTGGGCTCACGCCAATCTCACACCCGCATCGGCCATGCATTTGTGGGCGGGCTGTCTGCTGGCGGGACCCTTTGGAGCAGGCTCTGACCTTACTTCTCCCAAGCGGCCATGACCTTGCCATGGAGCCCCACCAGTCCGCCTGTCGCTGATTTTCTTGTGATGGACGCTGAACCCAAGGATACCTAGTTTTATCTACTGATCAGTGACATCTGGTTCAGTAAGATGAGTCAAGATCATGGGACTGTTCCCTTGGGAATCCCAACTTTGATATTCTCCATGGGGACAGCACTTACTGCCCTGTGGTGGCTAGCTGCTTCTTTCATGTTTTGTGCATCAGGCCAGTGGTGAAGACCAAACCCAGGAGCTGAGAACCCTGCTGTGCCATTTTAAAAATGGCTAGAAATCTGAAAGCCCTGGTGGGCTTCAGCCCATGCCAGTATCCTGTGAATTTCCAGATTTCCATGAAATTCCTTTCCTTCCTTTGCCAGGATGCCCACTATGTCTGGGCTAGTTTGAGTGAGCTGGGTATTCTCCACCCCTGTCTGAATGCTTGGACCTCCCCAGCCTCCCAGCCTGTAGGGATTAAGGGACTTTAAGTAAGTCCCCACCACCCACCATTTCACCATCTGATCTCTTCCATCTGGCCCTGGAAATAGTTTGGTCTTCAAGACGTCTCCGTTAGGTACACACTTTATGGTGGGTGGCACTGGGGTACAGGAGCAGCAGCCTGGGGCATTTATGTCTAGGTCTGGTCAAACCATTACCTTCACCTTGAGTCCCTCTTGTTTATTCATTTCTTTTTTTTAAGCTTTGCTTTTTTTTATTATTTAATTTGTTTTTAATTTAGGGGGAGAGGAAGAGAGAGAATCCCAAGCAGGTTCCATGCTCCATGTCACAAAATGTGAGATCATGAGCTGAGCCAAAATCAAGAGTTGGATGCTTAAACGACTGAGCCACCCAGCACCCCAATTCATTTCTTTCATACAACTCATTTCTCCAGATTTCCAGCTAAGTGCATGGCATATGCATGTGCCCATGTGCACACATACACACACACACACACACACACACACACACACACACAGAGTAAATGTGATACTGAACCCAAGACTGACAGTCAACGAGATCGTCATCTTGGGAGATGTCCCACTACATAAAATGTAGGCGGTTCCAGAAAAGCAATGGTGACCTAACTCCACATGGCCACTCTTCAGATAGAGCAGGCTCCCCTGCGTGAAGTCACACAGAAAGGCTTCCTATGCTTCCTTCACTGGAAGCCCCGATTCAGAGAAAATGGCAGCTCTGTTCCTCGCGTGTGAGTGCTGATTTTGCACTCGCTAGGGAATTACTGAGCCTGTCTTCTTAAATCTAGAATTAGTCTGTGGGTTGCATTAGTTTCCTAAGGCTGCCACAAAGTTGCCACAAACTGGTGAAGTAAACTGGCTTAAAACAACAGATTTGTTCTCTCACAATTCTGAAGACCCAAAGTCTGCAAACAAAGCGTCCCCAGGGCCACACTCTGTCTGAAGGCTCTAGGGGAGGATCTCTCCCTGCCTCGTCCTAGTGTCTGGTGGCTGCTAGTAACTCCTGGCATCTCTTGGTCACTTGGCTGGCAGATGCACCGCTCCGGTCTCTGCCCTCGCCTTGAGGCGGCCTTGTCTCTGTGTGTCTCCCAGGTCAAGTCTCTCTCTTCTAATAAGGACACCTGTCATATTGGATTCAGGGCCCACCGTATTTCCTTCTTTCCTTCTTTCCTTCCTCCTTCCTTCTTCCTTTCTTCCTTCTTTTCATTCTTTCTTCCCTCCCATCTTCCCTCCTTCCTTTCTTCTTTTTTTCTCTCTCTTTCTCTCTTTCTTTTGTTCTTTCTTTTATCCTTCCTTCTTTTCATTCTCTTTCTTTCTTCCCTCCCTACTTTCTTTCTTTCTTTCTTTCTTTCTTTCTTTCTTTCTTTCTTTCTTTCTTTCTTAAGCACAAGTGGAGTAGGGGCAGAGAGAAGAGAAACCAAGTAGGTTTCATGCTGTCAGTGCAGAGCCCAACACGGAGTTTGAACTAACGAACCACGATATCATGACCTGAGTCAAGATCAAGAGTCAGATACTTAACCAACTGAGCCACCCAGGCACCCCAAGCCCACCCTAGTTTAGTATGACCTCATTGTACCTTGGTTACATCTATAAATACCCTATTTCCAACATTCACAAGCTCTTGGTGGATGCATTTTGGGGCAGGACACTATTCAACCCAGTGCATGGACGAAAAATGAAATTTAAAAGTGTGATCCTATGGAAAACTGTCTGAAGGCCGAGCCGGATTCTGTGGACGTTCAATGGACCCCTCATGCCTGGAAGATGGGTATAAAAGGTGAGGGCTGAGAAATGCCCAAAGTAAGAGCCTTCAGAATGTGCAGTGGTGGTGGTGGGTGTCCAGGTGGCTGTGCCCAGGCTGCCTCCTGCTTTCCTCAGGGTGGCTGTGTGTCCTCAGCTCCTTGTCCTCTGTCCCCAGCAGGCCACTGCTTTTCCAGGCTCTCTTGCTTTCTGGCTGCCATGCTGTGGCGTCTAATGTTGGCCCTTGGAAAAACCAGCAGGCTCTTTTCAGTCCAGGCGAGCCCTGAGTGAGACCGTTGTGATGCCACGGTGCCCACACCTGTGAGGTAACTCCCAGGATGGCCAGGGAAGGGGGTCCTGAAGATGGCTGACGATGGCCAGGTGAAAGCCAGGTAGTATGGCAGAAAGTTCCAGAAGTCAGAAAAGTACATTGTGACATCATATCCAAGAGCTAATAAAAAAAAACCCTGCTCTTGCGTCCATTCTGAGCATATTCATTTCTCTCCTGATGCGGACTTCTCTAGTGCAGTGTTTGAGGCCATTGTTGAGGTATGCATTTCTCTTGCACCGTCTGGGGGCGGGGGGGAGTTGCCTCGTGTTAGCTGAAGAAATGCCAAATATTTTAAACTCTACCTTCTCGCCTGCATGACACTAAATTTTCTTGTTCCTCTCAATTACATCTGACAGAGACTGTAATCCATTCCAGATGTCCAAATCAAAACAGGTGACCATAATTTCAGGGAAATCCAGTGTTGTGTTATATATTTTCCCTTAACTTATTCAAACCTTGCACAGTTTTTAGAAGTGACGTTTCATACTGAATAAGCATGGTGTGTCCCTATGAAGTTAAAAGAGTAAACTGTATGAAAGGAATGTCCACAAAATCATGCTTATTTCTAGAAACATGTTTATCAAGCACTTTAAGGGTAGTCCAGAGAGTTAAGTACAAAGTATATTTTACATCGTGACCCCACAACTCATGTTTACATGGTTGAAACAAAAATTGGAGAAGACAATGCTTATGTGAAATGCATTTTGATTCTTATCTTTTCTGTCCCGGCTTATTGTTGCTGTTATTTTTAATGCTGGTCATGACCCTTTAAATTGACTTCATAGCCCACTGATAGTTCATCTGCTTGAAAAGCATTTGTTCTAGCATTAGCAAAACATTCATCATTTTGGCAAATTTCTCCCTCGTTCAGATATTTCTTAGGGCTCACAGTTGAGATTAAGGGGGTATAATAGAAAGGGAATTACTGTATGCTTTTTTAAAAATAAAGTTATAATTGCGCCCAAAGGAATCTCAGCTGCTTGATGCTTTGTGAGCCATCCAGCATCGCTCTCTGGGAAGGACAAGGCTCACTTGTACTACAGCTGACAGTGTGTGCTGTGATGGTGGGGTCCTTTGTGTATGACACGCTACCATAGTCTGGCAAATATGGGCCATATGCACTGATGGACAGGCTGTGCACATGAAATGTCAGGTGTAATCCAACCCCTTCCTTCCATCCATTCTCCCATCCATCCATCTATCCATAGCAATAGCATAATTTATATTAAAAAAATGTCCAATATACTCACAAATGGAGAAAATCATATGATGAATCCCCTAATACCCATCAGCAAGGATCAATAGTTATTAAGATTTTACCTCACTTGATTTGTGTGTGTGTGTGTGTGTGCGCGCGCGCACGCACGCACGCTTGCTGAAGTATTTAAGGCACATTCCAGATATGATCTCATGTTACTTCTACATACCTCATTGTGAAACTTGAAAGCATAGTTCAGGTCATGATCTCACGGTTCATGGGTTCAAGCCCTGTGTCGGGCCCTGTCCTGACAGCTCAGAGCTAGAGTTGGCTTCAGATTCTGTCTCCCTCTCTTTCTACTCCTCCCCCGGCTCATGCTCTGTCTCTGTCTCTCAAAAATAAATAAACATTGGGGCGCCTGGGTGGCTTAGTCGGTTAAGCGTCCGACTTTCACTTAGGTCATGATCTCGCGGTTCGTGGGTTCGAGCCCCGCGTCGGGCTCTGTGCTGACTGCCAGCTCAGAGCCTGGAGCCTGTTTCAGTCTGTGGCTCCCTCTCTCTCTGACCCTCCCCTGCTCACGCTGTCTCTCTCTCTCTCTCCTAGAAATAAATAAAACATTTAAAAAATAATAATAATAAAAAAATAAATAAACATTAAAAATTTAAAAAAAGAATACAGACATTTTCTCACATGAACACAAGGCTATTATCAAATAACAAGGAGAAGTATACATTTGGAGTCATCATTGAATACCCCACCCCTACTCAAATGTACTGTTTCTGGTTTCATGAAAGTTGCTTTGTATAAATTCAGACTCAAACAAGGTCCGTACTTTACATGTGGGCATTAAACCTCCTTAGGTCTCCTTAAATTTGAATCACCCTCCTCCTTTGTTCTATTTTGTGACTTGGCTTTGTTGAAGAAGCCAGCTCAGTTGTCCTTCAGAATGAATTTGTCTGATGTTTCCTCATTGTGTCATTTAACACCTTATACCAGCCCCATATTTCCTATAAACTGGAAGTTCATTCCAAGACTCAATTAGATTCGGTTCAATTTTTTTTTCTAGGAACGATCTTCCAGGTACTGCCCGTAATATTACATCACAAGGCCCATATTTTCTGCGTGTTCATTTTTAATGACATTGAAATTGATCAAGGGGTTCATACGGCAGCATGATGACCCCATTGTAAAGTTTCCCAACAGCCTTTCCCCCAAAGCTTTCAGATATCAAGGATCATTTCCCAAATCAGCTATTTTCTTGGGCTTTGCAAACTGGGGATTATTATCTTTTATCATCCTTTCCTTTTCATCAGCTGGGATTTTTCTAGAAAGACTTTGCCTTACCAGCTAGATTTATGTAACTTCTCCAAAAATATAGTCTATGGAAAAGCATTACACACTATGTAATTTCAGTTGTTTGAATTTTCGGTTCATTGAACAGGTATGAGTGTTGATATACACTTGACCCTTGAACATCGTGAGGTTTAGGGGTGCTGATCGACATGCAGTTGAAAATCTCAGTGTAATTTCTGATTCCCTCAAAACATAACTGTTGATAGCCTATTGTTGACTGAAAGCCGTGTTGATAACAAATAGTCAATGAACACATATTTTTTGTTATATGTAGTGTAGTCACAATAAAGTAAGCCAGAGAAAAATGTCATTAAGAAAATTGTGAGAGAATATGTTTACAGTGCTGTACTGAATTGACTGAAAAAAATCTTCATATAAGTGAACCCATGCAGTCCAAGCATATGCGGTTCAAGGGTCGGCTATATTTATTATGCAGATACTCAGGATGTAAACCTATAATGATTCATCCCAAAAAGCATGTCATCTAGCTATCTGGTTGTTTCTTTAGGGCTCAGAGGAAGAGCGAGTGATCATTAACTGACTTAGGCAAACAGAGTTGCCTCCTCACCCCTGAGGCTGAGATACCAGAGGCCCTGCTAACTTGTGTGGTCTTCTCCAGACATATCCAGGAAAGTGTGATAGGTCTAAACCCAGCCTTGGTAACTGTCCATGGCTATTCCCATGGAAATCCCACTGGAGGACTTGACATCACCAGTAGGGAGAATCTGCCATGTTGGATTTGGAGAGTGGTTCAAAGAGAGGAGAAGTGGTGGTAAGACACGGATGGGAAGGAATAGCTAAGACATGAGGATTCTCAGCATGAGCTCTTCAATGATTCTAAGAAGGAGTCTTTAATCCAGTCAATAGGCAGGCCTTTCCCACTGCCATTTTCCTTTCATCTTTCTGTTTGAGGGATTCTTTTTTATCATAGTCAACATACACACAAAGCCATGACTTAGATGGCCTGTCAATCTGCCCATAATTTCCTTATGAAACATAGCATCTGAAAGTTGACCATTTAGATGAGGAAAGCGAGGTGTAGCTCCAAAGGGGGGGGATGCCTTGATTATCAATTGATCCCAAAAGGTTGGTATCATATTTATATGGAATTTGGCTGAGAGAGGAAGGGAGTAGCCCTTGTAATTTAGAGTACAAGTCACTCACCAACATGCCCTTGTGCTCCCAATGTGGTAACATGCGCATCCCCATACACCCCAATGTCTGAGCCCATCCAGATATTTTCTCTAACCCAGAGATAAAAGCAAATGATCTGGCTTCCCTCATGAGAGCTCAGCTGGTTAAACTGGAGTAAAGGGTGCAGGTTACAGATTCAACTCTATTCTCAACTCGCTGTGGGCTGTTATGTGGGCAATGGTCTGAGCAGGCAATCAATAACTCATGTATTTACCAGTCAGTCGTTTGCCAAATCCAGCTAGCTGTTTACAACATCATAGGTAGCTTGACTGAATGCAACCTTCTTTTCCAGACTCTTTTGTATGTACACATAGCCTAAGGATGATCTGTGAGTATATCTCCAAATATTTTTCTTTTGGCTTCGGCAGGCTCCAGACATTCCATCAAGTACACAGGCCAAGGTGGATATCCTGGTACACATAATGGTTGTGGAGAAGCCTGTTGTGCCTGGTTATTACAGATCACACGTAACAGTGTGTAAAATCCCCCGCTGTTCAGAGATTCTTGTACTAAGCAGGTTAATTAAACCTTAATTTGAATCTCCCAGCTTATATGGGTCTGGCCTTAAAATTATCCCACCTAATTCTCTGTCTATGTGTGCATTAGTGAAGGGGGGAGAGGTAAGGTAAGGCATTTTATATGCCTGAGTCATTAAATTGGCTTAATCTAATTAGTAGGCTGTGAAACAGTTGAAGGGATTTGATCGACATGACACCTTAGGAAAGCCAATATATTTAAAAAATATTATTTTTCTTTGCAAAACACCGGCTGTAATGTTTTTGGTATGATAACAATTCATGGTAAAATTAAATTAGCCAGTTAAACCTAGAAATCCCATGCAGATATATTCATCTAAGACACCGATAGCTTCGGCTGGGGCTTCAGGGCCTCCAACTTCTGGAGACAATGGCCAACTTCAGCGTGGCTTTGGGGCATTAAGCTAACTTTATGACTCAAAACATCTGGATATTTGCAAATTTCTAAATACTTGGTAAATACAACCATGGCCTTTATCCCCTAGTGCTGTTATTACCTGTGACCCGCCCCCCAAGCTCCCCGCACCATCCCCAAATGCTCCTGGTGCCGAACCCAGACGCCAACGTTTACCCTCCTCTTTACCTTTCCAATTGCAAATATGAATCAATCTGTTGTCAGTGATGAGCCCTCTGGGAAATTCTCTGTCTCCGCTCAGGACATTAAAAGATGTTTGTGAGAATTTTCAAAACCCAACCACACATTTGTCCTATGTCGATTGCCAGCCATCAGACTGCTAGGTACTGCTTTCATAACAGGTAAAAGCAAGTATGATTTCTCCAGTCCTGGATCCCTATTTCATAATAGGTCAAGGCTATCATATGTATTAGTGGGCACTGAATTCCCAGCATAGCCTGTGCTCCTCGGTGCACTGTAGAAAAGCATAAGCAAACTAAGCAGTGCATATACTTCTGCCTCGACTAACAGTGTCTCTAGGAGGAAATAAAATAAAGGTAAGAGCATCCTACAGGTCTCGTAACACAAAAGTGTTTTGGTGGTTGAACTTGAGAAAAGGGTGCACTTGACTAGCAGAAGTCCATTCTCAACTCACAACAGGAGGCTGTGTGAGAAAATGGTCTAAAAACAGACAATCAATAAATGTATCGCAAACACAGTATGCTGTTAAATGGTCCGGTCTTCAGATGTCTTTGAAGAAAGGCGGAAGTAGTGGGAATAACTAACTGAAAGTAGCCAGTGGAAACACTCACCTATGTGAACAAGGGTCTCTGAAGGAAGTTACAAAACACATGCTGCGTGGCTGACGCCCCATTGAGATGAATGCAAGGGAATCTCTTATTTAGAAGATGGACCCGTTTCAGCCAATGGTGGTCCTGCTCCAAGCAAACATGTTGGGTAGAACCAATCTCAGGAGCATAGCCCAGGGTTGCAGGTGAAAAAAAGGTGTGAACGGGGAGGAGGAGGAGGTGTCTGACACAATGTTTTCACACTCCCGTGAGGAGTCTGGGCCCCAGCTGGGCAGGACTGATGAGCTGGGGATACCTTGGAGGAATAGTCATAAGGCTCGACGGGTTCAGCCACATTTGTGGAGAGACCCAAGAGTCCTCCTAGGTGCCGTGGAGAGTATCAAAGCCATTCTGCCGATGAGAAAACAGAGTCTTGGAAAGCCCATTGGCCTCTTGCCAGATACAGACCTTCTGGACTGGTATGTATCTTCACTGATAGCGGGGACTTCACGTCAGGTTCCCTGAGTTTGAATCCATCCAGATTGCCACATACTAGCTGAGTGGCCTTTAAGAAGTCACCTAACCTTTCTAAGTCTCTGTGTTCTCGTGTGTAAATCAGGATGATCACAGTTTCTACCTCACGGCATAAACAGAACAGTATACGGGACATGCTAACCAAGTGCCCCTGTAGGAAGGACCATGTAAGGGCTACAGCTAATATTTTTTACGTTTGCTGCTAAGCCAGGCAGAACGTTAATGGGGTTCCCACAATGGTGCCCCTGGCCTAGGCGGCGATTGGCCTTGGATCCCATCCACAGGGTCACATCGACAGAGGTACCAGAGCCATCTTTGTGGAGGTCTTGGGCGACTGGTGGCTGGCCATGTAGAGAACTAGAGGGAGCCAGGCATGTGTTGCGGGAGCCACTGGTGTGCATTCGGAGACTCCTTGGCGACCTGGGCCTCCGTTCATCTCACCCGGCAGTAAATCTGGTTTCTTCCTCCTGTTTGGCATGCGCCAGCCTGTTTCCCATTACGCACCGGGCGCTGAGGGCGGGTCTCCTCCAGAACGCTAACGCCTGGCGCTGCTCTTTCATCCTCTGTATGTCTGTGTCCCACGTGCGTCTTTGCAGAGCCTGAGATTTACAGTGCGGGTGGCCTCTGCATTCACACGTCGGTCCTTATGCAGGACAGCACCGCCTTGGTGGGCAGAAGGCGCTGGCTGGGCAATAATTTGTCCTTGCTTCCCATAGGGGTATTTTATAAGACAGGGAAGTGAGTTTTACTCTACTTCTGTGGATATTTGGGAGAAGGAGGGACAGTGATCATCTTTCCTTCTGTGGCTTTGTTTTTGTTTCACAGACCAATCCAGTAAAATAGTCCAGGCTTTTTTCTAGACAATGTGCAAAACTAACATCTCTTCCATCTCAAGCATCTGCGATGTCTTTTCGGGAGGACATGGCAGGCTCTCGGCTGGGAAAGTAAAGACTTGGAATCAGGTGGAGGTACTGACTTCTCCCCAGAAACTAGGTCTTCTCAACTTCACTGCTGTTCGTGGTTGGGGCTGGGCCCTGCTCTGCTGTGGGGTGGTCCTCTACATCGTAGATGTTCAGCAGTGCCCATGACACACGTGAGATGCCCGTGGTGCCCCTCCAAAGTGCACTCGGGAACCATCCTGCATGCCCTGCTGACCGGAGGGGCTGGGTGTCCTTCCTGTACATCCTGACGTGGAGGAAGTGCCTTTACCCGCGTGACCCTTGCATTTACCCGCGTGACCCTTGCAAATGCACTCACACAGCAGGTGCCTGACCTGGCTCCCAGGGCCCTGCCTCTCACGTGGGTTTGCTGCACTGGCTGGAAGGGGTCAGGAGGAGGCACAGGCATCAGTATTGGGTCAAGGATGGTGCGGTTCCCTCTGGAGCGAGAAAGAAATACACCAGTGTTTGTGCAAACTTGGACCCAGGGGGCGCCAGACTCAGGGGCGAAGTTTGTCCCCTGAGGGGCTCATGAGGCAGGAAATTCGGTGATTCCTGGAGTGAACGAAGCCCAGGCCACCCTCCTGGCAAACAGAGAGGGAGGAGCCTCTTCACTCTTCACGTGAAACCAGACCAGCGTTGTCATCCTGGCCAGTCTGCGATTCCTTTGGAATCGCCTGACCTTGTAGCTCATCCTTGGGTACAAAGACCACCGCCGCCCCCAGGCTGCACCTCCAGCCGGGCTCTGCTTTGTCCCTCCGAAGCCCCTTTGCGCCCAAGCAAGCTACATTCCAGAAGGCCGATGACAGGGACCATGGGCATAGGTGGCCGAGAGGTGCCGCTCAGCATGGGTGCTTGATTGACTCTCATAACATTTGCTTTTGTGTAAATCATATGATTTAGTGGTCGTATGAAATTCAGCCGTGGTCTGGCTCCCTCGTCCCTGTGGCACCGGGGTGGGTTTGGGTGGGTCAGCGTAGAGCTCCCTCCCCTACCTAGCACCGGGCGGGTGTGGTCTCTGTGAGGCTCTGGATGGCCGCAGGTGGCCGGGCGCCCCTGCTGCTCACACACGCGTCATGAGCTGCAGTGGACACAGGCCTCCCTAGGTCCTGCTGAGTCTTCTGTCGTGTGTCTCCGTCCCTGGGCCCGGGGCTGGTCGGGCCACACTGAGGGTGCCCGCCTGCTTTTCCTACAGGCTGCTCTCAACAGCGAGGCTGGGGGCCCCGAGAGGTGGGGGAAGGCCGCACTTGACTCCTGTCTGACCCGCGGGTTCCAGCACCAGAACACACGTTGTCTTCTTCTCCCAGCTGCTTGAACCTCAGGAGGCAGGGAGGTGGATGAGCCTCTTTGAGAGAACTGCTGTTTCTTCTCCAGCTCCAGTCCTTTGTCTCAGATCCTGTGCAAGGAAGGGTTGTGCTGTTTTGACATCCCGGGTCGTTGCCTGGTGACTGTGACTCTCTGTAGTCTTCTACTGTTTGTTGAGTTCTTTTGATCCCCTAGAAACTGTGCTAATGTCATATGTTACCACTTGCTTGAGCTTCAAGTGGGTCATGCCTGCCACTGTCCCCTTGTGGAAGCGGAGACCACATACCAGAGGCAGAACAAAGGTAACCTGCCTGCCCGACACCGTGTGGTCGGCGGCCAGAGCGCTGGCTCCTACCTCCTCCCCCCAATCCCCTTGAGAGCACACCAGACTCAGTTTCTTGCCTTTTCGTCTTTTGTTATATATTTTTTTAATTCTTCCTGGCCTTCATGGTTTTTTAGTTTTGATGCCAACAATCTTCTTGAGCACCCAGAAGGAGAATGAACATAAATGTTGTGCTTTATTAAAACTGTCAGAACGAAGGATTTTTCTGGTGACCCAAACGTGGATTTCAGGGGTCGAGAGATGGACTGGAGGTCTTGCTGGCTTGGCGTCTCACAGTCTGCACTTTTCCAGAGGATGTAAAGCGCAGTTATCTGCAAATAATAGTAAAGTGGCAGATTGTCATGTTTTGCGAGTCATTGTCCCAGTTAATTGAGGCATTTAAAGAGTACGCAGGGAGAAGCTGAGGGCATCACCCAAGAAATCTGACTCCCCAGGCTGACATATCATGAGCAGCCTGGGCTTGATTTGGGAGGGAGAAGCCAAATGTGTGTCCCCGGTTCCTAATGCCAATTGATTAACAGAGCAGTAGCAGTGTGGGTCTCTGAGGACAGGCCTGTGGGGCCCACCCCCCCGGTGAGCAGAGATCTGCTCTCCTGGCCGGCGGTGAAGGTGGAGCCGGGAGAAGCAGCAGATGACAGGCGGCCGTCCCCTCCTAGGAAGGCACAGCCTGCCGGTTCTTGGGTGAAGAGCTACAGAGGCGTTGCCAGAAAACCAGCAGAGGCTTTAAAGGAAATATTTTCAGACTAGATAATTAATTCCATCTAAATTAAACGTTTACTTCTTCTGATGAAAACCCTGATGGACTTGTTACCACAATTAGGTTGTTCTTGTGGCTTCTAAGCTATACTGAGTGGCTCCAAAACATCTGCGCTTGGAAGACTGACCTACAGCCTTCATGTGCAAAACGTATTTCACTTGTCTTTATCCAAACCCGAGTAACTTTAGTAAGGCGTGTGTCCGCCCCCAGCTGCATTTCATCCTTTTGTGATGAAATAGATAGAAACTCTTAGTAGGGAAATCAACAATGAGAGAGGAAACCATCAAGTGTCTCCAAAGTTGTTTTCAAGAGTAACATCAAAATCGTGGGAACACAGAAGAACAAAAATGGACAAAAATTTAAAATGGAACTATGGGTTTGTTCTCAGAGACCACATTGTGAAGGACTGGAAAGCTGGAACAGGGCTAATTCACTTTGGAGAGTCGGGGGGGTCCTCCAAGGGCTGGGGGGCGGATGGCCAGACTCACTGTGCCTGGCTTTATTAACTCATCCGTAATTAGCCCATAGCTTCGATACAATTTAGCTTGTGCCATATGGGCTAATATAGTGCTGAACGGTACCCCCCATGCAGGTGACAGTCTGTCGCATTGAAGGCAGATTAGCATAAAACAAACAACAACACACCCTTAACGACAATGGTGCCATTTGCAACGCCAGAGTTATGGTTGTCTAAGCACTTCCATTAGAAACTCTTATTTTCAAAGATTTTATAAATTAGTCATTTAAAAAATCACTCTGGGCTGAAATAAAACCCAACCAATCAGCTCTTCGCCAGGAAAGTTTATGTTCAATGACACTCGAAAAAAACATGTGGCGATTGCCCCAAGTTTTGGCTCTGTGCTCTCTTTCCTCAGATCCACTGAATCAAACGTCAAGTGTGATTTTATGCTGAATGACAGAGATAACCACCCACACGGGAGGAGGAGACGATGTGCTAGTGCAGGACTGTACTCACCTGGCCTGGTGGGGGCCCTTCCTTGGCCTGACACTCTGTCCATGTCCTGCACGCATGTGTCCATTGGAGGAGGGAGTCACCGCTCTCCCTGATTGGGGCTAGCCAGGAAGCTGGACCCCAGGGCCCGTTCAGGGGCGGTGGTCACAGAGTCAGGAGAACCTCGCTCAAATATCTGTGAGTTTTCTCTTTGTTGTGGACTCTGCGAACAAACAGCAGTGAGGCACCCGACGGTGTTTGTATTTTTCTACCCTTCAAGGCCAAAACGATGGAATTGTTGAGAGCCTTGTGCATGTCATGGAGGGTTCTGGCCCAGTTGACTGGGACTTGCTGGGCCCACCTCGTGCGTCGGTCACAATGGCCACGATGTCTGATTCTTGCTGAAAATTGTGACGGCCTTGCCCCGTAGGCATAAGACCACATTAGGCCGGGACCATCAACAGGTGGGATCAATTCAGAGCCACTCCAGGTCCCTAGTAATCTTTGTCTGTGACTCTCAGCTTCGTTTTCCAAAGCTAAAATTCCTTCCTTCCGGATTTTGATTCTGGTTTCTTTCATATTCTGCTCAAAGCATCCTGAGGGCCCCTTGAGAACCCAAAGGCTTGAAGGCCCCAAAGCCTTGAAGCTCGGCTGCTGATGGGTTCCACACGGCCCCCTCACAGATGTAGGAAGAAGGGGAAGAGCCAGCAGAGAAGGCCTCTGGGCTTGCCCGTGATGTGCAGGATCAGTTCCAAGGGCCTGTGTGTCTTGTTCTAATCTGTTGTCTCCTATATATAAGCAGCTGGAGCTCAAGCAATTTTGAGCTTGGATAACCTAAATAATCACATCTCCTATCCATTTGTCCTTGAGAAATGGAGAGAATCTATCTTCATGTTGGCAGCATGCTCTGCACCACACAATGGAGCAAAGGGAGCTTGGCTGGCTGGGAGGTCAGCCGGGACTGTCATCCGGAGGAGGGACGGGATTTGTGGTGCTGGGACATTTCCATCAGGTTCACGTGCAATTAGTCCCACGGGCAAGAAGGGACAGGGCGTTGGAAGGAGGTTTGGGCATCTCTAAGCATTGACCTTGAAAAGACATCTGAAATCTTAACAAAAGGAAGCACCTGGGGTCAGCCAATAGGTTATGTTTCTCCCTTCCTCAGGGCAACTCCTTGGACAGTGGGGACAGGAAAATCATCTGACGGCATTTGCTGCAAACAGAGATGTGCCTCATGGGTCCCCCCCTCCCCTGCTTCCCCAGCCCTCGGTCCACCTTTCCCGCCAAAGGTCTATGCCTGGGCTCTGCTGGGGAGAAGGGATTTCCTCCGGGGCTGGTCCAGCCTTACTCTGCTCAGGGATGTATATCTACTCCCTTTTAATAATGTTCAAGTCACGACACAACGCTAGATGGGGAAATAGCATTTCTTTATTAAAACCACTTTATTAAGTCTGTTTTTCACCAACGTACGGTGGTGCCGGCTGTGTGTGTTCCCTCCACGGCTGCACACGACAGTCTGGCAAGTTTTACAGACTTTTCTTTTGAAAGGCAGCTTTGGTGTTTTGCATCACTGGGATGAAATGGCTCGTACTGTGCAGACAGGAGCTACATTTTCCTACCTCTCATTGGCCATTTATGTGACTCTATGGTTTTCAAATGGTGCGATGTGAGGGGATGCCAAATGTCCTGCCATTTCATAACCAGCAGCAGACAGAGCTCTTTTCAGAATGCGGCCGCTCAGAGCATCTGTTGTTATTAAGTAAGGTGATCAAATGTTGTATAGGACTTCAGTTTTGTTTTTCCCGTCACTTATCCAGCTAGAATAATATGCAGTTTGTGGACCAAACGAACGTGTGAGGGCCATTGTGCCAATGGCTGCATTTTTGTGTTCTCGTTTATTACTGATTGTAAAATAAACTTTGGCCTTTTTTAATCAATGTTATAAAAATGCTCTGTGAATCGGGAGAGCGTCACCCATTAGGTCCATTTAACATCATTGTAATTAAAAATGCAACACTGTCACACATTCAGGACCGATGTCCATAAAAGGCCACATTGCCGAAGCGAGAAATTTCCCTGCTACCTGACGAGCGCCCAGCAAGGAGGGGAGGGCCGGCCCCCACACGGGAGCGTGCCTGCCCTGCTCCAGGGTCTCGGGGAGTCCCCGGCTGATTAGATAGCATCTCCAAAGGCATGCTTTTAGCTGCCTCGCACTTCGCTCTCAAGCAGAATATGAACAGTAACAAAACACAGGCCGAGGCAGCCCCAGACAAGAGGATTTGGTTTTGGTCAAACAGTCACCAGAGAGAGCCGGGCAGCGGCGCGAGCCATCTGGGGAGTGTCCACAAGGCACCGTGCTCCCTCCCCGGGCTCGGCATAAACTCCTGGCTGCTTTTGATATTTGAACATGATGCAAACCAGAGGGCATGGGGCGGGCGGGCGGGGGGCTTCGTCTCCGGTGGGGGTCGGTCGCTTTGCTTCTGTTCAAGCCTCTCGGAGCCTCTTGCTCAGCCTCTTATCGTGAGTTCCCAGCGTCACCTAGCTCCCAGTACCCATGCCCCGCCACGTCAAGGGGCCCCTGCAGATGAAATGGGGTCCGCATGGCCCCAAGAAAGTTTAAGACGTGGACTTTGTTCAAGAAGGATCAGCACATACGAGAGTCAAAAGCTGCTCTAAGGTGCTGAGGTACCGGAGTGGCCTTTTGTCTGACATTTCGAGGCTGGGAGGGCAGCCTCCCTGCCCCCGGCCTTCAGGAAATATGAAAGGAATACGTAGCTTCCACGTCATCAAATTTCGAGCTTTATCTCCAAGGGATTTCTCGGCATGAATGCTTTCATTGGGGCTTTATATACATGTTGAGTAGAAAAAAAAATACATGAACATCGAGTGAAAAATTGTCATTCCTTTCATGGTCATTTGGCCAAGAAAACCATTGTAAGATGCGGGCAAGAGCAGCAGCGAGCAGTGGGTCTGGTCGGTGCCACGTGAGAGGGGCACCTTATGCCGAGCCTGGGGCTATACAAACTCTCCTTCAACGAAGAAGTGGTGGATGGAGGCCTTCTCCAAGGAGGCCTTCCCATTACCCAGGGCGGCCGTCCTCACCCAGCCCTCCAAGAACTCACTGCCCTTCATCGGTTCTTAAAGGCACTTCATGCCGTGATATTCACAGTAATGCCTGTGCTGGTATAATAGTCACAAAAATGGGTACAGCACCCAGGACGTATAAAGGCATTCTACTACTTATAATTCTGTGATCTTCTCCAAGTGCCAGGCATCGCGTCAGGGACAGAGTCATACCAGAGAGGACACCTGCTTCTTGAGGGGCTGCATGCATAGATCTGTGGGAGTTGGGGGGCCAACGGGGGGGGGGTTCCAAGAGGAGAGTTTGAGAAAGGGAAAGATGAGCGAATGTCAATGAATGCACACATGAACGAATGAATGAGTGAATGAGTGAATGAAGGGAGGGTCCGGTCAATTTCTGCATGGCTCCTCTGTGTCCCTTCTCCACCTGGGCTGACCCCACCCTCTGCCAGCTGAGGACACTTCCTGGGAACATCTTGCCACACAGCTGCCTCCTCTTTGCCCCTGTTTGAAAACAGCGACTTGTTTCTGGAAAGATTTCCTAATCGTTCAAAGAAAGAAAAGTCTGGCCAGTTTTCCAACTCAGGTTCTTTTTCATTTCTGCAGAATAGAAATAATGTTCTCATTTCAAGCAATTGATATTTTTTAAATGATTCTTTTAAAAATCCCTCCCCAACAGAATATGGCTTTTACGTGTTTGTTTCACATCCAAAAGCCATCTTCCCAACAGATGCAGTGACGTGGGTCCGTTCTATGCATCTGTGTTGCTCCCCTGACCCAGGCTCTCAGATGCACCGTGTCCACCTCACTCCAGACCCTCCTCCAGGCCACGTGCAAATGCAGGGTGCACGTCCCAATGTCAGCGTGGGGCAGTTTCCTGCCAGCGTGGCGCGCCCCGAAGTGGGATTTGTCACAAAACCTTCCACACAGCCAGGGGGTTTTCTCCTTCTTATGCAACGTCTAAAATATAGCTGCTTGCTATTTTGGTCTGCTATTTGAGTTTTATGTTTGACTTTGTTTTTTAGCGACGGTGAGTCTATAAGAAAGCCTGGCTTGAAGCAGCCTGGGGGTAACTGCCTGGGGGCCCCTGGGCTGGGTAAGAATGCAGACCTGGCCATTAGCTGTTTCCTGCCTGATGATGGTTAAGTCCGATACATTTTCTGTACATCCGTAAGATGCTCCCCTCCTGCCTGTAACTCTATGAGCGCTGTCTTCCTTTGAAGGCCAAGTGGGGGTCTTGGAACAGTTCCTGGGGGCGGGTGGGCTAGAAGCAAGGGAGGGTGTCAGAATGTGAAAAAAGGAATAATCATCTTCTGCTTATCCCTGGGCCCCCTTAGTTTACAGACACTGAGCACGAGGAGGTAGATTTCCTGGGCTCTGACTCACCCAGCCTTTTTTCAAGGGAACTGAGTTGTCCTCATTCTCTGGGGCCTTTTGGCCATGGCAGAGCATCGGATCCACCCTAGGGGCTAACATGATTTTGATGTTCCCTCCTTAGCTACCCCAAAGCCCAGTCCAGGTAAACATAGCTCTGCAGTGACTGACGGAGCGAACGAGACCATTGACAGGAACTGGGAGTTCCCAGATCATGCATTTATCACACACAGTCCACAAAATTTGCAACATGCAGGTGTCCCCGTGTACAAGTGTCAGGATCCCAGAAGTTTTCTGTGTCACTGAAAGATGTCTTACAATCAGTAAGATTAGCAGTTTTTAATGAGGAAGGAGAGACACATCAAGGCAGACAGAGCTCGAGAAGAGGGCCATGAGATAAAGCATGATAAAGCATGCTGATAAAGCATGCTTGGTCGTAAAGTGTTCTGAGAAGAGTCAAAGGTGTAGAAACACCACGTTGCTTCCCAGCCATCCTGTTTCCTTCTGCAGCCACCACCCAGCCTGGAAGGCACTGGACTCATTCCTCCTTTCTCCCCTCTCAACAAGGAGGTCTCCAGTCACCAAATCTTACCACTGCTTTCATCACCCTGTTGCGGGCCCAGCGTGTCGTGTCCCTTCACTCTGTTCCCCGCTGTGTCCGTGACTGCCAGGGAGCTCTGTGTTCACATTCCGATGTCTTCATTTAGCCACTCAATAATGCTCATCGGCAGCTACTATGTGATGAATGCCACATGAGCTGTGGGGAGTTGGGTCCGTTGCAAATCTTCCCTGTTCCTGTTTTCTTTCAAGGAAATTAAAGCTAAAAGTGAAAGCCCTTAGAGTAAGTGAGGATCAAATGCAGTAAAGACAAAAAGCACCGGACATGGTATTTGGAAAGGAACTGATAATAATTGGATGTTTTGAGCTAAATTTTGAAGGTCAAGTCAACTTGCAAGGTGAGAAAGGGCTGGACGAAGCTGGAGGTAACACCTAATGGTGCTCCAATCACGGCCCAGGTGCTACCCGTCTCTTTAACCAAATTGAGAGCTATTTGAAGGCATGTAGCAGTTCACGTGCCTCTTGGGGACCCTCCTGTGACCCAGTCCTCTGAGCAATGCCTTTAAGTCCTTGCCCCGTATCTGATGGACCAGTGGTCAGTGTGGAGCCTTTGATAGGAAGGGTGCAATGAATTCATTGGGAAGCCTATACTCCAGAGAAGGAAACTATGAAGACTCGGAATGTCATGAAAATATTGTCACTATCATTACTATCACAGTTAGCACTATTATTTCAACTATCTCCTAAGCTCAACCCCATTACACTTGTGAAATACCTTGTTTTCTAAGTAGGGAGAGATGTTCAAGCATGTGGGATGTTCATTGAAGCTGGATAGGCAGGGGCCTCAGAGATCCCAAACCACTACTCCTAATTCTTTTCGCTGCTCCGAGGTGCCTTTGGGTCCCACTGGTCAATGAGGATTGTGACCAGCAGGGAACAGGGTGACTTGGCCTGTGAGTTTTCAGACAAGATCTCTATCATCTCTCTGTCTATGTATATCTATCTATCTATTTATCTATCTATCTATCTATCTATCTATCTATCTATCTATCTATCTTCTATCTATCATCTATCTATCTATCATCAATTATCTATATCATCAATCTCTGTCTATCTCTGTATCATAGCAGACACACCACAATTAAAAGTGCAGAAAACATGTTGCTCTTAGAGATTACCCATGGGTAAGTGGAATGTGGTTTTTCTTTTTTCCTTTTCTCACAATGCTGTATAACAGTAGAAACAAAATAACAGGTCACCTCTATGCCTTTGGCAACTGGAAACTTTCCAAGGAGGGTTAAAAATAAGTGATGGATGAGAACTTGTTCTAACGCCGGGTGAGGGACCTGGGTGGGTTCGAATAACCCTGTTCTCTTTGGAGGAAAGAGTTCTGCCAAGTGGAGAGAACAGGGCAACAAGTTTGGGTTCTCTCTTCATCAGTCATGAACTAGGGCTCCCTCTCTTCTCTCTCTCTCTCTCTTGGGCTTTATTCTCATGTGTAAATTGAAGGAGTTGGGCCACCTCCTGAATGCCCAGAGCTCTCCCCTTTCTGAAGTACCACACTTTCCTGTAGCAGAAGGGGTGGTCCCAGAGGCAACTGGTGGCAGAGCCACAGATGGGATCTGAGAGCTATTTGAAGGCATGTAGCGGTCCATGTGCTCCTTGAGGACCCTCCTGTGACCCAGTACTCTGAGCACTGCCCTTAAATCTCTGTCCCTGTATCTGATGGACCAGTGGTCAGTGTGAAGCACTGACTCTACTTCCTTGGATAGGAAGGATACGATGAATCCCCATTGGGAAGCCTTGCTCCCAAGAAGTGCTCCATCCCAAGGTCCAGGACAAGTAAAGACAGTCAGGAGCAGAGGCGGCAAAGGATCTTGAGGTGCAGCAGGAAAGGGCAGGTGGTGCCCATACTCCCTCCAATTGGGTACCGAAGGGAGGAGACAGCCGACAAGTAGGGTGGGAAATTCTCCTGGCAACTCACTTATAACAAACCACTTTCAAAGCTGCTTTAAATCATTTACCTACTTCAATATCCCGCTGCCTGTGTATTTTTCATCTGTTCCCATCCCTACAGGCTATCTCCCCAAATCAGTAAATCTAATTTGTCATCACTCAGATATGTTTTCAGCTCTGAACAACCATTCTTTATACAAACCAAATGGGAGTAACTTCCATCAATTGTTTAACTGCAATCAGGACATGTTCATAAACAATGTAAATATATTTACTATATTCCGTTGCAGGACCAGGGCCTACAACCAGCCAAGAAGCCAGGATGAGAAAGAACCGTTCCTGATGCTTTATGGGACCATTAATGAGTATGGATTGCTATGTCTCTTTAATTTTACCTTGGCTTGAGGGAGCCTTATTTTCCTAGGGATTTGGGTTAGCTCCCAGATGGTAGAAATCAGGATCAATCTTCTTTTCGAGTTAAAAAATCACTCTCACATCCATTCTTGCCATTTCTCCTCTAGGCTCTCATTTCCTACTACCTCGCTTGAAATGACTGCCAGTGGTTTGTGGAATTTGTTTGTTAATTCCCTCAGTCCCAAAAGGTACTTGCTGGTGACATGGCAATAAACTTGACCGGCTCAAATTTCCCAAGTTATCTTGAGTTGCCACCCAATGTTTCTGGGTGGACGGGACCATCACTGACCTCTCTCAAGTTGGACGCTTGGCTTTTCTCACGAGACAAAGGTAGTGACGTGCTTCAAAAGGCTAGGGGGACCGTGTGTTTTACTTCCTTGATTACGTGGGCATATGACTGCTATGTTTCAGGAAGGTCCCCATTTATCAGGCGCTGTTCTAGGCACTAGGGATCCATCAGTGAACAAAACGGACTTATTCCTGCCTTCATGGTTCTTTCCTTCTAGTGCAGTCGGATGGACAAGACGAAATACGCGTGATAAATAGGAGAAGAATGTGGTCTATTAGAAGGTGGTGAGTGCGCATGGGAGCAAGAAGAAACAGAGCAGGGTGGCGGCCTTTGGGTGGGTCCCAGGCTAGTTTCTGGATGGAAGACTAGGAATCCTCTGGGCCCCATCATTTAACTTTGCCAAAGGACATCTGTCTCCAGACAGCACGTGTCATCTACCATTCTCCATCCTAACCCGCTTACCTCCTGCATCGCGTCCTCTGTGCTTTTCGCACTGCTTGCTCTCCCTCTGAGGCCTCCTCCCTGCCCTGGCTCTGTCTTGCTCCCTCCTCTTTTGATCTCTGGTTCCTGGACACCCACTGTGGTCCCCTCTGTGACCATCCTTTGTTAGTTGTCTGGCTTTTGACCCTGGAGCCCAGCTAAGTTCTGAACGAGCCTTACAGTGGCTTCCTGCTGTACTTCCGTTAGGAGAAAAGGTCATTTTCATTGAAACGGGATGGAAATTGGAATAAAACTGTTGAAAAAAAAGCAGAAGTCATTGGCTCTAGAATATGTATATATATATATATATATATATATATTTATGCAATTCAGAAACATGAGCAGTTTTTGTTAAAACACATTACATACAGTTTTGTTAAGTATCTTCCTCTTGGTCAACATCGTCTTGCCTTGATCTGTAGATTTGCAGAGACTAAGGGTGAACATCTCAGAAACGCTGGCCTCCGTGCAAAGAAAGGTGCGTTTTCCCCAGGACCCAATCGGCATTTTGCAATTCATTATTTAAGAGGCGCCGCCAGATCTTTGTTGATACTTTGAAGCAGATCGGAAAGTAGACCTGGATGCCAAGTCCACTCCACCCGACCTGTCTCTGCGGGCCGCCCTCCGCGGCACAGCCCACTTTCTCTGTGTCCCTGCCTCTCCACAATCCTTCACTGCCCCAGCCGCCTCCTGTCTTTATGCCCCATGAATCCCGGGCATCCTGCCATCCCATTACAGCCTCCTTCCGCACTCCCCTCTTCCCGGCCCCCCGCCTCCCCCTCCTCTGACCTCTCAGGCAGTTCCTGGCACCCCTCCAGGACCCCCTACCTTTGGCTGTTAGAGTCTGAGGCGCACAGCAGCTGTGACCGCCTCTCTGCTGGGCCCTGCCACCGGGCTGCACGGAAAGCTCACATGCTCCGGCTCTCAACGCACTGGGGAGCCTGCGTGCGCAGGGCTGCGGGAGCTCCCGGCCCGGCACACCCGGCCTGTGCTGGGAAAGTGTCCTTAAAGAGGACATGGAAGCCCACCCTGTGCCCACTCCCCGAAGTCACCACCGCCTCAAAGGACCAAGGTCCCGCGCAGGTTAAGTTGGAGGTTAAGTGTGTCTCCCATTGTTGCATTTCCTCCCTGCTTAACTTTTGCCAAGTTGTAACCTTCAAGTAAGAGGCGTCACACAGACGCTGCCCTGGGGTGGGTGCCGCTCAGATCCGGGTTAGGGTGTCCTTAGACACCACGGGGGAAGGACGGACAACGATATGGAAACGTGAACAGGGCACTGCTCCAGCTGCACTTTTAAAATAAAAGAACTCAGGGCACCCGAGGGGCTCAGTCTATTAAGCGCTGGACTTTGGCTCAGGTCGTGATGTCACGGTTCATGGGTTCGAGCCCCACATCTGGCTCTGTGCTGACAGCTCAGAGTCTGGAGCCTGCTTCCTTCTGATTCTGTGTCTCCCTCTCTTTCTGCCCCTCCCCCACTCACACTCTGTCTCTCTCAAAAATGAATAAAAATATTAAAAAACGAAAAAAAACAGAATAAGATAAAAGAACTCAAAGCAAACAAATAGGTCCGTTGTAAGAATCAAGTTATCGAGGTAATGTCGGAAGGAAAATTAGGAGAGCGTAGACATTTTTACAGGGACATTGGGCAGGGATGGCCCCGAGCCCAGAACCTTGTGAGTTCCGTGGAGCTTGATGGGTTACGGGTCAACGGCATCACCCCCAAAAATAAATCCTCCGCCCCTCGTTCTTGCTCCCTCCCCCGAACAGCGTTAAGTGTTGTTAGGGGGCTTTAAACTTCTTTTCTCCTTTCAACTCTGTAATTCCCCTCCTTTTTTTTTTAAATACAAGGGGGAGCGAAGACTGAGCAATTTGATCTTCCCCCAGATAGGAAGCAGGGAAACAAGGGCTCTTTGTCTCCACCCGAAGCCCAGAACTATGTCAATGCCAGAAGGCCATGGTGAAAAGGGTGCTGTCAACATTTGGCCTCATTTGCATGTCAGGCTGCCTGCATATTGTGACCTGTGTGGAGGAATGCTGCGCCGCTATCCAGAAAATGCGCCTGCAGAGAAATGGCTGTCCTGGACCCTGCCAGAGAGCAGACGCGGTGTGCGGCATCTCCCGAGTCCCTTCCTCCAACACTCGTCATTCCGAACCCTGTTCAAGTACGTCCCCAGCCTCTGCTCATTGTCCCCTGCAATTCGAATAGCTGCCTCAGTTGTTTCTTTTTTCCTTCCTATTTAGTAGGTCAGCGTACACTTAAAAAAAAGTACTGCCTTCCACCGAGTGCCGGAAAGGGGGCTGGGAAGCTTCCACAAAATATCTACTGCTGTTGCAGGTACCAGTGAGCTGTTTGGCTTGATCTGGGTGGTGTTTGAGCCCAGGATCTAGTTAGATCCCTGCCGGGTCATCCTTCTCCTTTTACAGTGAAGGTATTTTAAAGCTGGAAGTATTCTCTGTGTACTTAGAGAAGGGTTCTACAAATGAAGAAGCTGACTTTTCTAGTACCTTCTAGCCAGTCCATTGTTGACCTAGAAGAAGGACTGCATTCTGACTCTCAGGCTACTTACTTCTGAACTTCAGTTTGTACCTTTACGAACTGATACTTGGCCAGAGATATCGTACATAAAAGTTTACAAGATTTTTTTTTCTCTTAGTTTGATTGTTTTTTATTGTGAAATTATCCTGTTACCTTAGACATTACTTTTAGCTATATTGTATGTAACTTCCTTATTTTGTGGCATCAGAGGGGTTTTTTTTATTGTTGTTTTAATTTCCCCCCTTGCGAACCTTATATCTGAGTTTTGTATTCAAAGCTACAGGGAAAAAGACCTTTTCATACAAATGCAAGTTACAGAGAACGTCAGAAATAGGTGAGTTTTTTATGGCCTTGGTACCTCCCCCTGGATATAGTCTTGGTCAGAAATGAAAGTTAACAGGGTTTGTTTGTTTGTTTTGTTTTGTTTTGTTTTGTTTTGTTTCCCCAGAGAGCGTGTCCTAACATCCAGTTAGAGCGCTTGGTTTCCACACAGGTAGCTGCTATCTGCCAGGATGTGGTGAACATGGTTCATCTCCCCAGATCGGATGGCAACCGATCACTTCCAAATATAGAGGATGTGATGGACGTCCAGGATGGGCCACGGCGGGAGACAGAACACGCGATCGGTCTATACCAGCTGCTTTAAGTGTGATCTCGCGGACAGCAGGGCCGGCCGCGCGGGCTGGTGAAAACACGGAACCGGATTAAAACCTGAACCACACAATGACCGGGCTGGCGAGGCAGCAATTCCGGGGCTGGGTGGGGGGGCGCCGTGAGCGCGCACACACTCTTCTCCAAATCTCTTTTCATGGAAATTCTCCTCCTTCACTTCCTCCCCCGTGGGAAGAGTTGGGTCTTGAACTCTTTGTGGAATCTTCAAACACATAATAAGAATTAATCACCATTAGTTCTCGATTTTAACAGCTGCCTGCTCCCTCGGTAGCCCGCGCAGCTGCACACTTCTCTCCCTCTGCTGACATCATAATCCCATTACAGATGGAAACTTGCACGCATAAAATGCAGATTTAAGCTGATTTTGAAACAACTTATACTTGTTAATTGCTCCAATCTATATCGCAAGCATACAACCCCCGATTTCCTGAGGCAGGGCGGCTCTCCTCGCCCCAGCCCGTGTCCTTTCTTTCTCTCTCGGAGGAAGTGTGGGCCACACCGCGCAGCCCTGTCTGGCAGCCTTCACTTCACTGAGGCATTTGTGGACCAGCGCTGTCCAGAAGTGGCATCTGTCCATCTGTGCCTTGCTCATCCCTGTCCCCAGAAGGCCGGGACTGGCAGCTAAGAAGACGTCCTGCAGCCAGGTGAGCCTGGGGGGCCCCCGCCCGCTGTGCCGCTCTCTGCCCAGGGCCGGCCCTCGCTTTTCTCCGTAAGGAAGTCCAGGGCCCCTTTTCTTTTCTCTTTTCTTTCTTTCTTTTTTTCTTTTTTACAACCAATACTAGGACTAAAGTCTCCCCTCTATTTTTTTTTAAATTTTAAATAGTTTATTGTCAAGTTGGTTCCCATATAACACCCAGTGCTCCTCCCCACAGGTGCCCTCCAGGGCCCCTTTTCTTGACTTGCTGAGTCAAGTGGGAGAAGTTGGCTCCCTGGGTGGGTCTGTGCCCTTTTTCAACAAGACACTTGGTGGACACATCCCTCCCTGTCCCTTGAATTGTGTCTTGTTTTCCCGCAAATTTGTGCGGAGTCTGCAGCATGATCCATGAATGTCCTCAACCTGCGTTGGCGCAGGGTATTGCATCTAGTGAAAAATAATGATCGGAAGCATTTGTGCGCATGAACGCGGGGAACGTGGGGTGTGCGCGTGAACGCCGGGAGGGTGGGGTGTGCCTGTGAAGGCAGCGGCAGGGCTCTGTGTGTTTTGTCCCTGATCTGAGACACTGGCGCATAGGTTTGCTGCCATCAAATGATGTGTAGGTAACTATTTTGTCTTCTAGCAAATTGTAACATGCGTAGAGGGACACGGGGAGGAGTTCTTTTTCAAAATCTACATGTTAAAACAGTAAGTTGATTTTCACTCAGGACAATCTGGGGGATTCTGTACATGAATTCCAGCGTGAAACAGACTCACGGACACCTTAAACCACAAAAAGAAGTCCTGTTTATGTTTTGAAATGGTTCTGAGTGAATTGCTTTTTAGGTTAAAAGGTTCTTTTTCTCCCCCAAGTCTTTACTCCAGTGATTTTTTGCAGCCCCATCTGCTGTTCATTAGTGGAAGTGTTAAGGAATATGAAAAGCTTGAAGGTTTTTCCTTACTTCCAGCAGCATTTAGGATTTATTTCATGAAGATTCATACCTAGAAAAATCAGTGACTATGTCTTTTGATGACTGAGCTACAGGCCACTATGAGGCAGGACTGCTTTTATGAAGGTTGATCTCAGAAGTCACCAGAGCCCCCAGATATTTGGTACCACTCAGCAAGTATGCGAGCCCTCTTAGTTTCAGGCTATATGGATCTGATGGCCGACACTTCTTTCCCTTGGCAGCTATGACATCAGAATGAATTCCTGAGCCCACAAAGATGTCCTTCATCCCACATTAATCTTAGAGGTCATTTGGATAGAAAACAATGGTAGCCTTCCCTGTGCGAAGACTGGTTTTGGCAAGCTTGTCTCAGTGGCCCTCATGAGAGGGAATCGGGCTCTCGGTTCCGTCTCTGAGCCTCTTTCAGAGTGGGGAGCTCCCGAAGGTGAATCCCAGAAAGCCCCAGACCCTCATCCGTTGGCGTTCCCCATCACCACCTGCCGTTGTCATGCAGGAGTTCTTCCAAGAGTGTGATGAATTGCCAGGCCCATCATGCCGATGATCAAAGGATGCGGTGCCCCAGCTTGGGCTTCAGCTGAGTCAGGATTATTCAGCCTGAGTCGCCAAGTGTATCTTCCTCTGGCAGAATTTAAATGGACCTGGCCTTAGATCAACGTCCCTTGGACAGCCTCCTTCTCCCTGGTCTTCAGGCTCCTGGCCCGCCTCCCGCTGTCCTCGCCACGGAGCTTCACGTCACCAGGTGGGTGACTTTCCCTTCACATCCCACCCAGAACCTGATCATTTCGCGTCCATACTGCAGAGCCGTGATCCCGCCTTTTAATAACAACTGGCAGCACGAGAGCATTTCTCGAGCTGGAAGACAGTTGAACGGTTGAACTGTCCTACAATATGTGCATAAATGTTGGCACGAAGTTTGCTGCTTTCCTCTCCAACGTGCGCTCTTGTTGCAAGGACTCATGCCAGTTCAGAGCAGGCCTTCGCTGAAACTCGGCCTGCCCGGGCTGTAGGGTTTTTAGGAGAGATTCCTTAAGCCAACACTCCTTGCTTGAGGTGGGGACACACTTTGGACACAGTGGAGGGAAGCCTGGGACTAGGCGTGCTCACGGCCAAACCCAGCTCTGGGGGCCTCATCATACCTGTGTCAGCTGGTTGCCAAAGAACAGTAAACTTCGTCTCCACACGCACAAAATCTGTTTACTAAGCCCTCCTGGCTGTGCCCTGTGTGAGCCCACTGTATAACTCCTGTTCATTAGCGCACTGCTTAGACAGTTGTGAAAACTAATAACGACTTTGTTTTCTTTTCTCAATTAAATGTCATCTTGCATTCCACTGACATTCCATGTGAAATTTGGTTTTGCTTCTGAATCCGGGGCCAAGGAGAGCTCTCCTCATTTTGTGTAGGGCGGGGTGGGACGGGAGAATGCAGGGGTTGACGGTGCGGGGTGGTAAGGCAGCCCCGTTGGCTGGAGCTCAGCGCAAGGCTGGATAAAGACCCGGGGTGGCGGGGGTGCGTCTTTATTCTGCGTCTCTGCAGTTTCCTCGAGATTGCAGAGAAGCCTTCGGGTGATTGGGTCCTTGGAATTCATGTACCTGGGCCGTTCACAGTGGTTTGTATTTTACTCATGTCCGTTGGCTTTCCCAGGTCCCTTTCGGTTCTGTGTTCTTAGCCCTGCAGCAATGCTCCTTCAGCCAGTCGGTAAACGTGCGGTCCCTCCGGCTCATGCACAAATGCCAGTGCATGGATTGGCCATTAAGAAAACCTGTTATGGGAGATGTCGCCGTCCTTCTGGGAAGGAAGTACGTCCCCAGTATGCTGTCCCCTGCTCTTCCATCCTAGGGTTACGACTCTTGTGTCCCTTGGAAGCAAGTCTTTTGATTTTGGTGATGTGTGCTATCGATTCATCCCTTTGTGCTCAGTGATTTGTCTGTAAGTCTCCATTAATGCCTCTGGTTTCATTTCACACCCAAGCAAACTGGAATCCTTTGTGGGTCCACAAAAAGAAGTGGGTGCACTCTGGGACCATCACACCTTGGTAACTGGAACAGCCTCGGAGGCCAGGCTGGTGGTGGGTGGGTCCTGACTGCCTGGAGCTACTGTCATTTTGGTCTGGGTGCAGGGGGACCCACAGGCCACTGGGTCTGTCATGAGGGCGATGGATGAGTCGATAGCCTTCTGTGACTCTTGGGCTGTCTGCCCTGTCAAGTTGACCACCAACTTGACACAAAAGTTTCCAGAAAGTATTTGTCTGGCCCCAGGATTGTCTAGACAGTGTGAGAAACTCGAGTTCTCTTCATGTAGGTTGGAACTCTCAGGGTAGGTCCTTCATTGAAGAAAGAAATTAAATTCCTCTGAAGGGAAAGGTCTGAGTCACATTTCCCAAGAATGGAGTCAGATAAAAGGAAGATACATAAACCTCACCGCTGGATTTAAAAATCAGAGGGGCGCCTGGGTGGATCAGTCGGTTGAGCGTCCCACTTCGGCTCAGGTCATGATCTCATGGTTTGTGGGTTCGAGCCCCGCGTTGGGCTCTGTGCTGACAGCCACCAGCTCAGAGCCTGGAGCCTGTCTTCAGATTCTGCATCTCCCTCTCTTTCTGACCCTCTCTGGCTCACGCTGTCTGTCTCTCTCTTAGAAATAAATAAAACATTTTAAAAAAATAAATAAAAATCAGAAAGGAAAGAAAGAAGAAAGGGAAAGGAGAAGGACAGAAGGGAAGAGTAAGGGAAAGAAGGAAGGAGGGAAAGAAGGAAAAAAGAAGGGAGGGAGGGAGGGAGGGAGGGAGGAGAACAAGTGAACTGAGGAAACTCACTAGAGACACATTCGTACTTTATATTTTGTTATTTTTGTGGATACCATTTTTAAGTAATAGTCACTACTTCTTGGATTTGTAATGCTCTTTTAATGAAATTTGCAATTAAGTCAATAGGAATAATGTGGGATGAACTCAATGTAATTTCCATTGTCCAACTTTCAGATTATTATATCACTTTTAATGATTTATTCTATGCAACTCAAAATATAAATAAATGCATAAACTCACTTTGATGTAATCGTTCACAAAACAAGGGTTATAATTAAAATAACCACTTGTCAAAACTTCATTAACACTTTGGTCTCCAACAAAATTGGAGTGAATCACCAGTGAGGACAAACATCTCTACCATAGTAAGAGAAAGATCCATCTTTTAATATAGTAGGAGAAATCTGTGGCATTAGCTATACTTCATGAATTTAGGTAAATTTATCACCAACCTCCAGAAGCATCTTGATTATGAAGTTCCCAGCAGACAGTATCAGAAGCAAAGACTCAGCATCCATTGGCTGAAAGAATGGGTGGTTTCTGGGGCATCCGGGTGGCTCAGTTTGTTAAATGACTGACTCCCAATTTTGGCTCAGGCCATGTTCACAGGGTTCGTGAGATCGAGCCCTGCATCAGCCCCTGCACTGACAGCACAGAACCTGCTTGGGATTCTCTCTTACTCGTTCTATCTCTGTCCCTCCCCTGCTCATGAATGTTCTGTCTCTCTCTCTCTCGAAATAAATAAACATTAAAAAAAAAAAAGAATGGATGATGTCTGAACCGTTAAGGACTATAAAGACTAGGTCCAATCCCATCATGCCTCAAACATGTGGCTTTCTGTAGTTTGTTTCTACTGAGATGTAATTGACATATAATGGTATGTAACTTTAAAGTATACAGTGTGTTGATTTGATACATTTATAGATTACTATACGATTTCCACCAGTTGCTGCTCTATCTCATCACCTGATTATCATTTCCTTTTTGTGGTGAGAACATTTAAGATCTAGTCTTTTAGTGACTGTGAAGTATATAACATAGAATTGTTACCTGAAATCACTATACTGTACATTAGGTCCCCAGAAGTTATTCATCTACTAACTCTGCAATTTTATCTTGGCAGTGGCTTTTTAGGAGCTTGGTACAATAGGCTGGAAAGTTGAATAATGCATTGCTAGTTTATGCCAGAAAAGTACCAAGAAAACAGTACCTATCAAGATTTTGAGTGGATTCGAGGTGACACAGGAAAAACTTAGTATCTGACATTGGTGTTTGCTCCTCCAGCACTGGTCCGGCACGTGTGTGCGGGGCTCCATGCCAGGAGCTGGGAGTCCTGTGGTGAGCAAGAAGAAAAGCCCCTACGCTGTCCTCCGGAAGCTTCTAGCTGGAATCTGTTCACATGAATCTTAAAGAAGTCTGAAAATCTGTGCACTTTATACAGTCTCCCCCCACATTTGCTTCTAAACATACAGTAGAGAAACTATTGGTGACATAATTGTGTAAAGGACAGAAAACACATCTCACTAGCAACGATTCAAACATCTTCCTGACACAGCCGCTATATCCACTCTTTAAGGGATTCCAATAATTATTGAAAACTGATGTCAGTGCACGGAAAGGAATACATCAGGGAAGGGGATTCCATGGAAATTCAGAGAAACTAGGCTTCACATTCCTTGTTAGCAAAAGGAGAATGGTTTTCTGACCATTGGGCTCAGTTCTGTAGAAGTGGCCGACTCACTGGGATGGCCTTCATTCTCTTTAATTTGCCTCTTGAACAAATTAAAATATAGGTACGGTCAGAGCTCGACAAAGGCTGTTTGTATGCTGGGTAAATAACAAGCCATGGTTCGGTTTCCTCTTTTGTTCTCAAGACTGCCAGCCCCATGGGCAGATGCTCATGAGTGCCGGTGCTGTGGTCCTCTCCGCCGGTCTTCAGCTGTGTGTCCAGGCTGTGGTCACCCATGGGCGTCCATCAGACACTTGTCATACAAGTCCCCAGCGTCCCGTGGGCTTCTGGAGGTCCTTCCAGAATAGGCGTGGATCTTGGCCCGTAGCCGACCCTCTTTGGTTAAGGGGTAAACTTGAGACGTTTTAGATTTTGTCATACTTTACATGTCATGTCAGTGTCCTCTTGTCGACCGAGTTGAAAGAGACCATCATCTGGGCCTTAGAAACTCGGAGATCTGAGGTAAAGACCTAGAGTAAACAACGCTGACTGTCAGCATGTTCTTGTGTTAAGAAGTCTACTTCCCATTTATTCTTGGTGACTGAAAATAGTAGACCCGTTCAAAGTCACGGCTATCTTTTGGAGGCTGCAACATCAGAAGATGATCAGGTGGCAACTGTCTCTAGTCCCTTATTCAGCAGTCACTTTTCATTTTTATGTGTTGATCAAATACACTTTTTTGGGTCTTCTTTTGCTTTTTCCCCAAACTGGAGTGCTTAAGAATTCCCGACAGCGAGCCCGTTGAAAGGACAAATAACCTCAATTGCTTCCCAATGGTCTCCATCACCTCAAGCCCAATACCCGCCTACTAGACACATGTAGACACACCACACGCCTACAGCCATACATCTCTGTGCATCTCCCTTAGATAAACATTTACGCAGACACACACACACACACACACACGTACAGGTATGTACGCACACCTATAAATAAATATGCACACACGCATATATTATGCTTGAAGAGACCATCCAAAGGGATTTGCTTTCTTTTTAATATTTTTGAAGACTGCTTTATGATCCTGTTGACCTGCTTTTAGTGGGAGCTTAGCTTTCAGCAAAGGTAATTAAATTATAAAATCACTGCTGCAATCATCAAACTACTCATAAAATAAGAAATGAAAAAAAAAACCCTGAAATAAAAATCTTGCAGGCTTCCCTTCTTGTGATATTGCTCCCTGATGTTAATTACATTTAAATGGGTGAGTACTATTTTGGTATCATTCATACGCCTCCAAAAGTACTTTCCAGTTTATCATACCTGTCAACCTCGGTGCATCACAGGCTAATACTTTATTAAGAAAAAAATCATTAGGGAGCCGCTGATCCCATTTAAGTACATTGGGCAGAATGTAAGACTAATTAAAAAGCATATTTTTACATTATTAATTTCTGAGTTTCACACTTAATGAATGTGAAATGACAGGGCTACTATTTTTACATTCAGGCACTCTGGGCTTTCCAGTCGGGGGAATTAAATTCTGGGGATTTTTGCAAAGATGTTGCTTGAGAGATATGTTTTCAAGGAAAGTAAGCTTTTCAGCTATGCCTTTTCCTAGGAAATTATACTAAAGCACATAACAGCCACTTAAAAAGAGTAGTTAAATAGATGTTATTTTTTTCATCATACTGCCATAAAAGTATTTTAGATGAGGTATAAAATATGGTTTTTAAATGATATTATGATTTGCAAACACTAAAAAATAATTGCAGTGCAGTTGAGAGAGAGAAAGCATCTAATCTTTATTGTGTAAGACAATGTGATAAAATATTTTACAGCCAAAACCTCATTTTGCATCTGGAAAATTGTGTAAACTGATGGGGAAAAATCTCATTAAAACTAAAGGTTATTTTTTTTAATATTCTCAGAACAAAGCAACACATTACAACTGCATTTTCCTTTTTTCCCCCCCTATTTATTAAATCAGACAGTCGTACGAGCGCCCAACATTCACTATAAATAAAGAAATAAAATGACAAGACCAATGCAGAAGGACAAAGATGAATTATGTCAGGTCAGGACGCCAAAGATCCATGTTAAGAACGACGGTGGGTGTTCCAGAGGCTCGTTAGCTGTATTCAGTTGCAGGGATGCATTATTAAGTATTAGGTGTTACATTACTTAAAACTCCGCCGGCTGAACGCTGCGTTCCTTCCTGAGCGGCTGCACACAGCCCGTTTTTATAGGGCTGTACACGGAGGAGGAGAGAAAAAAATCCTTTTTTTTCCCCTTTCTTTTTCAAATGTGCTTACAATTACCTCTCTGTGTTTTTATTGTCTTTTTACAAACCACAAAACTCACACTGGAGGCAGAGCTTAACTACTGAGGCTTTCCTCATGTAAATATTAGGAAATTACATTTGTACAAACTGCAGGGCTTTGTAAATGGGGGCTGGAGTGTCTCCAACACAAATTAATCAGGATAAAGTTGCTCTGTGTTGAACATGACCATAGTTTATTTTCTTAAAGTATTAATTTGTCAACAGCTTCCCTGCTTCGGCTCGGCTCATTTGGAGGGCAGAGAAGGAAGACACATTTGTAGCGCTCACTGCTTTTCACCTTGTGGTTTTAGGAACGGATTGCAGTTAATCAAAACAAAAGTGAGCTTAATTTTTCAGGATTAATTTTCATAGAAACGTCTGATATCACATGACAGGGATGTGAATATACACGTAGGTGCTTCAAAAAGCCTTGTTTTCAGCGGGAAAAAATGAAACCGATCGAGTTCGATGCTGAATAATTGATGTTATGTTGTGTTTTTAAAGATTTCCAAAAGAAATGCTTTTGGAGTCTTCACCTCTAATGTCTGTTCCTTGTAAAATCCACTCACTCGGTGGGCCCCTGGCCGCGGCGGCAGGAGGGTTACACTCAGCAGCCCACGCCTCCTCGGTTCCAAAGACACTGTGGTATTTTTAATTATATCTCGATTTTCTTAAAATATGTGTTCCTTCTTACGTTTCTGGAATG
This sequence comes from Hyaena hyaena, assembly GCF_003009895.1. Taxonomy (NCBI): domain Eukaryota; kingdom Metazoa; phylum Chordata; class Mammalia; order Carnivora; family Hyaenidae; genus Hyaena; species Hyaena hyaena. The sequence goes on from NW_024081013.1 coordinate 1,652,772, forward strand.
GAGAAGTGTGCGTAATGACCTCTATTTTTTCAGCGTTGCCAAAACAAATTAAGGGAAATGTTCAGCTCTCCCCTTGCCAAATGTTTTAATGCTTTTCCATGAAAGCAAACCTTATTTGTAATGTATATTACACCTGAAGTAAATAACGTGTCCTGTCAGAGGGCGAATGCTATTGTGCCACCATGAAGAGTTAGCTGTTCTGTTTTTGGTCAAAACAGATCCTATGAAGGATTGCGTCATTCTCAGAGCACATTCATCTGCGTGGTGATAAACAGTCAGCGCGTGAATCCAACCCACTGATCGCGATGTAACATCCAAAATACAGTGAATTCATGCCTTTTTGAACCACCTGCTGATTAGCTCCTTCTTAAAAAAACAAACAAAAAAAACAAGCATTACATTGACCAGGTCTCAAAGCTAACGCAAACGAACTCTCAAAAAAATCCCACTTTAGGGGCGTCTGGGTGGCTTAGTCGGTTAAGCGTCCGACTTTCGCTCAGGTCATGATCTCGCGGTTCGTGGGTTCGAGCCCCGCGTCGGGCTCTGTGCTGACTGCCAGCTCAGAGCCTGGAGCCTGTTTCGGAGTCTGTGACTCCCTCTCTCTCTGACCCTCCCCTGCTCATGCTCTCTCTCTCTCTCTCTCTCTGTCTCTCAGAAATAAATAAAACATTTTAAAAAATCCCACTTTAATTTTCCCACCTAGGATTAAGGTATTATTTTGATAGACTCCACCGCCATCCTTTCTGCTTCTCCCAGCCCTCCGCACCACACATGTGTGCAAGCAGCAAGCCCACTCTAGAGCCGGCCTGGTTGGGGAGAGGGGCAGGGGTCTCTCCCCCCACCCCTCCACCCACAACTCAAGGAAGGACCTGGCCAGACAGCCTATTTCCAAGGAAGATCGCCTTTAAGACGGTTAATAAGAGAGAGTTCCGCACATCCGGATGGACCGGCCCGCATCACCTCCAAGGTGTTCTTGGGTTGTTTATGTTAACACACATCTTCAAATATTATTGACATTCCCCTTGTAATATTAGTTTGCATTTACCTCATTCACCGTTTTATTATTCAAGATTCCCGTCATTGCCAAGTGTTAATCAATGTATTCTGCCGCTCAGTTGGGCCAGCTGTACAGAACAGGGCGCCCCTAGGGTTAACACAGTCAAGAACGAGAAAAGTGTTTCAGACATGTACACAACATGTGCTTTACTATTATCATGAAATGAGGTGAACTGGGACTCTATACATATGGATTTTGAATTGCATAAATTTTGATTGATATCATTTGAAGACCGAGGCTCTGAAAGCCTAGATTTTGTGAAAGACGATACACAGGCCAGCTATTACCACATATAATCATACCAGGAAAAGTATCTGAAATGAGCAAGGCAGCTGGCTTTTAAATAGCTAAAACATCACATCAATACTTATTGTGAATAATGGAAAAAAGAGGTAAAAGATGTTGACCCCTGCCTGACAGGAACATGTTCAGAAAGTAGAACGGGCCCCCTGGGGGCGGCCCCTGCCCCACAGTAGCTGCCAAGCCCTCCTCTTCCTCTCTCTCTATCTCTCTCTGCCACTTTCTAGGTCCCCTCCCCCTTCTCCAGCCTCGGCCCCCCCTCCCTCTTTCCCTCTCTCTTTAAAAAAAAAAAAGTAAATATTTTTTTGAACATTAAGCCACTACGGACAAGCGGCTAGAAAAAGAATTTTCACAAATTCAGGAAACACTTGAGAGGTAAAACCAACATCCTGAGACAGAAGACAGGCCAGCTTTTGACACCAGGTTGGACCTGTGAGGCCGAAAACCTCCAGCCAGGAAGCGCTGGCCACCGGGTCAGGGCTCCAGGGGCCCCGCGCTAAGGCAGAGAGCGCAGAACTTTCCATGCACCACCGAAACCAACAGGCCTCTTCATGGGAAATTGGCTGAAAATGTGCTGACCGGCATAAAACTTTTATTGGAGCCGAGGACAGAAGGCCGAACTCCCGGGGAAGGGCGGTGCGGGGAGGGCGCAGCCCGGACGGAGAGCTCAGCCGGCCGCCCCAGCCTCATCTTTGGGGTTCGGCCGCCCAGAGGTGGGGGGTCCCGACCCCCAGCCCGCGCCCCCCGCAGAGCGCGCCGTCTGTCTGGGCTGGGGCGCCCGAGGTGGGAGGGGACCCCGAGACCTGGGGAGGCCTGGGGGCTGGGGCAGGGGGAGGGGCGCGCCGACTCTCCCTCCCGCGCAGCGCAGCTCGAAGCGGGGGCGACTTTCTGGAGGGGGAAAGGGACATAAATCAGGAAATTAAAAAAAAAAAAAGTTTCTGCACATTTTCAAAACCCACGTTGCGCTCTCTGAGGCCCTTTTCATTTTAACCAAATCAGGGGGAACTTGTCCTCACAGCGGCGAGGCAGATGGAACAATAAATCACAGGCGCCGTTGACTGCCTGCAGTGCGCTCTCCACAGCTGTCACTTTTTTGTCTCTTTGGTTTTAGCTGACATGGTTTGAGGTCCACTGTGAACCAATCTGGACTTTTTTCTACAGTCATATCCATCAAGGCGGCCAGTGGCCATCAGCGCGCCGCGGCCATCGATCGGTGGCCCCTGCGCCCCGCGCGCGGCGCCGCCCGATTCCTGGGCGAGTTTGGGGAGGGAAGCACCTCGTCTGCGCGCATTTTCCCCTCCTTCCCCCCCTCCCCTTTGCCTCCAGCTACGGCTGTGATTTTCCGAGCAGTGTCGGCTAACGTTATTAAAGTTGCATCACGGTAGATACAGAGCAAAGCAGATAACGGGCTGGGCGCGCGGCGCGGGCCTCGGTGCCTGTTGTTGTTTTTCAAGTGCGCGAGGCGCCGAGAAGCTCGGAGTTTCCAACTCGTTGCTTATTTTGCAAAGTAAACAAGCAAATGTTATGTGCATAACCTTAGCTGTCTCGCTAAAGGTCAGCGCGCCCCTGCTCATTTCCCGGGCTGCCTTTTGGGGGCACTCTGATGCCGGGGATCTCCTCCTCCGGTGTCGGGAAACCAGCCGGCGCTCGCCTAACAAAAGACTCAATCTACAAAGGCTGCAAAACAAAAACATTGATTACATTTGAACTGGAGCGCGGAAGTTTACTTCGGTGTGTAAAAATATCAGCCCAGGGAGCGCTAAGTAGGGAGCAGGCTGGGCCTGGGCCCGGCCGCCCTGCGCCCCGCGCCTTCCCCAGATCTTTCTTGGAGAGGCGGATGGCCCACAGGGCAGGCTCCGGCGGTAGTCGCCCAGGACCGGACGCCACTGAAAATTCTGGAGATGGAAGGCGAGGGTGAAAACGTTCCGTTTCCAGTTTCTCTTAGAATTGCATGTTCTCCCAAAGTGGCATCTCGCCCTTAAAATCGTTGACAGCACTTTCGTGTGAGCAGAGGTAATGTCACACACGGAGGCAAGTTTGAACTCGAGAAAGAACCAGCAAGGAAAAAAAAAATTATATGGGGGCATAGGGAGCTCACAGATACACAATTTTTTAACAAAATGGCTGCTTAAAAATCCCCAGTTAGGTCAGGTTAAATTTATTATATTCTTTTATAGCTGAACTCCATGATTTTCACTTGAGGTGACAGCTGAAATGCACCAGAAACCTTTGGAATTTCAGTACTATATATTACTATGAGGAAGAAAATAAAGTTCTACCATTAGAAGGTAGGTGCTTGCCTTAAAATGTTCAAGGGCTTGGGGGGGAGATGTTAATTTTTTCCTGCAATCCTTTTTTTTTTTTTAAAGTATGAATGAATTACTGAGTGGAACAGTCAGGTAGGCATAATATAAACATAGCTATGAAACACTGCCCTCCATCCAGATTGGAAATGTTCAGGTTGTTCTAATACAATAAGGAAGTGTTACTTTTATTTTTAAGCGAAAACACCTAATTTGGTTAATGTGTATTTTTATCCTTATGAAGAGTGTCCTCTGGGCAGGCGTATTTGTGCTGTGAGCACCGCTGGTCAATGATAAGATCCACCAGGACAAAGCATGACCCTTTTTATACAAATCTGCCCATGGCTGTCCACAGTTCAAGTTCAAGTGAAATGCAAGGGGAAGGATTTTTTTTCCAGCAAAGCCCTTCCATTTTGAGAGGACTCCATTCACACTGTTCCTTTTGTAGCTTTCCTGTTATAATCACCTCTGACTTTAGAAAATGGATTACACGCGGAATCCACCCTTGAAACAGTCTGTGTGCCCAGTGGCAAATACTTTGCACTGTGTCAAGTGTCTGCGGTAGATTTTGTGACCCTCTGTACCTTCCAGGCAATCACAGGAAAGGGTATCCCTTCAAGTTCCAAGAAGGCCATCAGCAGATGCCCGGAAGGAATTCCCCTGGGCTGCTTTCTGCTGGGTGGAAGTAAGAAGTTGCACACTGCATTGTCCTCACAGCATGGGGCTGGGCAGCGCTGCCTCGCTCCTCTGCAGGTCAGGGTGCTGCTCCCTGAGCCACTTCCAGATGCTTCCGCCTTACCAGGATGCAGCCAGCATCTGGCCAAACTGTGGGGTTGCAGGGTAAAATAGTGTTATTTCGGCAAGAAATAACGGAGTGCAAGAAACCCAAAACTAAAATAATACCAAGAATCGAATGCAAGGAGTGGACTAAGGCCACATTTCCTAGTTCAAACTCACTGAAAATTTGGCAGAAGCCGCTGGTTATCACAATCCAGAGGCAGAATCCTGAAGGTCAGGTGTCTGGAGGTGCGATCTGTATGTATATAAATGCAAGGAGTTGATTTCCCATCCCCGAGAAAGACATGATAACAGCTTCAGCCTTTTTCGCTCTCAGAGTGCATTTGGGCACAAAGAGTTGAGGGAAAGGAAGAGGCTGCCTTGCATTCAGCCCTCGCCACAGAGCCACAGAGCCACAGGGCCGCAGAGCTTTCCGCTTGTTTTCCCAGCAGACAGGGGTGTGCTTAGTGGCAATTAAGGAATCCTCTGGTTCGCACTGCTTGTTTTTCAAATCACACAAACCGTTAAAAAAAATAAACTAAACAACCCTTGCCATCAATGTGGCCTGTTTGCCTGCTTTTGCTTCCGTCCTTAAATCTGCGTCCTAAATGCTTGGCGTTGTCTGCTCCCGATGAGACTGTATTTTTCCCTGTGGCCTGAAACACTCCCAGATGATGCCGTTGAGGGATAAACCCTCCCTGTGGCCGTGCTATTGTTTTAGTTCTATTTTTCACTTGACTCCAACCCTTAGTTTAGAAAGACCAGGACAGCAGAGGGTCACTGGAGCTTGATTTTTCTTGCACCTTTCATCCCGAGGATAGGATTTTAACTTGCTCCTTTAACCAAACAGTTCAGTGCCTCTTAGGGCTGGAGAGAAGCACCTCCCAGGGATTCTGCTTATGGACAACACCACTTCTAGATTGTCAACTGAATTTTGCACAGTCTCCCTCCTTTTGATTGCTTTTCTTTTATGTGCTAAATTCACAAGAGGAAAAAAGAATATTATTTAAATGTCTGGGGCGGGGGGCGCCTAGGTGGCTCAACTGGGGGGCATCCGACTTTGGCTCAGGTAATGATCTCGCAGTTCACAAGTTTAAGCCCCGGGTCGGGCTCTGTGCTGACAGCTCAGAGCCTGGAGCTGCTTCAGATTCTGTGTCTCCCTCTCTCTCTGCCCCTCCCTCACCTGTGCCCTGTCTTTCTCTGTCTCTCAAAACTGAACAAACATTAAAAATTAAAAAAAAAAAATAAATAAATATCTGCACTTCTGTCTGTGGAGACATAAGACTTAAAGAGGGACAGATTTCCCCTGGTTTAGGTCTTCAAAGGAGAAAAAAAAATTCCTTAAGCTTTTTTCTCATGTCACCTAAATCACTCACTATTATTTATTAAGTATAAATCCTGCTATGTGCTTCTAAGGGTAATATCCAGGAATAGGAAAAAGAAAAGGAATTTACAAATACGTGTTATCCAGGAGGAGTGATTAAGGCGGACCTCAGTATAATAGCCGGGTGACATCGACACCTTGTGGGTGACGCGCCCAGGTGACCAGGTGACCTGGGCGGCCTTCTCCTTTCAGGAACCGCAGCCTGGCTCGGCTGACCCTGTGAGTGGGCTGGCGGTGGCGTTGATAAATTATTCCCATTTCCTCTATTTCTTTTAAAACAACACAACTAGCTGTGGTGAGGAATCACATGTCTTTGTTCCAGAGGTTTCTCTAAAGCGGGTGTCAAGTGGGGAGACCTGTTTTTGCAGAGCCTTTTCCACCCAGCCTCAACAAGGGAGACGGGCGTTACCATGCGCCCGCCTGGTCTGCAGGCATCGCTCCGTCTGCAAGAAGTGGAGAGTCTGTAATTGTGATGAGAACTGACCGGAGCACCGAGCCTGCCTTTCCCTCTGCTCTATTTGAATATCTTAAGTACGGAGTGGCTGCGAGCAAAACAAAAACTTGTCATGTGCCCAGGTGACGTTTTGTAGCAAACAAGCAAATCGCAATCCAGGAAGTGTTGTATTTTATGCCAACGACAACCTGACAGTTTTCTCTGTAAAGAAAACATGACACTTTTCCAAATATCAGAGGAGGCGTCCACTGCTCAGGGGACTCCTGTCCTGTCACTGAACGGGAAGGTCGCGGGCTGGCTTCATGATTTCTGTGGCTTCAGAATGTGGTGGTGGAGGGTTTGCACGCGAAGTGCTGTAGGCTAAGGGAAATCTGCCCCTTCATCTCTGAAAGAAGTGACAGGAGGAAAAAGGTCCTGTGTTGACAGCAGTAACCTCTAGGTTTACAGAATCCGCCCTAAGCAACGGGAAGCAAAATTGCCCATGTTAATGTGTGGCCAGCGAGGTCCCAAATTTGCACGGGATGGGATGCAGGCGGCCCCTGCCCCGTTCTGGGCACTACCCTGGGCCCTGGCAGGAGGAATTCTTACTATGGGCAAAGAATCATGTTTCCGTAACAGCTTCGGACCCCGTGTATCTCTCCACCTCCACTCTGCGCTGGAGATGATGAAACGCCCTCTCTCTGCACCGTGTCCTCCAGACGGGGGGAGGGGCTCGGGGCTCGGCTCGATGGGGCTCCAGACACACTGACAGTCAAGGGGACTTGCTTTTTTCGGAAACCTCTGTCAAACTGTTTTGAGGCGTCTTCAAGTATTCGTGGTCATTCTGTCATTTCCAAAAGGGGCACCCCAGGAGAGAGCCGTTGTGGGCACGAGTCAGCGATGCCTGCCTCGGGATGGGGATGGGGGCAGGTGTGTGCGTGGCGGTGGGAGCCGGGAGCCTCCTGAGAGGACCAGGAGAGCCAGGGAGGCAGCAGTAATAAGAACACAACACTGACAATGAAGACGCAGTTTGCTCCCATTCACAGTGAGGAGACTTGACTTTGAACCCTGATAAATGTTGATGCCCTGTTTTTTATCTGGCCTCAGCTGTGCTGCTGAAGTAAAAAAAAAAAAAATTCTTTCAACCATTTCTTTTAAGAGTGGGGTTCCATTTTAATTAGTAGAAAAGCAAAAAAATGTCACTTGCCACGTCAATAGATAATTCTTTGAGCTAAAGTAAAACAGGCTTCTGCCTACAAGTAGGAAGGGAGAAAATAAAATAAAATCCCAGGCTTGAGAGCCAGGAGCAGAAATGAGACCGATTTGCTCCCCGCACACCCCCGGCACACCCCCACTTTGCCTCCCCAGCCCTCTCCGCCCCTCCACACACCTTCGGCTGCGGGTTATGTGCTTCCTGTTGCCCCTTTTATAAGCAATAAGAGTTTAATAACTGAGGGCAACTCTATAGCAATATTTATATGGGTCAAGTGGCTTAAAAGTATGCAATAAATGTAAAGTTATGAACCACATTGCCCCCTTTTAAATAATGCAATGAGCACGGCGATATTATGTTTCATATTCTGGAAAAAGGTGTTTCGGGCTAAGCTCTTGGCATACTGCAGACATGAAAAGTTATACGGAGCCCATAACAAAGTCACTGACTGCTTAATACGGTGTGTTACGTTGAGCCCCCTCCTCATCTCAGCCCACAGCAAGAGGGTCCCAGATGGTATCAACAAAACCTTCGCTTTCTCATTAGCAACCAGCAAATTCTCCTGGTGTCTGTGGGTCTCAAATCCAGGCAAGTGCCTCTACTCCTAGTGAGAAGTCCAGTACGATAATAGAAATGATGTTGCCTAATCAGTGGCGATCGCTTGAGGTCCCGCATTCATAATGGGCTGGAGAGAATTTGGTGAGTTTGCCGTTCAGCAGCTTTCCCAAGCTCCAGGGGCTCTGGGACCCCAGTGGGAGTGACGGTGGCAGGAGTCACAGCTGAGGACACACCGCCCCTGCCAAGGGACCTGGACTTGCCCTGCTCGCCCTGAAGTCCTCCTAGAATCGCTCAAGGGTGGCCTCTTCACTGCTGTGAAGTGTAAGAGTGGTTCCACTTCCTGAGATTGTCTCCGCACGTCTGAGTGCAGTGAGTTGTCCCGTGCGGGTCCATGGTGGGCTGGTGTGGCAGGCGCAGGAATGGCCACGTTGTGTGGCCACGTGGGGTTGTAATTCTGCCCTAGGCCGGCCGCCCCGAGTGCCATGGGCCTTACGTGGGGGGCTCGGTGGGACTCAGACCCATGGGTGCTGGACACAGACTTGGCTCCTCCCTGAGGTTCAAGGTCTGAACGGTGGCTCCTGCTGCCTTCAGCCTCTCCACGTAGTGTCTGCCCTGAGAATAGCCAGTCCTCCTTGGTCTCCACCATCCCCTTCCCCATGGGCCACACGGGGGCTGGAGCTGACCCATTAGAACTCCGGCTCTGAGAGGTGGAAGCTGGGAGCTCCCGACTCGGGAGCACACCCACCGCCTGGGAAGTGTGCAATCCCCGTGTTTGCAGACCCCTTCTTCAGCAGCAGCCCAGCACTTGTGCTCCTTCGAGGCTCACTCTGCACACCCATGTTAGATCCCCACAGCCTGTGTCCACGCACTTGGCTTTCAATGGCCACCCTCAGCGCAAGGAGGGCAATGCTTACAACGTTGAGCTTTTCCTTTCAGGGCAATATAACAAATCCAATCACTGTGGCCTCACTGGGACAGGCCTCACACGGTCAGGTTTCAGGATGGATAGACTCTTCTAGAGCTGGATAAGCAGGGCTCCCCACCTGAGTCCAGAAGAGGCCCCTTCCAGCACCGCACAGGCTCCACTGTAGACACCAGTCTACAGTGCTGAGCTGAGGAGATGGGCAAAGCTTTCAGAGGGGAAGCCAGCAGCCAGGTCCAGGTAGAGCAAGTGAGGGGCCCAGCTGCACTCAGTGAGGGAGCTGGAGCTCGGTCTGTTTATCAGCCTCACAGTCCTTGCTGGCAGTGAGACCGCCCAGGATTTCAGGCTTCAGTCTGGCGTATGGGCATCTTTCTGGGGGCCTCTACATGGGCAGCACCTGGCGTCTTCTCCACGGTGGACATGGGGATGGTCTGCCTGTGGATTAGACACTCAGTACGTTCTTAATGCAAACATCATTTATTCCCTCTGTCTCCCCTCTGATCTGTAGCCCTCTCTTAGCTACCCCGGTCTCTGTTTTACAGAAAAGAGAGCTAATTTGAGAAACATTCTGACCCTGGAATAATTAGGAAGATGGCAAAAAAGTCATGGGCTCCATGTCCAAGCCTACTGAATGCACCATGGCATTATTCATTTTTGATGGATTACCAGGTGCCCCGTGATTCTCTCGTGCAAGCAGACTTCTTCTCTTCTTTATACGTATCATGCACACTTTATTACTCCTAACTTTGCACCATGAAGAAAGAAAGGAACTGGGCAAGCAGAAAGAAGGGAAGGAGGGAGAACATGCAAGCTAAAATGCATCAGGTGCTTAACAACATGACTTCTTACCAATGCTTCCTTTCCTCAAATGGTTTGAAATGATTTCTGTTTGTTCTAAAGCCACAGCTCTGTCCCAGACTACTCTTTTCAAACAATGAGTTTGCAAAACAGCGAAAAAAAAAAAATCTAGTGTTTAATAAAAAATAAAATGTTCCACATTTCCTTGTAGTAGGCGGAGGTAGAAGACACCTTATTTGAACTCAACATATTTCTTTAGGCAGGAATCCCCTAGGAGCTGCACGTAGATCTGAGGGATCAGAGAACACTGGAACTAAAAGATTATCTGTCCTCAGCATGTCTGTCCCACTCTCTTCTTAGCTAATAAGATCACTGAGTTTCCGAGAGCATCAGCAATGGTGTGAAGACCACACTTCTAGAAATATCCCCATCGGTCAAAAAGAAAGACCTAGCTGGAATCCAGCTCATCGTCCACCATCTTTACCACGTTGTGAAGCACATTTCTAGAACTTCTGTTGCATACATCAGTGGAAGCTTCAAGTATGATTCTTTTTTTTAAAATATTTTTAATGTTTATTTACTTCTGAGAGACAGAGATAGAGTGTGAGTGGGGGAGGGGCAGAGAGAGAGAGGAAGACACAGAATCTGAAGCAGGCTCCAGACTCTGAGATGTCAGCACAGAGCCCGACACGGGGCTCTAACCCACGAACCGTGAGATCCTGACCTGAGCTGAGGTCGGACGCTTAACTGACTGAGCCCCCAGGCTGCCCTTTGAAGGATTCTTAAATGATAGGCATAGATTTGCAGGGCATCAGGAATGAGACTTGCAGCCTTGCTTTGGTCTTGTGGAATCTCTGAGAGTTTCTTTCCTCCATAAAAGTATTTGACTGAAATGCCTGGGAATCAAATAGAATTCTGAAGAGCAACCTGCTAGAGACTCGCTGGAAATAGCGAAGAGGTTTCCCCCTGCCGATGTGGCTGAGATGACGGAGGGCCTTCCCAGAAAGAGTGGTGCTTGTTCTCAGCGACCACAAGAAAGTGAACGTAGGGCTGCGGAGGCACTTGGCCTGGGTCCAGTCCAGTTCTTCGGCCCACTCACTCTCCACTGGAGCCTGAGCCGGTCCTGTCTTTCTGCTGAACCTCAGTTTCCTTGTGTGCAGGATGAGGACAACAGTACCTCCTACAAAAGTGTTATTAGAAGGGGACTTGAGCTACAGCATGCAAAGGACTCGGTGCAATTCCAGCAAATAGGAAATCCTCTATAAATGCTAGCTCTTAGTTTATTCATTTAGTACCAAGGTCCGTGTTTTTCTTCCATAGAGATCCAGATACTAAGTATTTTCTGCTTCGTGGGCTGTATGGCCTCTGTTGCAAATATTCAACTCTACGCTTGTAGCCTGAGACCAGCCATTAACAATGGGTAAGTGAATGGGCTTGAGTGTGTTCCAATAAAACTTTATTCACAGAAACAGGGAGAGGGCCAGATTTGGCCTGCAGGCCTTAGTTTGCTGACTCCTGATTTAGTATATCATTATTTCTACCTCTGCCTCCCCGCCCTCCCCCCCATATAGAGACTTGTACACAGTTTTGCCACTGGTCTTGTGCTGGTCTTGGTGGGCACAAATCCTGCTTCAGGGCGATTTTCATTGTTCCCAGACAGGCGGGTCCCATTGCTCTTAAATCCTTCCATTTTGTATATTACTCTATTCAGCTTCACAAGCCCCGTCGTGAAAGGTAAAAGTTTTGTCAGTACTGAAGGTATTGCTACTGATACAATAATGTCGCTATCATTTAAGGTGCTAGGCCAAAATCTTTGCTGCATGATCTCTTTTAAGCCCATATTGAACTCTGGTTGTCATACACACAAGGAAGGAAAAAGCCACATTTCATTTGAGAAGGAAGAATTGATATAGCCGATAATTTTCAGGTCATTCCAGGAATACAATCTGCCTAAAAGAGTTATCACATAATTTTCTTGTTTGTCTACAATACTCTTAGTAGAGTTGTCTGTGTGCCTTCACAAATCGCATTGATAGTGAATATTGATTTTTCAGCTGAACTGAAGTGTCGTTACACACATTTTTCTCATGGAATTTTCCAACGGATGAACTTATGGTTGTGTTGTTTTGAAGCAAACATAGCCACATGCTCCAACCTCAATGCTGGATGGTGAATGGACTTGAGAGGGTCCATGTTTCGGTCAACCGTTGCCATTGAGGCTTTCACTCTGTGGCACTGAGTGTAGAAAATGACAAAAATATGGTCAAGTCCTCAAGAGGAGGGCAACTTCATGAGTAGGACTGGGTGGTGGTGGGGGGAGGTGGGCAGGTAGCTCCAGGGTCCCAGAAGGGGACTTCAGAGGTAGGATTCCAATTTGAAGACTAGGGAGGGGACTCCCTTGATTGAAGATGTGTTTATAATGTGGGCACATGGCTTTAAAGGATAGTTTTGGAGTAGTCATGGTGAGGGAGGGATGGATGGAGATTATGGGGAACACTAAGGTCCCAAGCCTGTGGCCATAGGGATGGAGGGGGCCATGAGGGCAGATTCAAAAGGGCAGCCCAGAAAACCAGCATTTCTTCATGCTGGCACCCAATACCTGCACATTTCTTTGTTAGCTCGACAGCTGCCTTCATTCATTCATTCATTCATTCATTCATTCATTCAATAATCCTTTATTAAGTCAATTATGACAAGTTAGGCTTGTGTTAGATTTTGAGGAAACAGAATTGAAATATGACCCCTGGCCTCCAAACATTCATAGCGTAGTGGGAAAGAAAGATACATGGCAACTTGTTGAGAGAGCAAATTTGTGTTGAGTGCTTACTCTGTACCAGGTGTTTGGTAGGTACTGGGAATCCAGTCATAAAAAAACACAAGCATGGTATCTGTTCTCACTACACTCATCACTTGTTGCGAGGAACCAGTCCTAATCAGAGATGGATTTCACGGTTCTCCCTGACACCTGTGGGCTTTGGGGCCCAGTCTTTAATTAAAGATGGTGCAATCCTCCATCACCCATAGGACTGGCAGACCCCCACCCACTCTGTAGAGGATCTGGGGCTCCTGGCCTGTGATTTTGTTTTTGTTTTTATTTTTTCCTTTTGTTTATTTGTTTATAGTTTATTGTCAAGTTGGTTTCCATATAACACCCAGTGCTCATCCCAACAAGTGCCCTCCTCCATGTCGTGGCCTATGATTTTGGTTGCGTGTGTTGCTGCTGCTTCTGCCCATCACATTGGGCTCCAGGGTCTCCCGTGGATGCTGTGCACACTTCACCGCCATGCTTGCTGACCAAGTTTGCTGCCTGATCCTCTGGGGAGTCTTTTATTTTTCCCAAGTATACCTCCCAGGAAGCCATTGTACATGTGAGCCTCTGCTAAAGATTTGGTGTTGGTGGTAAGGTTCCCACCCAGAGCTTGCTCACCATCCATGTCTTTCCAGCCAAGTCCCAGACATGTGTCCAGACAGCCACCATCTGTAAGGCATGAGTGGAACTCTGGTGGCATTGGCTTGGTCTTTCCCAGATCCCCTGGAAGAGGAACCAATCAGAAACTGCCCAATTACCTAAACTAATGGCACCAAGGCCCTGATTCTGGTCAGTCGCCTCCTTCTCCATGTCTTCCTCAGCCAAGGCTTTGCATCTTTAAGCAACAAGTCTCTGCCCTGCTCAGGCAGCCCCAGTCCTTCTCTTCCTCCTGCAGAGTAAAGGACGAATATGTGTCACCTAACAAGGGTGGCAGTCCTTGTGCTGACTCAGATGAGGAAATGTGATGCCAAGGAGGGTGAGCGGCTGCCTTCAGTTTTGCTGGCATGAGGACTGATGCACTGGGGGTCTCTGGGTCTGAGGACATCCTGTGGCTTCCCACGTGCTGCAGGATGGCCATCGTAGGCTGCACTGTGGGGAGCCTGAGGGAGGCATAGCTCCATCTTTGAACCTGCTGTGCCTGGCAGCGTGCCTGTGGGGAAGGCTACACTTGCTGCAGCCATTTCTTCCATCAATTGACCATCCGTCTGCACCAGGCGAGGGGCACCTATTGAGGGACTCAACAGACAGGTGCAGACCCTGGGAAGCCACTACACAAGAAGATGGCATTTGATGGAATGCCTTGTCGCCAAGAGGCTCTGGAAACCCGTGACTGTATGTGTGGTCATCTGACCCTCAATCCAGTCTTAATTCCATGCCACAGGGGCTGGTCTTATGCCTCCATTTTCAGATGTGGAAACTAAGCCAGAGGAAGGTCACGGGTGGCTGACCTTGGGTTCAAATCCAGCATCCTGACTTCAGAACTCCCTCCTGTAACTACACACTGAGCGTACTGCTAGAATTTGTGGGAACATTTCTGATTTCACTCCCAATACCCTCCCTGTTTATGAGAAGACCCAACTTCTCTTGAAAGATTCCCTTGCATAGGTTGGGTTTGGTGTCATCTGTGGCCAGATTTCCTCCCTCGGGTGTGTGTGGGCTGATCCTGGAGAGCCCCTAACCTCTCTGTGGATCCAGGCTGAACACGGTGCAGAATGGGTGGACTCAGGCTCTCCACTCATGACTGGCCATAGCTGTGCAGGTGACAGGGACATGGTAACGGGTGAACATTCAGGAGATGCTGCCAGAGGAAGAGGCAGCAAGATGGCGCTCGATGTACCCGCCTCCTCTTCTTCTGTTTATGCCCACCTTGAATGACACCTCCGGATCACTTTGTGGACTGACAGATGGAGAACACAAGCTGGTGAAGCCAGCAGTGCCCAAGAGTGTAGGAGTCACTCTTTTCCTCGAGGGTGTCACCATTTCATCAAGAGCAAGAAGAGCAGGCTTTGACCATAGAGCAAAACCCTCTCTGTGGGCCAGACGCATGCGCTTTGAAATGGCCTTCATCCCGATAGCAGAGGAAAAAGGACACTATAAGTGATCTCTGTTGCTCCCTGTTTACCGTTTATTTGCTCCTCCCTACAAATCTCTTGTGACTTGGTTTTCTGTGGGCATAGTGATGGACAATGACATTGGTTTATCTCAGCTTCCCCAGAAAGTACTGGCTCCGGGCTGGGCTGGGCTTAGAACGTCAGCTGCGTGGGCTCAGACTTTCCATTTCAAGGTGGCTGAGGGAAGATGCATGCATAAAGCTGACAAGCAGACCCGCTTTCAATCTATGTTCTACCCTTACTAGCCGACCTCACCCGGGAACGTCCCTGAATGAAATTACCCATCACGTCTCATCTGTCTGGGTCTTGGTCATATCTCCTCCAAGATGGGCAGTTCTACCTGTGGAGGCTAGGACCAGATGATCTGCAGACACTTTTTCTAACATGTCGACTAAAAAGAGGCATGTACAGTATCTCGGCAGACCCTCCCTAATTAAATCTAGCAAACTCTTTCAACTTTCTCCTTTCAGAATTATGGTTACATTCTGACACAAAACAGATGTGGAAGAAAAATGGTGCATTCGGTCCCTTGTCCAGAACTCCGTTGAGGCCAGAGAAAGTTGAGAGCCGATCCTGAGGAAAAGAGTTTAGTCTGTTGAGGGCTTGTGCCCGGGAGAGATGGGGAAAGATTAATGACCAGGAGTTAAATTGCTCCTTTTGACAAAAGATGGAAAGGCTTGTCACTGCAGCCGGTGGAGCTGGGGGCTGGTGTGTATGCCCTCAACATTGCTGGAGGCAGGCACCCGACTGGCCGAGAGGTGTGTTGTCAAATGTGTTGACCACTAAGAGGAGACCATTAGGGACGGTGCATCCCTGAGGCTGGATGACCCTTGGCCATGGGGGATGAGAAGGTGATCCTTGAAGAAAGAGGAGCCGACGAGGGAGAGGAGCATCGATCACCGTGGGGGAGACGATGGGTGGCTTTGCCATTCTAGAACCTAAGGGAACTTTGGGAGAATAAAGACAGTTTTATAAGTGGGGAAAAATCTACCTCAAAACCTGTTGATGATTTCAGTTTGCCAATTTCTCAGCTTCTTAATTGTTTAAGGACAACTTATCAACATAGTACATGCAACTCAGGGCTTTCAAGATATCAAAGTCATCTTCTTAGAGAGTAGGATTCTGCCTTTTAAAAAGGCAATTCTAACAGCCAGGCCAGCCCGGGAGCGTTTGGCATTTTCTACACAAAGACACAGCCTTTGAGGTTGAAAACCTTCTGAGCTGCTCCTCTATTTTATTATTATTTTTTTCATCAAGGCTTAAATGTGATCATTAGTAACACACTGATGTATTCCTAAATTTGTTCTACTTCATAAGATACCTTCCCAACTAATTTAGAACAAAACTTGTCCAACATTTGCTCTTTACTTGATTTCACAAAATGTCATTTTTGTCCACGGGAGCCTGCAAAACAGTGCAAAGAGACAGGGAGGCAGGTGCAGTTTCCATAAGTGTCTTTCCATTTAACCAACAACTACCTCCCAGCGCAGGGCTGGTGGAGAGCTGGGCCCAAGATACAGGCAGGGGATGGCCACCAAATGGCAGGCATGGGGCCATCTTGAGTGGGGGGCTCCGTTCTGCCTGGGTGGGCTCTGGGTGCGGGCTCTCGGCTTGAGAGGACCATGGGGGCTTCGGGGAACCCCAGCAACAGCCAGCGCAGGCGCTCAGGTCAGGCCTCTGTCTCCACGGACATGGAACAGCTGCAGTGGGTGCAGAAGAAGCCCCACGCATCAAACGGTTTCAATCACGTGAATTACTTGGTTCCAATAGATAGACGGTTGTCACCAGCCTATAGTGAAGTAAGAGGGAAGCCCAGTGGAATCTGTGTGTTCAGTCACTTTGGACACTGACACTCCGCCGGTGGCCTTGCAAGCGCATGACCTGTAACGTGTTGATCCTTAGCGGGTCCCTGAGGACTGGAGACGGCAGCTCCAAGACCTTCTACTGCGGAGACTGAAGAGCAGGAGGGGGAGGCAGGGCGCTCCCGGGGTGTGTGCTGTGCCGTCGGTTGGTCCAAACGCAGAGCCCCACCAGGCCTGTGCTCCGCCAGCCGCACGAAGGCTCAACATTAGCCCGACGTCCAGGAAGAGGAAAGCTCTGCACAGCCAAGTACATGACCGCGCGGCGCCTCTTCAGCTCAGCCCCTTTTCCTCTCGGGCTTGAAGTCAGCAACCGGGCCCATTCATGACGTTTGGGCAGTGTGCGTTTTGAGGGACACAAAATGAAGGCTTGGGTGTAATGCTATGATTACGAAGGTCCCCCAACAAAAGTGCACAGGCCCCTCATTATGTGGGCCCGTGAGTGCTAGCTGTCACTCTCCAAGCAGCCTGCCTTCAGAAAACTAACCTTTCTGTCACCTCTGCTTGTCTCCCTCACTTGTCCTATTATGCAGAACGGAGCTGAGTCATTGTTTCAAGCAGGGGGTGACATGGTAATAGCTTAATAATAGTATAATCTCGCAAATAATAATATGCTGTCAGCCTGTCTGAAGCACAATGTTTACAGGGGACGTGGTAATGTATGATGACAGTAATTTGAATAAAAATGAATTTACGGCTCTTGTCTCATTTGCAGTAAATTTTCACATCTTTCATGCACAACTGGCACTCTCTGACCTCTCTCGTCATTGTGCTGGTGGCGGCGCTGGCTTTAAAGTGAGCGGCGGGCGGAGGAAGCAGGAGCCTGCAGCTAATCACTGACTTCCAGAAAGGAGTTCAGAGTGTGGCTTCTGGAAACATCTTCACTTGTTTACTAAGCTGAGGCGGCCTTGGAAGGGCTGTTTCATGAATGCGAGCTGGAGGTGCTGACTGGGGAGGGCAGACATGCACTGGGGAGATTCCAGATGGACAGTTTCCGGGGTTATTGGAGGGAGGTGTCCAGAACACAGAGGGATCCGTGGCCCAGTTGAGGACGGGCCCCGTCTGTCAGGTCACTCAAAGCCCCTTGTTCCTCCCGGGGATGCCCACCTCTCTAACAGCCACAGCTTCACCCATGCACCCCTCAGAATGTTCCCCCTGACCCATGACACTTAGGGAGAGTCAGCCCGTGGTCTTCCTGCACATGTGCTTGGACACCATGTGCAAAGATTTGCCATGGTAGCTACCCGGGAAGCTCAGGACTGCCACATCCTTAGTGGAAAATGATTAATATGTAAATAATTGGTCTCAAATGAAGCTGTGAGTAACTTATGTTGAGTGCAGAGAGACGAAAGTTAGGACCTCGGCTGACGTGCTTGTACTGGATAGAATTTGATGGAATGAGGACACTGAATTGGAATTTGCTGGGACTTAAAAAGTGAAAAGGAAGTGTTTCCAAAAATGTCGCAAGCTTCTGGCACATGCAGTGGCGTGCAGCGTTGGCAGAGAAGAGGAGGTGAGAGGCTGGGGGTAGAGACGGGTGGGCTGTGGGGCATCTCTGGGCGGACACGACAGCGCCCTCCCTGCAGTAGGGACACGTGGGGGATATGCCACACTCAGGTGCTCCTTGAGAGATGAATGTGCCTCTGTGACGTGGGCAAGGGGCTGTAAAAGAAGACTTTACCTCCACACTCAGAAAGGACTTCAAAGGTTTGTGCTCTGCAAGGAAACAGAGTCAGGGAGTGAGAAGCTAACTGTGAGTTCTAGAATCCCATGTTGGCCTAGGCACCATGCCATTGAGACCTTTAGAATTTGCTAGCAGAAAACAGTAAAAATTGTTTTATAAATGGATGAAAAGTAGCACACTTCTTGCACCTAAAGCTGGTTGAGTAGAGAGACGATTTATTAACGATGTTACCTTAAAGGAGATTGGAAGCTTTTCAAAAATTGCCTTGACAGGCAGCTTGGCCATATCCTATCCCCGGGATTACCACTGGGTCAAGTGACCCAGAAAATCTAGCAGAGATTTTCCCCAGGGTGGTCTCAGTCTCACTGGCGCCCCCTACATCCTCACCGCTAGACGATGCTATTTCTTCAAGAACAAATGATGTAATTGACAATTGGATGGATATAAAGAAATGTAATTTCTAGTACAAATAATGCAATCAGAGCTGATGTTCTATGTAATAATGGATGCTATGTTTACATGGATAGAGAATCTTTTAAAAAATCTGTCCCTGTTAGGGTTGCTGCATATATAGTATTAAAATCCCTCAGTTGCAAATGCATGCAATTATTAGTAGTTTCCAGTTCTTTCTCTTTTTTTTTAAATGTTTATTTGTTTATTTTGGAGAGGGGAGGGACAGAGAGAGGGAGAGAGAGAATCCCAAGCAGGCTCCATGCTCAGTGCGGAGCCACGTAGGGCTCCATCCTACGATTGCGAGGCCATGACCTGATCACGAGTCTAAATCAAGAGTTGGATGCTTATCCAGCTGAGCCACCCAGGCGCCCCTCCAGTTCTTTATTCTCTGTTATCTGTTTCTACTAGAAAATTTTATAGATGCCACTGATAATTTTACTTACTGTAAGTCAGTTGATTATAATTTCAGTACTCATAAAAATGAGAAAACGAGGTTGAAATAGTTGGTTAAGAAATATGGTTAAATATGAAATATTTGGTTAAGAACGACGTATGTTCCCTTTTGCAGTATGGAGGCGAAGCTTAGGGTCTACTTTAAGGTTCCCAGACCCAGTTCCAACATGCGGTGGCTCCCCCCAACATAATACCAAGCAATTCTTGGACACCGGGAGGGCCTACAGGAATTCAGCTCAATCCTACTCAATCCTGACACTGTCTACATGGAGAGAGCATCAGAGGGCATAGCCAGGGGCTCAGACCTACAAGACTGACATCCCAATGTCCCCATTCACAGGCCGGTTGAAACCCCCAGGTGACTCCCTGTGCTTCTGACCAACCAAGTACAGCTTGAAGGTTCTAACAACCTCCTTAGGATCAATTAGTTTGCTAGCGTGGCTCATAGAACACAGGGAAACATCTAGATTTACAAGTTTATTTAAGTATATAATGAAGGCAGATGAAGAGACACATAGAATGAGGTCCCAAACTGGGGCCCAGCTCAGCAGGTTGGGGCGGTGTCCTGGTTTCCCAACATGGGAGTTCTCTGAGAAGAAAGCTGCCCTAGGGGTTTTTATAGAGTCTTCATTGCATAGTGATGGCTGATTAAGTCATTGGCCCTTGGATGACTCAACCTCCAGCCCCTCTCCCTTCCCTGGAAGTCAGAAAGGTCAGAAATTTCTACCCCTCGAATCACCTGGTTGGTCCCCCCTTGGCCACCAGCCCCATCCTTGGGTGGGGCCCAACAGGCACCTTCACC
Organism: Hyaena hyaena; assembly: GCF_003009895.1. Lineage (NCBI taxonomy): Eukaryota > Metazoa > Chordata > Mammalia > Carnivora > Hyaenidae > Hyaena > Hyaena hyaena. The sequence continues at coordinate 1,672,688 of NW_024081013.1, forward strand.
TTGATTGTTCTAAAGCACTTTCAGAATGGTGCATGAGGCCCAAATGTATCTGAGAACAATATTTTTCACCTGAATGACCGAATGTGTATTTCCTATCAATCATGATATTCCAGGCACCCCTCACATAATTTTGTTAATTTTGTGGAAAAATTAACCTTGCCATCTGACATCCGAAATGACTCCGTTAAAGACCGAGTGCCCCAGGAACACGCCCAGCCCATAGGCCCCTGGTGTCCTCTCTTGGGCTGGGTGGTGCTCTAGACTTCTGAGTTCCGTTCCTCCCCAGTTGTGCCCATCGTTTTCTTGTCCCCGAGGGACCCACTTCCTGTGGCCCTCTCCCGGGGCCATCTTGGTGCCTTTCTCTGTGCTCAGCCTCTGGAGATCCTTCTTTGTCAGTGTCCAAGCCCTCCACTGCCTTCCCATTGCTTCAACACCCTTTTATCTGCCAGGAGAGCAGGAGCCTTTGGAGGCTTTTGAGAAGATGCTGGAAAGCCAGGTTGGGCTGAGGCCTATAGGCAGGACCAATGTTTTCCTCCCTCCTCTCTGCCACCGGACCACCCTTCTCCACGGTGCCTTCCCTTCCACCCTCTGCTGTCCACCCCGGATCCTCACACACGACACCCTGCCTTCCTGCCTGTTTCCTTCTCTCCCCTGTGGATACTCTCAGCTCTAGCCCAAGCTCGCAGCCCTCATCTTGTCGTGAGTAAAATCAGATTTAGATTCCATCTTCTCTGAAGCTACTTCGGTTTGACTTTTTCTTTTTGTACCTCCTGGCATTTAAACAATTTAATAGTCCTATTCTTGCTATCTGTTTGTCCGCTTTAAAGGCAAAACACACATATTACCAAGTTTTCAGAAAGTACAGAGAATAGAAAGAAGAGGAAAAAATCACTAATATTTTCATCCACCTTGCAATTTTACCTTGTTATGTGTTCTAGTCTTTAAAGGCTAGATTTTAAAAACTACACATTTTTATATACAGTATGAATTCAATCATTTTCTCTCTGAGGTTGTATTTCTTGTCTTTTTTTTTTTTTAACAAATGTTGGAATTTTCTCACATCATTAACTCCTTATAAGCATTGCTTTTAGTAGCTTTGTATCATTCCACTGGGTAGATATTCCAAATTTATGAATCCATTCCCCTATGGTTGAATGGGTAGGCTGATTCTAAACTTTTGCTTTTATAAATAACTCTGCAATGAATACGTTTGGACATAAACCTTTTTCTGAATTTCAGACAATTTCCGTAAGACAGATTCCCAGAAATGGAATTGTAAGATCAAATAAAAAAATATTTTAAGTCTACAGGTATCTCTTGAAAAAAGATGAATACACACACACACACACACACACACACACACACACACACACACACACCTGGCTTGTAAGAAAGACTATGACTCACTATCCTTTTGTGTCTGGAATGTTTAATCTCCTAACCCTCTGTGTTCTGGTAATTAGGAGTTTCTTTTTCACTGACATACCTTTTGAAGAGGTATGGTTTATTTGAAGATAATGGTTTATTTCCATCATTTAGATGCCAAATCACTTCATTTTGCAGCTCTTTTTGTTTAACTTTTTATTTTAAAACATGGGCAGAGAGTTTGCAAGGGCAGCACAAAGAACTTTGTCACATCCTTCTTGCTGCTTTTACGTTTCTCGTTGAATGGGGTCCTCCAGGGCCAAAGGGTCTGGGCTAAGCTGTCTTGTAGTTAAGCCTGTGTAACCTCCTTCAGTCTTGAACACTCCTGATCTTTTCTTTGGCCTTCATGATGCTTTAGAAAATTATGGGCCATTTTGGAACACACCCTTCAATAGGTGTTAACTCAATGTTTTCTCATGATTACACCTGTGTTCTTTTGTTTTTGTTTTTGTTTTCCAGAATGTCCCATAAGTGGCGCTATGTTCTGACCACCATGGGCACAATGTCAGTGCGTGTCATTTCCAGTGATGTTGACTTTGGTTACTTGGCTGAGATGCAAGTGCTCGGTCTCTGCTTTGTATAGTTACTTCTCCACTTTTCTCATGAATAAATATTTAGAGATGTTTTGTGACCATGCAAAGCACTGTTTCTTATCCTATTTTTACTTAGCATCCATTCATATTTCCTGCCCATGAGAATTATTACTATGGTGTTCTCCTAAGGATGCTTTTCTGCCTCTATCACTCCTACATGTATTAATTGACATTCAAATGTAAGGTAAAGGACTGTTTTCTTTCCTCTCTATTTGTTTGTTTCAGTGTGCATTCATGGATTCTTATTTCATTCCATGGGTTATAATCCATTGCTATTATTATTTATTTATTCTGCTGCTCAAATTGTCTGAGTTTTGGCCACTGAGTGTCCTTGGAATTACTCTTTTGGCCTTTAGACATCCCCTCCTCATTCCTTAAGCTCATCTTTAGTCTTTGGCATGAAAAGATGTTAAAGGATAACCTTGTTCTTTTCCCCATCTGGCCCTGGAACCAGTCATTTTTTCACAAGGCCCAGGTTCCTTTTAAGAGAGGATGGTATTTAGAAACCAATTTCTGGCACAAGGTGTGCTCATTGTTACTGGGGTGGTGCAGCTTCTAGCCCCCAGTGGACAGAGCTAGGAAGCATGCGCAGCACACACAGGCCCACACCTGGACATCTGTATATATTTTCATAGCTGTCTATGAAAACCACATGTGTATGTCAATATTTTAAATTCTAACCCAGCCTCGGCATTCACTCCAGGTTTCCCCTTTTCATAATTGTTTTTCCCTTTTTAGACAGTGAATACCTGGCTCCCATTATCCTTAATATATTTTGCTATTTGCTCAATCCTTTCTATGGCAGCTAATTTCTTCACCATGCCAGACTGCTGTCCCAACCGGAAACTTGTAAATCTGCCCCTGGACCCTGCTGGTGGCCAGGGCTCCCTCTCACCTGCCCTGGGATGCTGTTTCCCCACCTGCCAGCCCTCCTAGCTGCTGCGCCAGTACTCAGTCAGTGGTACTCCCAATGCCAGTGCCCTCCCACCAGGAGCACTAAACTCCAGCCCACACCACAGTCTCCAAATGCCTTTTCACTTCTCCCCACCCCACCACAACAGGAAGGAGTTCATTGGATCACCAGTGGCTCCTGGGGCTCTGACCTGCATGAAACAGGTGTTTACAGAGACCTGCCTGCCATGATAAGAACAATTGAGTTTTGCCAAAGGTCTTTTCAACTGAAGTTTTCTTTGGGGCATCCTTCAAACCAAAGGATATAGAAGACAAAGCAAAGGACTTGGTGGCCCAGACAGCCGAAGATGCCACTTCATATGGACTGAATTGTGTCACTAAAATTTGGGTCCTAATGCCCAGTACCTCAGAATGTGACTGTATTTGGAGACAGAACCTTTAAAGAGTCAATAAAGGTAAAATGAGGTCATTAAGGTGGGTTCAAATCCAATGTAACTGATGCCCTTTTAAAAGGAGATTGGGACATAGGAATGTGCAGAGGGAAGACCAGGCAAGGACCAAGGGAGAAGGCAGCTGTCCGCAAGCCAAGGAGAGAAACCAACCCCACCTACACTTGGATCTCAGATTTCTGGCCTCCAGAACTACGAGAAATTAATTCTGCTATTTAAGCATCCGGTCTATGGTGCTTCATTAAGGCAGCACAAGCAAACCAACTATATCTCCCCAACCCCTGTGTGACCTTGGGTGACTCAATGTTTCTGAGGCTCAGAGAAGTTATGGGCGCAAGGAGCTTAGTCAACTCTGACCCTCCTATTTGTTTTTTAATGTTCATTAACTTATTTTGAGAGGGTGTGTGTGTGCAAGGGAGGTAGGGGCAGAGAAAGAGGAGAAAGACAGAATCCCAAGCAGCTCCAGGCTGTCAGCACAGAGCCCGACGCGGGGCTTGAACCCACGAACTGTGAGATCATGACCTGAGCTGAAATAAGGAGTGGGGTGCTTAACCGACTGAGCCACCCCAGCGTCCCCTGCCTCTCCTATCTTATGTCTCTGAGGGTGACCACTTTCATAATAGGAATCCCAGGGAAATACACCGGTCATTGTCCTTACAGTAAAGGAACCAAGGGGTCACAGCGTCCTGACCAGCTATGTGCTATCTCATCTGCTCAGTGGAGCTGCTCAGCGACTCCCAGGCATAGAGGAAAAATTTAGCAACTGCTACATAGAATTGAGTTTTATTAACTTATTTCTTAAGTTCTGGTTCTATAACCCTGACATTTTCACAACCGGCATCTTTCTGTTCTTTTGTTTACTTCTAGCTGGTGATCACTGATACGTGTTTTCGGCAAACCATTTTCATGATGTAGACATGTGAGCACAGGAACGTCATATGGGGGTGCTGACTCAGCAGCTCGGGGTGACTGGGTATTTCGGGTGCTAGTTAGTGCTTCTTCTAATCCCCTTGTTCTCCAAAGGAAATAGATACTAAATAGGAACCATCTGGTAATGCGTTCTGTACCTCTTAATTACAATGTTTTGAGTGGCACCTAAGTAAATTTCATTTACAAGCACATGACTGCTTGTCAAAACTCTGTTGATAATTTTATTATTGTAATATACTTTCTTCCTTAATTATTTAGTTCCAGTAAAGTCAGGAATATTAATTTTTATGGAAATTACCTGTGCAAACAAACTGAAGCCACAGACCTGTTTTTATTTATGGATATATCTTTAGACATGCATTTCAATATGTCTCCCCAAAACCTCTCACAATGGAATCCTAAGGGCCACTCAAAACTTCTCACCTTGACTTTTTAAATAAAAAATGAAATGCGTCTGAGCGCTTCCTAATGCCTGGGAGTTTGCCAGACGCTCTGTGGAGGTAGAGCATGAGTCCTCTGCTCCGTAGTTACAAACGACCTCAGGAATCTGCTTTGCCCCTTCAGTCCAGACCCCGCAAACACATTTCCTCGGTGCCTCAAAGTTTTCCCCAACGTCTTTGAGGGACGGAATAACTGGGTCAGGGTAGACTCTCGCCCAGCGTTTAGCGTTTGTGTGATTTTATCGTAGCAGGAAAGGAACATTGAACGCGGGCTTGTGTGATGGATGGTATGTCTCCCTCAAGTGTTTTTGTGGTCTCCATTTCTGTGTCAGCTCTTCACCTCTGCCCACTCCTGTGTATTCCCTCCGTTTGATTGTAAACAAATGTGAGCACCGTGGTTGGAGCCTGGCCCCTGGGGAGTATTTATAAATGCCGCAAAATTAATACTGCTGCTCTCCGGGGCAGGGTAATCTGGGCCGCCCCGCACGGCAGCTGCCGCCCCCACACCTGCGGCGTCTGAGTCCCAGAGAACGTGCATCGAGTCCTGGTTGCACCGCTCTCGGGAGACTTTTCACACCCCGTTGGTGGTAGCTTTGTGCTAAGCAGCCTAACGGAGTGGGGCTCATGTGTATGCAAAGTAGAGCACGTCTGTAGGGCCCCACCAGCATCCAGGGCTGGGAACACGTGCGTGTGTGTGTGCAGAGCACACACACACGCACGCACACACAGGCGCGTGCGCACACACAACGTACACGTGCTCACACAGCTCTTGCATCCCGGCGGACACAAGCTACAAAGTCTTCATGCCTGAGGCTGCCCTCCCCTCTCTGCCCTTCCCTGCTATGTGATTGTGAGTCTCCCCTGCACTTTGAGGCTGGGGGAGTTAACAGGAAATGCTGGCGGTGGGGGTGAACCCAGCGACACTGGAATGGCAGGAGGGAGAAAAGTAAACTGCGGCGTCAATGCTGCAGGTCAGACCTTGCTCATCGCTGGCGATGCGCCCTGTTCCCTGGGCCTCCGGAGCAAAGCTGCCCCACCCCCTCGGCTGTTTCGTGCTCCTAATCCAGGCAGCTTGCAGGATGGCGCTCCTGGTTGACTCTCTGGGGCTGTTAGAGGAACCCAGAGTGAGCTGGCGGGAGGCGTGGGGCAGTGGGAGCCTGGCCTGGACGGTGCCCTGCCTCCCCCACCCCACCCACCTCGTCACCCCCAGTGTGGGCAGGCGGGGTGCGAGGGGACTCAGGCCCGGGGTGACGAGTCCATCGGAGCGGCGGCCTCTGTGGCTGAGACTCACCCAGGGCCTTAGAGAGGCAAATTCCTCCTTTAAAAATCAATCCACACTGTGTTTTGCACCTTTCGACACTTATTAACTTAGGTCATTAGAGAGGAGGCGAGTTGAAAACAAAGTAAAACAGAAGAGGCATTTTCACAGCGCGAAGCCAGCTCTTCCCATGCTCCCCGGCTCTGCAGATGGGGCACCCCCGCGCCCCCTGCACCCCTGCCCTTCTGCTGGAGCCTGGCCGAGCCGAGGCCGTGGCCGGCTTCGCTCTGCACCCTCACAAAGGAGAGAAACCATCATTCTCAAAATGAGCCAAAGCCGCAACTGACTTTCCCTGGAATTTTTGGTTTCCTCGCTGTCCTTGGAGACTTTCACCAGCTGCAGTTAGGGTAAGTGAAGTTCGAGAAGTGCTTAGGACTTCATTAAGACGTTTCTGAGCAAAACCCATTCCCCTGCTAAGTGACGCTTTATAGACCCGGATGGAGGTGGCTCCGTCCTTTTAGCCTGGCCCTGTCCCGATAGAGGCCACGGGGGCCATCTTGCCTCGGAAGAAAAACGAAATGAAAACCGAAGTCAGCGCTGTGTTTGGGCAGGTCCTCTCCTCCGGGAAAGGGCGAGGTTGCTCAGGGACTCTGGGCGTCCTGCCTTCTGACGAGGCCTCGGTGGCTGGGGTGTTTTCTGGAGACGGGAGAGGCGGCGTTTCTGGGGACTCCTGGAAATCCTACGATCCTCAACGTCTGTCCTGTTCCTAACCGCGTCGCCAGGGGGCCTGCGGTCATTCTTTGCCACGTGTCCCCAGGCGCTGGAGGCGTAGCCCACCCCCAGCCCTGAGCTGCCACGGCTTTTCCCTTTGGCCTCTCTTTACCATTCCTGGCGTCCCTTTTGCACCGTTGCCTGAGTCTGGGAAGGTTCCAAGTCTGGCGGGTCTGTCCCAACTCCCCAATTTGGAGGTGTGTCTGATAGCAATTTGGAGGCTCTGGGGAAGCTACCTATTGGCCCAGAAAGGAGAGCTGTGCTTGGCACTTTTCTGTTTGTACCCAGGATCTAGCAGGGGAGCAAGGCTGCGGGCAATTACTGATAGAGACTCTCTGGGAAATCCAATATTCAGATGTCGTTATGAAACCTACTTGAAGCGTGCGTCATTACATTAAAAATAAAGCAGAGGCAACCTAGCTGTGCCAGGAACGAGGCTACAGGTGGATGGGGGGCAAGGAAGGACTGAGACCTGTCCAGGGAAGGAGCCTCCCCACGGGCAGAGGCCGGTGGCCTTGGCTCTGAGCAGCCAAGCCGCCCACACCCGGATGGCGGGGGGAGGGAGGGCCTTTGGGCAACGGAGTCAATGTCGGTTACAGACAAAGCAACTGTTGCTGGTGACTTGCACTTGGAGCCGGAATCTGGCGGCCGCCACAATATTCTGCAGGAACCAGTTCCAACAAGGCTTTCTGGGTTCGGGAGGGAATGGAATTAACACATCAGGTCAGGCGGTGTCGGGCCGGGGCGCGTTTATGACATTATCACTTCCCAGACAGGGCCGGGCGGTCCGGGAGGCCGGCACCGGTGACTCCTTTGCCAAACCGGCCTGTCGAAGCAGCCGCACTTTATACCTGTGTGTGAATATTCATGCCGACAGGAAATAAGACGGCTGATTGCTGTGGAAACCTTCGGGGACCCGCGCTGCCAGAGAGGCGTGATTTAAAGAAGGCTCCCCAGATCCCTCCCCACGCCAAAGCGCCCTTCCCACCCTCACCCTCTGCAAATGCAGCCGCCACGTTTTGTTCTCGCCGCGTGCGTGTTTTCTCCAAAGCCATAAACGCGCGACAATGAAATCTTTCTTGCAGAGACCCCACGATGCCTCGGTCCCCTCAAGCCACTACAACGCCACCACCTCTTACAGGTGGCAGAGAGCTCGCGGCAAACCCCCGAAGTGTCAAGTCACAGCCGTCATCCTCAACTCCCAAATTGTCCTGGAAGGAGAATGGCATCGGATTTGTCTTAGGCTGTTTGGCCAAACCGGGGCGCAGATGGGATAATGACTTTTACAAACAGCATTTTGATGAGAGGAGGGGAGAAGGAATCATATGTAAAATGCACAAAGGCTGCATAAACACACTGATGCCTGCAGCTGGAACAAACTAAAAAGATGTTTAATAATTTAGAACCAAGCAGGCAGGGCGTGTGCAGCTGTTGTGTGCAAGGGACCATGAAAGTCTTCCATTTGACAGCTGGCCCCATCTTTCCCCAGTTGCTACGTGGAGAAGAGAATGCAGATCTGGGATTAGCCAATCCCCGTTACCCTTGCCCATCTGCCACCAAGACCCCAGCTCTGCCTCCCCTCGCGGAGAGGCGCGCATAAAGAAGGCCAGCCTTCCCAAGCATATGCAGGCATCGCCATTAGCCGTCAGGGCCGCCGGCTCCCAGGATCTGTTGACACGCAGCCAGTACATGGCTGCTGTCGTTCTTGCTGGAGGGCACATTTTGCATTTCACACATTTGCAGAAATACAAAATGCTGTTGGATGCAAACAATTCAGGGCCTAATTGGCTGAATTACTTCAATGTTACCTTGTGTCCCCCACCTGATTAACATAGCTCAGCTGGGAGGGCTCGCGGAGGAGGAGGAGAAAGAGATTTGGAGGGCAGGTGAAGCTGTGTTTGCCCAGGAAAGCGAGATCCTTAGCGAAGTCCCAGCTGAGCGTGGCCTGTGCCAAGCAGATAGCTGAGTGCAGGGCTGGGGGGGGGGGCGGGGGGGAGCAGTGTGCCGGCCACATTCTTCCACAGGAAGCCGGGAGGATGGGGCTCTGTTAAGGGACCAAAATATATTCCAGGGCACAGAGTCTGCCGGCGGTCAGCGAAGAGCGAGGGGCGGTGTCCCTCTTGTGCGATGTTCAGAATTGGGCCACCTTTTGGTCCCCCGCGGTGGGCACGGCGCGAGGCGGCCAGGCGAGCCTATGGGACCCGGTGCCAGGAATGTGTGGCACACACAAAAAACGAGCCCCTCAAAGCCGCCAGCCCGGCTTCACAGCCCTCCCCCCCCTGCGGTGTTGAATACGCTCACTTGGATTGTTTCAAAAGTTTGGCTTTTTTTTTTCTTTTCTTCAAATTTGTTTGGCTTCTTTAAAAATTGAAAACCTTGCTCATCCCAAATCCACATTAATATCAGATTGACAAAAGCCACGGAGGAGCTAATGATCATTATTAGAGAATATTCTACAATTGTATCCTATTATTATTAATGAGGCCGATTAGCATTTTTTTTGTATTTAAAAGAACTCAGGGAGCCTGGGAAGGATGTAAAAATGATGAAACCCAAATAGATTTTTCTCTTCCCAAAGACAAGCACTCTACAGTGAATAATAGCGTCTGCCTTCTTTTCAATAAATTATCTTATACGATGGAATTTGCCGTCCAAACACTTGCGGAGAAATAGCCGTGCTGATCAAACTGCTCACTGAGTGTTCGTTTCTGAGACAGGTTCTCACAGAGACCAGTGAAGCTATTTCCAATCCACTGGCAAGCCCTCCTTCCTCGGAGTGTGAACACCGCAGACCAAATGGTGTCTGTGTTCTAATCAGCTGCCGCGCCCGGGACGTGGCCCGCTGAGGTTCTTCCTGGAGTGATCCGGCCCTTGTTGTGTCCGTGGGCCGTGGGTGGTTTCCCGGGCACACCCCCGCCGGGCACCCAGCAGGAAGGCCTCCGAACAGCTGGTGGGAGTTTTGTGTTCTGCCGGCCAGAAGTCTAGACAAACCCCATGACTTTGTCACCTGCGTCTGCAAAAGGCCAGCAAAGACCTGTGCCCTGAATGCCACTCCACGGCCCAGTGCAGGGCAGAGCCACAGGCTCGCAGAGAAGCCCGGCGCCACGGGAGGGGATGGCGGCGGCGTGACGGCAAGCCCGCTCTCCCCTCGGCTGGCACTCCTTGACTCCGTCTTGGAGACTGGGTCTCAGAGCCGGTTAGAAGACCTGTTACAATGATCAACAAAGAATGATCCAGAAGGTTGGCGCCAGGCTGCCTCCTTTCCTGGTCACTCGGCATTTCTTTTAGACGGTTCTGAGTCCGATTTTGCCCCCTTTCTGATCCCTGTCTCCACCACGCCTCTCGGCCGCATCCACCTAAAACTAGGTTAGTCTTACAGTCTTTGTGTAAGATTCATGCTTTCGGTGCGGTCTGAGAACTGCATGATGGGACTTTCAGAAATACTCAGGGGACTTGGGCACCTGCTTTCTGGGGAGGGTGCGAAGAGAGTCACTCTGCTCGTCAGATCAGGGCTGCTCTGGGTGATTCTGCTGCCTGATCTTAGCACACATCCACGGTTAGCAGCATAGGGCAACATTTTCAACTTTGGGGGACACATTCTGCTTCGAGATGGAAATACTCTGCTGTGGCTATGAAGACCCTCTGGGCTGACCCTAAATTTGTGGGGTGATGCCTCTCTGGGGCGGGGCGGTTAATGCCAGAGGCTTTGTCTCTGCAATCCTTTTATGTTTCAGACAAGAGTACTCCCACCTCCTGACTGCTCACCAGGCTGAGTTTCTGCCTGTGTCGTCCGCTGCCCCTCCCTGGATTTACAATCAAGTTCAGAGGCGAGGCTGAGGTTTGGGCACAGACCAAGGGTGTCTGCAGTTAAGAGCGGGCTGTGTCCTTAAGTCACCGTCTGCTGGCTTGTTGCAGCCTTTCTCCAAGATAAACCCATGGAAGAGTGGGGGGGTTCGTGCTTAAGCAGTGGGGGAGGCTCTGTGAAGTGCAGGTGCTCCCAGGGGAGCACTGTCTCCTTCCTGGGGCTCCTCCACACCCCAAGCCGGTGGCCTCCCCCTCCGGGAAGAGCCTGGCCTGGCCTGCCTTAATTCTATGCAAATGTCATGAGTCTGTAAATTCCAAAGAGAAGTTCTGGAGAGCGGGAGAGAGGAGGAAAGGGGCAAGAAGAACGTGCATTCGAAGCACTGAGCCCTGCATCAGTCCCTGCCTGGCATTGTTACAGGAAGCCGTCCCTTCGTCCCGTTATTCATTCATTCAGGAAATATTTATTTAGCATCTAGCATGCACCAGATATAGGGATAAATATATTTAAATACACACAATGGCAATTATTGCATGCACAGTGGTTCTTGGAGATTTTGCAATTAGCGTGTGTCATGTTTAGGGGAAGACGTGGCTCATTTCCCCAAATCTATCATTGTGGTGTGTGAACAAAGGCATGTTTAAACTCTCGAGTGCTTGTAAGCTTGTAGCTTTCTTTTTAAAAAGTCCCAAATATTTTACTTCTAGGAGCGATCCTTCACTTGACCCCTCTAATTGCTTTAAACCTCGGGATCTGACTCCTGAATGTGTTCCTCTCCAGGTGCCAAGTTGTGGGCACGCCCTCCCTTCCGGCACCCGTGGCCATGGAGAGGCCCGTCAGCGCCACGTGGGGACTCGGGGTCCCCCACGAGATGGGTCGGGTCCACCCTGCAGCCCCGGGGAGTTGGCCATGGCTTCCCCAGGGCCCGTCACTTCGGAAGGGGAGCTGTCCAGGTGCTGGCTTTGGGAGGGAGTTAGAGCGTCAGTGCCAACGGTAGCTGTGTTGTGGGTGCTGGTGTGACTCCGGGCGCCCCCTCACTCTCTTTCGGGGTGACCCTGCCATCCTGTCCTCTTCCTCACCTGGGCCAGGGGTCCCTGGTACACCACATCTTCAACTTTCGTGTCTGTGTTGCTTGATTCTGGGAGGGGGTAACCTGTACATCTTAGCTCGGAATGTTTCCAGAAATATGGCCTCTGCCCAAAGCTGGACAATCAGTCCCAGGGCCTGGCCTGGGGGGCTGGGGTCCCCACAGCACAGGAGCTATGACTCAGCTTCCCCAGCCCCCAATTTGGGGCCTTCTCCCCCTGCCCCCCACCACTTTGCCTCCTGGGCGTCTGGGTCAAGCCTCTCTTCTCCTCCTTCTGGTTATTGTCACAGCATCTAGACCGAGCGCCAGGCTGCGGCAGGAGTGGTCTCTACCCTCGGGGAGCTCTCTCTGAGAATGTCACTGGGATTGCCATCTGTCTCTCTAACAGGGCAGGGAGCGGGGGCCGGCAGGGGCGCCCCTGCAGCAGAAGCGATGCCCCCAGGGTGGCTGTTCACCTTCTCCTGCAGCTGCTGGGTCTACGCTGTGCCCGCCAGGGCTCTGCTGGGGTCCTTCCTTGATCGCACCTGCCTCTCTCAGCAGGGGGCGCCCCACGTGGTCAGAGGGACCGGGCTGGGGGGGGGCAACCCAGAGCAGAAGGAAGGGCAGAGGCAGCGGCGTGGGGGAGCCCCTGTACTCTGGGCCCTCCAGCGCCTCTGGGATCCGGGGTCCTGCGCGCCCTCCCGAGCCTGTATACCTGCGAAGGCAAACAGGTTTTTAGGCCAAGGTGCACAGAGACAGAGGAGGAAAGGGACATTTTCTGAGGAAGTACGAAATGAGATGGGGAATTAATGAGGTGGAGACACGGGAAGGCGGTTCCAGGTGGCTGGAGAGGCGTCTGTGCTGCAGAGGTGAGGGGCGGTGGGGCGGGGGTGGGGCCAGGCCTGGCAGGGTTGGGGGGCTGCTGGAAGAGCAGCCTCTGGGTCCCCCAGGAGAAGGGGCTGGAGGTCAGGAAGCCAGGACGTCACTGGGAACTTGTTTCAACCTAGAGGTATGACCGTATGGCCAGGCTGTGGGGAGACCCGACACACCAGACACCGCCATGTGCTGGCATCCTCGGAACCATGTTCCAGAAACTTCAGGGAATGGCTGCAAGTCTCGTCAAAGCCCGGCATCGACCCTGCCTTCCCACGGCGCCACATCCACAGCTGGGCACAGAGAATTACTCCCGTGTAGCCCGGAGCCACGTTTGGGGACGCCCCAGCTCTTGTGATAAAGGGGCCCACGTTGCTGTGTGGCTGGGTGACTTCCTCTGTCTGGATTCATGTGAGAGATAATAACATGTGAACCTTCGCAGCAGGTTTCTGAGTGCAAGTGACGGCGGAGACCCTCTGAGGCCACCTGCAGCGGGTGGCAGAGAGGGGGCGGTGAGACCTTCAGGGGCCCCTGGGCACAGAGCGGGGACACACAGCCTTCGTTTCCTGACGTTCCATTGACAATCCCAGGTTAGCTCGGTCGATGTGGGCACACCTCCCTTGCGGGGAAATGGGTTCAAAATTGGGCAGTGGGCATGCAACGAAGGGCCCCGGACTGACTTTCCCTGCACGCAGAATGCTTATTTCCCGGTCCCCTCGTTCACAGATCATGGGGAGTGTGGAAAATGCCCCCTGAAACAGGCCTGCTTCTGTCAGACTCACATCCCTCACTACTATTTTAATTGTTTACTGATGCTAATCATTTCCTGAACAATAGGGATCCCCCCCAGCCCCCCTGCTTCAGAAGCTACATAAAACGCAGAAAGAGAGGCCTGTGAGAGAGAAGCATTCATGTTTACTTATCCGAGTGAGTTGAGTGCTAGATTTTTTCTTTCGCTCTAGAAAATTAAAAAAAAGAAAAGAAAAGAAATAAAAAAGACACGCCTTTAAATTTTCACCAGCTCCTTTCTCCTGTGCCATTGTGTTAATATGTGCAATAACATGCGAGCGAATCTGTGTGACCGTATATTCTGTATGTAAATGTACTTTATAGGCATGTGTGTAAATACGTGGAAGGGGTGAGCGAGTGAGCAGGGGCTGGGGGTGTCTTAAAAAAAAATTCCCAAATGCTTTCTGCATGTCATATAGAACAGTTACATTTTTTCCCAGGGTTTGCAGGGGGAAAAAATGCAGGAGAGAAAATGAAATCCAGATTTGTAACTCCTCACAGGAGAAACGCGATCCTTCTCGGTGTTTAAGTAATATTTCCTGTCAAAACTCCGGGCCATATGCAGAGCCGCGTCCAGACTCGCTCCGGAGCGGGAGGGGACAGCGGGCCGGCCAGGCTTCGGGAAGCTGGCACTCGGACCTGGCAAAGCAGTTCAACTCCCGCGTAGTTCATAATCGGTGTCACTTACGTCCCTTTTACAGAGCGGGAGGGCGGCCGGGGGGGCCTGCGTGACAGCCATGGCAGTTGCGGAAGGGCACGCATATTATCTGCTCTATCGGGAACGCGACACGGTTCGGAGCAACTTGGGTGACGAGTCCTCTTTAAGGGGCTCTGAGCTGAGCTCGTCCGGGGACACATCCCCGAAGCGACAGAGCCGAGGGGAAGCCATTTGGCTCAACAACACTGACGCAGAACCTTCCTGGCTATTGAAGCCCATTATCAAATTCTGTTTTATTGTTGATCTCCAGGGTCACCTTATGAATTCGTGTTGGTAAAATGTTACGGCCCTGGTATAATAATCACTTTGTGAAAGGTCCTATTTTTTCCAAAATCTCATCGCGTCTGAATAGTCAGGAAATATGCATCTCTCCTCTAGGAATTTCTGTTTAGTTTTGATTATTTTTTAGAGTATTCACCTCTATGACCTACATCCAATTCCAATCTTAATACCAGCATTGATTAATTCCTTTCCTTGACATATACGTTTTCAAGAATTTTATATATTTTTATGGATCTTGTCAGTGCATAAGTAACTTGTTTTTGTTTTTATTTGGTTTGGTTGATTGTTCCCCCCCCCCACCCCCCCAAGGTCTCCTGTAAAGTTTTGCCAAATCTGATATGGGTACCAATCAGCAGCTGGCTGTGATTTATTTTTTAATGGACAGCAGGGTGTTATTTGGATTGTACATCAAATTTTTAAAATAGACCCTTAGACACAATACTTTTGAAAATACTCTCCCAAGTGGACAAGGCAACAAAAATCCTTGATTCCTATATTGGGCTTCTTATTTGAAAACAGTAGCATAAATAACATTACTTTTACTTAAAACGCTTTTCTTAGAGACAGCTCTTTTCCTGGGGTGCCCAACTTCCCTTGTTTATGCATTTTTCCATTTGCTTCTCACCCCTCCTTCTGGCCTCGTCTTTGAATTTTGATTATGTTTCCTTCTCTGCTCACACACTGAGTCTGAGGGTGAGTCACTAAGTTGAATATAAGCGCGATTTGGAGTAATTCATTCCAGGATCATGAATACACATTTCTTGGCAACACAATCTCTCCTTAACCACTCCCCCCCCCCCCGTGCTGATGAACACAGAAAGCTTTATCAGCTGCTGATACCATACTTCTGAGTATCCGTATCATGTTTTAACTTCTGCCCCACAGCGCATCTTTAATAGTGGAGAAGTGTGAAAATCGAGAGGCCGAGGCTGATAGAAACCTAGTGCAAATTTACGGGCGGGCTCGCTCTAGCTACAGAGCCTATGGTCTAACACTTTCTGGCAATAAAAATGGTGACACTTCACAGCTCAGAGAAGTGCCCTCTGCCACTGCTCCAACTGCGCTCCCCGATTTCCAAGACAGGGAGAGAAGCTTCTCACTTAGGGTTCAGCCAGTTCGGCGTGTGGTCTGAGGAAGCCCGCAGGACTGACAGGACTGACAGCCACGCATGCGGGATGAGCCCTGTGAAGTCCTGGGGCTGAGGCTGGACGCTTCCGTCAATCCTGCCCTTTCCAACCAGTGGGGCCCTTTCTTTGCCAGACCACTTTGAAAGGGGCAATGTCCCCTGATGGAAAATTGTCCCTCAGCCTCAGTCAGGGTCACTCCGGACACTGTGCCATCTACACAGTTATTATGGGTGTAGACGGTCATTTTTGTAAGGCATGTTGTAGTTATAAAAAATGAAAATCACCCCACGATGGGCTCTTCTTTGCCCAAGCAGGTTGAGGCTGAGTCATCTGCTGCGGTGAGTGATGTGTGATGCCTCTTTCCACCCAGAGCCGGTCTACCAGCCTCCGGGCTGCGCAGCCTCTGTTTTCCCCTTCAAACAATATTCAAAATGTGATCCTTCAGATTCAGATGAAAGGTATGCCTGAAATGGCTCATGAACATAGCTTCTTTTAGACCCCGAACCGAAATCCGCAAGTCGCTCAAGGAATGCTTCCTTCAAGACAAGAGGGGCGTGGTTTTGACAGTGACTGGCAGACCTCACCCCCACGGGCAGGAAGGATGCTCAGAAGCTGGCCAGCACACCCGAGCCTCAGGGGCCACCTGAGGGGCCTTCCCGATAGAGTGAGTTTACCAACTGGGCATAATGCCGTTAGAACTGCCACCCACGTGTCTGTCTCTCATATAGTGATGCCATCGAGTTCTGTAGTCACAGAGAAGAACCACCCAGGAGAATTAAAGCTCAAGGGGCATCCCCTCCCCCCCTTTTAAGAACATGCATGGAAAATCTTAGAATGTATATTCTTCCTTGCTTTACTTTGGTTTCTTGCTTTGAGTTGCTATTAGACAAATGAGGTAGAGATCTAAATTTGGTTCCTTGAACGTCATTCCATTTGTCCCGGGGAAAAGAGCAGAGCAAATGCAACATCTGGCTAGAGGTTCATTGGGAGGGTCCATTCTTGCCTCCCGGTTGGGACCGGTGTGGGGGTAAGGGGATCTGGCTTCCCAGGGAAGAGTGGGAGTGATCTGCTGGCATCCTGGGCGTCACTAAGTAAGCCCAGCCAAACTCAGCACGTGTCAAACAAGGTCAACCGACAGCTTTAAGTCAGGTGCAGAGTAAACAAATGTAAATGTTAAATATGGTGATTTATAGCTGACTTTCATTAAGTTCTGCCTTAGGAAGCGAACATTTTATGGAGCACTGGGGACCCCTAGAATGGGTCAGATGTAGTTCTCAAACAAGACATATTATAGCCGTTTTCTCACACATCCAGCTTCAGGATACAGAGCCCAACAGGAAAGTCTACTTTGCCTGGAAAATCTCGCCTAATTACATGGGTGGCACTTCCCGGGCAGGAAGGGGTCAGGTGCTTCTAAAGCTAAGAGAGGTCACGCAGGTGCCGCACTGGACATGGACCCAGGTGGCCTTCGGTACTTGCCTGCCTAGATTCTAAATGTGAACTTAATGGAAATTAATTCATTTATTCCATCTTTCTTTGAAAACTTTCCTCATTTGCTTTCAGAGCCTATCGTCTCCTAAGCAGAGTTAGACTGAATTTCCAGGTCACCCATGGAAAGACTTTCCAGCCCTTGGAACTCTTTCCAGATATGCAGAAACTGCTTTCTTTGGCCAGGAGCTGGGAGCCTGGCGTGGGGAGGCCCTAGGTGTGGGTAGTGCTTACCTTGCCTGGACTTGGTTCTCACCTGCCAGGTGGTTGTCCCTGGGTGGCTTCGGTGGGATACGTGCATGATGCATTGCTGAAGGTTTCTGTTTCAATGGTCATAGAAAGATGGGAATATCTCAGAATTGCCTCCTCCTCCATTTCATTTACAGGTCCTTCCCAGGTCCTTCCCAGCGTACCTTTTGAGGCTGGAAACCTCTGGCCATCTGTTTGACCCATTGTAACCGTGGGCAGGCCCTTCCTCCGGTGGTCCAGAGAGTTCCTGGATACCAGGTACCCCCAAACCACCTCTCCTCTACCCTCCTTTTTGTGATGGTCACCCTCTCAACTATCATCCCTCCCTCTCCTTGACAAGCACATTCTGGAAGAAGAAACTTGAGGCATCAAAGGGTGTGCCCAGAATTCAAAGAGACAGAAGGTAGATTGGAGGCTGAAATGGAGGGAATCGGGAGTCATTCCTCCATGGTTACAGTTTCTGATTGGGCCAATGGAAGAGTGAGTGGGGATGGTCGCTCGACATTGTGAATGGAATGAATGCCATGGATGGTACACAGACAGTGGCAAATTTCACGTTCCAGATATTTTTACTAAATACATAAAAATTTTAAAAATATAAAAATGTCTGTCCAGGAGGAGCTCTGGGGTCCTGGTCCACAAACCCCTAAACTTTGTGGAACTGTCCCTGGCCTGAGAGCCTCTCCTGCTCAAGGAAGTCTGCCCTGGGATCATGGCCACACCCAGTCCAGGCTGAGAGCTGGCCAGGCTCTCCAGACTCAGCAGTCGTACTCTTCAAGACTTCAAGACTCTTCAACTCTATGTCAGGCCCTGAGGCCAGCAAACAAAGCAGGGGCAGCTGGGGTCTGTGAACCCATCTTGAGGAAGACAGGCATCTACCAAAACCAGCTGACCAGGCAGGGGTGGGGGAGGGCTGGGCTGAGAGCGATCTTGTCTGTGAATGTGCCCCTGGACGCCTTGCTCAAGAATAACAGTACACCCTGCCCAGATTAGGAACACTGCCGTGAGGGTGGGTTCAGCACATAATAGGTGTTTGAAAGCACATTTTTGTTGTCACCGTGTTTACTTAGATTCCGATCTCTTTATTTCTTTAATAGGTAAAATGATGAGAATTAAAGCAGCCCCGGAAAGGTTTTATCTGAACAGCCTCATCTGGAGTCCCAGGGAAATATTCATTTGCAATATGATAGTAATACAGTGAGTGAGGTTGAGCCCCCAAATCACAGTGCTCTGGTCATACTATGTTTTGTTCACCCTTTTTTCCCCCGGCTCTGTGGCTTTCTTCCAGTGTACCCTGCTATGCGCTTATTAAAGGGCTCCACGGCGGGGCTCCGGGCTCAACCAGCCCCAGGTAGGCTTATACTGGCAGATTGCAAAATCCTAAGAAATGCAAATTTTCACTTCTATTTCCCATCATGGAGTAAAGTAGAATAAAAAACAAAAAGGAGGTTATAGTACATTTGAATAAAGGAATCTGGACTTATCTGGTAACCAAGCAGAGCCAGAAAACGAGGCATGAGATTAGGTCTCCCTAATTAAAAGGACAAATGGGTACCCAAACGAGTTAAAATTTGCTATATCCATTTTTTTTAATAGTTTGCCTTCCGGATTCCTGGTCCAGAAGCTTGTTTTAGGAATTGTTTTGGGTCCCACAAGTCAGCTAACCTCTCAAATGAGATTAAAATCTTTGAGTTTGGTAAAGTTTGCATAAATATTTTAGATAGATCCATCTTTAATTAGGTTATAACATTATAAAGTGCCATGTAGCGTTCTCTTTCCACAAATTAGACCTGAGCCCCACAAACAAATTAATTTGTTTCTCAGGGTTTTGACTGGGCTCTGGGCTACACTAACTTTCTCCCAAGGACTCATGACCCTCTGGATTTCAAATGCCTGAGGGTAAAAAGCAATTATAAAAGCATGACTCCCCCAGATCAGCTTTCGCCTCTGCCTTGTCTGTGTTTTATTGATGGGAGATTGAAGGAAGATTCAAATCAGCCATCCTTCAATTCCTTACCAGCAGCAAAATGCAGAAATCATTAGCTTTTCCTGCGTAAAAGACTTTGTCCTGCCTTATTATTCAAAACTGCTTGCTTGTACGACTCAAAAAGGGCATGTTGAATATTTATTTCTAATTTTCAGCACTGGTAAATATTATATCGCTTTGTTCCCAATGTTCTTTTTATTTTGCAAATTTTATAGCAATTAATTAATGCAGTGCCGTTATTAGCAATATCTTCCTGGTTTTCACTGCCTGCATTTAAGATGATATCACTCATAAGGACTTTGTTGGCATGATTTCACAGCCAGAGTGTGTTTGAATTATAAGATCAGTTCTAGGTGAATAAGAGCTTGTTCTGAGCGGAGAGATCTTTTATTGCCACCAGAACACGGTGTTGCAAAGCTTGCCTTGTGCCATCCAGCTGATTTTATATTTTATTTAATGGTAGCCCCACTCTCCTACCAAAACGAAAAGGGAAGAAACTTGCTCTAAAAATAGCCAATTGTCTGATTTCAAACAAAGAGTAGGGAGAAAGACTTTGGGGTCTGGCAAAACCAAAGGAAGGCTGATGTCGTTCGCTGTCACCGGCGCCCACCCAAAGGAGAGCAGGATAATAAAAATAATTTTCGTTATTTGGCCACATGTTTCTATTTATTCACAAGGCTAATTTTAAATGCCGCAATTCCGGTTTTATTGGTGATGTAATTTTCTATCTCGTAGAAACCTGAATTCTATTGATCAATAAAAAATAATGAATATGTTGTGAGTAGGACAAATATAATGTTCATTTGGCCCATGAATTTGATCAATATCTACAGCTAAACTCTATACTTAAAGCAAAATATATCTTTTTTTTAAAAAAATGAAGCTTTAAAATGATCTTCATTTTTCTTTGTATTAATGCAGAGTTAAAAAGGATACATTTGGAAGCTCTCAGGAGAGAGCTCTGACAGAGTGAGGTCCAGGTGACTCTCGGGACATCTAGACGTGGTGGCTTGTGAGGAGACCAGGGTGAAAGGGCCCCTCTAGGGCTTTGGTGGTGAAGGTCAAGGGCCAAAAGCATGGGCTGTGTTCACTGTGAGCTGGGGGGCCTCAAACGGTGTATCAGAAGAGGGAGAGGAGAGAGGGAGGCAGGAACAGACCAAGGACGATACGGCAGTCGACGGGGACAGTTGATGGAGCAAGGGAAACCTCTCTCAGGAGATTCCAGGAAGGTAGGGAAAAGGTAGGGGTGAGGGAGCCTGCCCTGAATGGCACAGATTTTCAGCATCGACAGCAGCTTGTAGTAATCATGGTTCACATCCCTGGGCCAAGCACGTGTGCTGAGAGCCAAATTCAAGCAACCCCGTGAGAAAGCGGCTGCTTAAATGGCCACTTCATGCTGGGGGTGGTGAGGCTCAGGAGAGACAGCACCCATCTGCAGACTCCCCTCCCTCCCCCCACTGCCGGCAAGGGCCACACGTCCTTGAGTCATACCTGTCACTGGGGTCCGCACCGACTCACGCTCCAAGAGGCAGTGTAGACCTAGTGAAGTGTGCCCCTAAGGTCACATGGGCCTGACCCAGGCACACCCCAATAACTCATTCCCAGCTGGGAGAACGGGGTAGGCTGGAGGTCCCAGGGCGGGCTTGGGGAACAGGCCAGTCCCCCCAACTTCCTGGGGTGCGTGGGGGGGAAGGAGCCTTCATCCGGACCCCACTGGAGCACAGCGGAGGGGACAGCCCTGCATCCACCCTCTGCCCTGGTCTCCAGGGCTTACTGTAGAGTAATTTCATCAAACTGCAGTTTTAAATAGCCAGTGCTTTATTTTTGGAATCCCAGAATGTGAGCCGGGTTTAATGAACCTAAAGCTATAATGTTTTACTTCTCCTTTGACAAAAATTTGTATTTCATATTTTAAAAATTGCACTCATTCTGCCAGTTGGTGTTACCAGCCAAGCATGACCCATCCGCGCAACAGTCACAAACTGTACTTTCTCTTGGTCACCGCGTCTTTGTAATAGTTTAGCCATATGCTGAAAAGTCAGAGCGAGGCTGGATCCATGGCCAGGTGGCACTCCCATGAATTAGAGGGGTAAGTCACTCCGGATTTCCTGAGCACACCCGGGATCTTTCCTGCTCGTTGCAAATTCACCCACGTGTTTAGAATGTTGATTGCAAAAGGCAGCGATATTCACCAAAGATATTCACAACTCCTGAACTGCTCTCTCGGTTCTGTGGGGAAACAGAGTACATTGTACCTGCAGCTCTTTGCCTAACACATTGCTGAGACTTAAGACACTTACAGCCTTTTAAGGAGAAGGTGCTTGGTGGCCACGGAAACAAGATAAATCTATACCGTGTTTTCCCATGTAAATACACTTTTTGACTTTACAAGAAGATAGATTGCAGACTGTCTCATGCCATTTGCCTCCGGTGTGAGGCTCCCAATGTCTTTATTTAAGCAGCTCCTGTATTGTTGATGATTTGGGATTTTCTTCACCAGTGCAGTTTCGTTCTTACAAAAATCCCTTTGAGGAACATCTCTTTGGCTAAATCTATGTGTGTGTGTGTCCATGATTATTTGCCTGGGGTAAATTGCCAGAAGTGAAATTGCTCTGTATTTTTGTCATATCGATTCATCCTGCCAATGGCAGCGCCCGGGAATGTTCTGGTCCTCATCCTCACCGGGGATCTGTCTGTCTGCCTGTCCATCCATCCATTCATCCTTCTAACTGTTGTGAACATGTGTTCATCTAGTAGGTGACAGTGGTGAGTGTTTTACTGTGCTACAATGTCCATTTTCGGAAATCGTGGGTTTATTTGGGATCTGTGTTTCGTCTTGGCAAATGCCCTGTTCTTTTGTCCCATTTCTCCATTGAGGTTTTTAATGTTTTTTTTGTATCAATATACAAAAGCTCTGCTTGTATATTGCAGCACCCAAATTTTCTCAATTTATTGTTAACGTTTTAATCTTTCTCAACACTTTCTGATACCTGCAGTGTAACATTTTTATACGGTCAAACATACCAATATTTTCCTTTCTAGATTTTTTTTTTCCTGGTGTCATCCTCACATAGGTTTCCCTATGCACATATGGTACAGATATTTTTATAATGTACTTTCTTCTATTTTTGATTTTACGATAAATCAAATCCCTTTGGAATTTATCTGAGGCCTGAATCTAATTTATTTTTTTTTCCTAAATGAATACTCATTTCCTCCAATACGATTTATTTCATCTTGATTTGAGATGTCACTACTGTATTCTTTGGTCTGTTTCAAGATGTTCTCTTCCGTTTTATGATTCTGTCTATCTCTGAGTGAGCAAAACATTGTCACTGAACGTTCACGGATGTTTGTCTCGGCTCGTCCCTCTCCTTCTCCCTATTACCCTTAATAGAATTATTTTTTTAAGTGAACTTCAAGATTATTTTATCACTTCCAAAATATTCCTATTGGGAATTTTATTGGAATTACCTAAAATTTGGAGGAAGGATTGATTTATTTAGTATTCTGAGTCTCTCATACAGGGACACAGTTTTTACCAATTTCTTACTGATTCCTAGTTATTTTGTTTCTTTAGTTGTGAATGGCGCATATTGACACTTCTCTCCAACCCATGGGATAAAAAAAAATCTACCACACTTTCCTTTACTCCTTTGTCTACCTGCCTCTCAGTTTTGGTCAAAATAGTTGGACATTTTCATGCAGATAATTATCTCTGTCATTGTTATCACATTACTTAATATGGGTTTTCCACCTCTAAGAAATTTTTGACATGTGTATCTAGTTTCATCGTCATGTTAAAAATGAATCTGGACATCAGCTCTTGAATTTTGTGATTTTCTTCCTCCCTACCAATTTTTTTTCACTATGAATTCCCTTTTCCTGAGATAATGATTTTGATTTATTTTTTTTTTTTGGCTTGCTGTGAGGTTCAACTTTAGAACAGGCACATGGGGGTATGACTGATAAATCATTTAAAGGGTGGTTTGGATACCAATATAATTTCCCTCAAAACTTTGTAGATGATGCTCTGTGTGTTCTAGCGTTTAGTGTATTTGAGGATGAGATTGATTTATTATTAGAAATAATAGCAGTGTAAGTAATTTTCTCCCCCCCGTGTAGATGACAGGAATATTTAAAATTTTCATAATTAGCATGTCTATGTGGATCATGTATTGCTATTATAATGATTATTTTGGTGCTGAGGAGTTCATTATCTATAAAACCATACAGCTAAAGGAAAGAAAATGTTCGTTAGCAAAGAGAAACTCTTTACTAATAGTCTTCCTGTGCACCCTTCTGGGATTCCTAAACACACAGGACGGGTCTGCAGAGACTTCTCCAGGCACCATCTTTCTATTCACCCACCACATTCCTACTTTATATCTAGCCTTGGAATCTGGGAAAATAAAAACAGTGAACGAATCATCGAGTGTTTTCTGGATTTTCCAGTGTGTTCTTTGTTAGTTTCTTTATTTAAAAATCTCTCTCTCTCTCTCTCACTCACACACACACACACACACACACACACACACGGAGCTGCCTTTTCTTCATTCTCTTTTCATAGATGCATGTTTTCTTCAGTGTTGAGAGGGAACTAGACACTGTGTTGCACAGACCCCAGGGCACCCCCACATTCACACCCCATATAATCGCTTCCCCTTGAGTGTGGGCAGGAACTATGACTTGCTTCTACTATAGAATATGTCAAAGGAGATGGGATGTCACTGTCATGATTGGGTTATGTTACATGGTCAAGGTGAAGAGATACCACTCCCAAGTGCTGTGTGGAGCCTGTGAGTGTGTGTGTCCATATTTTTCATGTTCACGTGCACAAGAGAGATTTTCACAGCTGGCCCCGAAGCAGCAGGCAACCACGTGATTAACAGCCAATGAAAAGGGGCTGAAAGGCAGGGAGCTATGGGAAATCTTGGAGCCACAGCTAGGAAGAAACTGAAACCCTCAATTAAGCCACAGGGAAATGATCTCAGTCAATAAGTCTAGTGAGGTTGAAAGCAGATTCTGTACCAGTTGAGCCTCGGGAGAATACATCCTGGGCCAGCATGGTGTTTGCAGCCTCCAGAGACCCTGGGCAGAGGCTGTGCCCGGACTCCTGACCCACAGAAACTGGGAGATAATAAATGTGCACTATTTTAGGCCCCTAAAT
The DNA here is from genome assembly GCF_003009895.1 of Hyaena hyaena. Classification (NCBI taxonomy): domain Eukaryota; kingdom Metazoa; phylum Chordata; class Mammalia; order Carnivora; family Hyaenidae; genus Hyaena; species Hyaena hyaena. Next base: position 1,697,017 of record NW_024081013.1, read on the forward strand.
TTGTAGTGACTTGTTACACAGCAATAGAAAAATGATGTTCTGTAAACTTCCCTGTCATTTCCTGAGTATCTCAGTTTCGCAGGTAAGTGTTCGTGATAATTTTTCAGATAGGTCTGTTTCTCTTGAAATTCTCCATCTTTTCATACACCCAGTAGGCTGTTCACTGCATGCTCTTTTAGCGCTGGGACCTATTAAAGTATCGGAAGCCCATGGGGCGCCTGGGTGGCTTAGTCGGTTAAGCATCCGACTTTCGCTTGGGTCATGATCTCGCGGTTCGTGGGTTCGAGCCCCGCGTCGGGCTCTGTGCTGACTGCCAGCTCAGAGCCTGGAGCCTGTTTCAGTCTGTGACTCCCTCTCTCTCTGACCCTCCCCTGCTCACGCTATCTCTCTCTCTCTCTCCTAGAAATAAATAAAACATTAAAAAAAAAAATTTAAAGTATCGGAAGCCCAGACAAACAGTAATGAGAGTTTCTTAGATTTCCTAATGTTCAGCTTTGCCAGAATGAAGGCCCAGAACTTTGAGCAACTGGAGGCTTTCACTCCAGAATTACTTCCCCTTCATCATTCCCAAGGACATCTTTTCCCTGTTTCTTGGGTAGCCTGGTGTCGGAAAATAGGGATGTGGCCCAGATAACTGTGCAGTTTCTCCTATTAGGACAATGGTAGTGGGTCCCCACGCTGAATGTTAGAACCACCACAGATTCTGATCTGTTGTCTCCCTGTGGTCACCTCAAGGGACTGTGTGGGTACTGGAGGCCTGGAGGCCACCATATCTCAAGTGTCCACACTTGGCGGAGGGTCCAGCTGGAAGTGGGGTGCCCTCTACTTCCTCCCCAAACCCTCACAGAAATTCCTCAAAGTCTCTAGGGTTGACATCACACCCTTTCCTCTCTTCCGCCATGGACAGACTCCTTCCATTTTTATAGTCCTTTGAACATCTGGACATTAAATGTATGGGATTGGTTCAATCACTCAGCAAATATTCTATAAAAGCTGGTTTGTAAAAAGAATCTGGATAGACATTTTGCATTTCACTTATCTAAAGCTTTTGACAGCCTACAGCAATTGGAAGCGGCTTCTCTTTGATGGTTTAAAGTGACCGTGTGAGTATGAAATATCCCACAATTTTAGTTCTGGCACGTTAATGTTTTTCTTAATCTAAATATTAAGCCCTGCTTATGTCTCATCCATGATATTAATAGATAATCTGGAAATGATTTTGTCATTCCCTTTGGCCGTGGGTTGTGTTAGGTCAGTCCAAGGAAAGCCAGTCCGTCCTTCCCGGTGCTTGGCCCCCAAGAGCCTTTGCCAGTCTTGAACGTGAGGCCTTTCCCGTGACTGCACATAGTGCCTGTGGACAGCAGCGCATCCTCTGGGAGTCGTTCAGACATGCCGAGCCTTTCCTTCCTAGCCACCCACCCGATCCCCTTCATCTTCCAGGGTTTTCCCTCTCTCAGGCAAGCTTCCGGAGCTCGAAGTCTGTGAGAATCCCAAACCCTGCTGTCCAGTTTTCAGCTATAGGGAAGCCAATGGAGGGTGAAGACTTTCTTTCTTTCTTTCTTTCTTTTTTTTAATGTTTTTATTTATTTCTAGGAGAGAGAGAGAGAGACAGTGTGAGCAGGGGAGGGTCAGAGAGAGAGGGAGTCACAGACTGAAACAGGCTCCAGGCTCCGAGCTGGCAGTCAGCACAGAGCCCGACGCGGGGCTCGAACCCACGAACCGTGAGATCATGACCTAAGCAAAAGTCGGACGCTTAACCGACTAAGCCACCCAGGCGCCCCCGGTATGGTCTTGAAAGACAAAACAGCTTGGGCTGTCACCTCAGCCGAAGGAATCCCGACTTCCAGACCAGTGTATGAGAACAGGCGGCCGCTCATGGGATGTTTGTCTCTGGTCCACAACCAGTAAAGTCCAGAACTTGGGAAGCAGTGTTTGGAAGCCTAATTATACAAACTCGTTGACTTTCATAATTAAAACTGGTTTTATATATTCTATGTCTTTGTTTTTAAAAATTTTATCTGGCAATTCATTTTTTGTTTACGAGAGTTCCTTTACCAAAAAGAGTTTGAGAATAGGGCTCAGAAAACAAAACTTGTCTGCTCTCTCCCTTGGGCTGGGGAGCAGGGCAAGGAAAACTAAATTTCACTGAGCCTACGGCTCGAAAAAGTAACCACAACCTAGAAACATCAGTTTCTTTCAATAAGGCATCCTACTGGCCAATCAACCATTGTTGGAGTTGAAAAGGAAAGGTGTTTGGGTGAGCTACCGGAAACAGAAGAATCTCAACGTAATGCCCATTTCCACCTCTCCACAGGAATAGTGGGTGAATCAACAGGAGCTTTGCTTCCCTGAAGCAAATGATGCTGTTTACAACTTGATGTCTTTTTCTCAAAGATGCCCTCATCACACAATGTGAGTCCTCTTTCTATAAGATATTTCTTTTCATCTTTGCTAGTTATGAAACAGACTCAAGAAGTAACATATCTTGGTAATGTGTGTATGTTTTAGCTGAATTAGATTTTTCTTACACCTTTAATCTCCAAAAACTAAGATAATTCTCTCTTGGGAGATAAGCTTAAAAATTAGTTTTAGGGGCACCTGTGTGGCTCAGTTGGGGGTCTGAATCTTGATTTCAGCTCAGGTCATGATCTCACAGTTCTTGCGATGGAGCCCAGAGTCAGTCTCCAAGCTGACAGTGAGGAACTCGCTTGGGATTCTCTCTCTCCCTCTCTCTTCCCCTCCTTCACTTGCACACATGCTCTCTCTCTCTTTCAAAATAAATAAATATTAAAAAAATAGTTTCTTAAATTGTTAATCAAGAAAAAAGTAATAAAAAATCCATTCTCATTATTACTGTTTTAACTATTATTGGTGACTTCCAAGAGAGTCACTTGTATTTTTCTTCAAAATCTAACTATTCATTTTTTGTTTCTGTTTTTGTTGCTTAATTGTGCTTCTGGTATTCCAGCTTGGGGCATGAGAATAATTAGGACAATTTGAAATATATTGAAATTTTAAAAAATACTAAAAACAAAATCTGGTGGATATAAACAATATATATTGTATAAACATTAGTGGGTGTAAATGATGATTACAGATGGTGGATCTTAAATGTTCTCAATTTTGGAAACACAGGAATAATTGTTTGGAGACAATTAGAAAATGACCCCTGCCCTAATTTTAGGGGGAAAAAAAACTTACTTTGCATTTCATTTCCTGATTGTACGCTTTCTGCCAATTTCATCATTGACCTGGGTTCATACCAAAGGGATACTGTGATTTCACGTGGCATCATTGAGGCCACAGTATTTTCCAATTTGGAGCAGGGAAGACGGATGGGCTTGCTGACCTTGGCCTGGACCACACAGGGTTACTGGGAAGCTGCTTTTGTCTTCTTAGGACAGCCAACCCCTCTAGAGGACAGGGCGTATCTCCCTAAGATCACCCGGGGAACCCTGGTCCTAGTAGAAGTCCGTCCCAATCTCCTTGAGGCTCCTCTGCCTGCCACTTTCAGTCTGGACAGAACGTGCTCACAGGGCTTTGGAAAAAACAAAAGAAAGCAAAATGATGCCATGCTTTCAGTTAAGGACTTTGAAATCAGTTCAAATCCACTCTTTCAATTTGGAGCTTTGCCTGGGAGGTACAAAGCTTCGCCTGTCATCATAAGACAGGGGATGCTTCTCAAGTGATTCTCTAAACTTTCAAGGTCCTCAGGAGCCCATTGATCTAAGCTCTTCTCTCCTGCTCATTAGGCACAGAGCCTCCATTCTTACGAGGCTAGTTGTTGAATCCCACAGAGTAGAATTCAACAAGTACCCTGTTACTCATCTGGTAGCCGAAGGAGGTGTCAGTCCCGGTGGGAATGTGCTGGTGGTACCCTCCCATGCCATAATGAAAATGAGGAATACATAGACAAGTGCAGGTGTTTCTTTAGTCTCAGATATTGTTTTTCTTTGTCTGAAAATATCTGACCAGTTACAACAGCAAACAATGTACATGCACTGCATAGAAGTGGACACCCGGGTGTATGCTTGCTATCCAGCCTTGGGTATATAGACTTCTAAGCTGTAGACTCAACTCCAGTTCCATTTAGGTCTAAGCTTTAAAGTCACATTGCAGGAGCCAATAGTCGATAATAGCTGAAAGAAATTCTATGCCAATGTGCTTATCAGGGTAAGGAATTCAACCTTTGGCCAGATAAGATGATGTGTTTATAGCATGGAAATTCTGATGCATTTACAAAGTCTTGTTGATTTCATATCCACTGCAATTTGTTTTTCCTTTCATGTCTGCTCAAGCAGGGGAGACACAGGTAGAAAGAAATCTTATCAGACTGCAAGTTAGTTACTTTCAGTTCTAATAATTGTACATTTCAGGGTATCAATTTCTGGTGCTCTAAAGCATGTCCACCCTTTTGCTTCTACAAATTGATTAAGCTTTTTATTTGATATCACAGGAGCCTCTGGAGAGTTCTGACCTATATTTCAACCTTTGAAGAAATTCATACCCACAAGATATTTCTGCCGGACAATCTTCAAGGTCATTAATATAATGCTTAGAAATTTTCAGCTGAAAGTGGATTTAATCAGAGCCTTTCTCTGTGTGTCTCCTCATAGCATGATTTAAAAAGTGTTTTGCCTTTCAAGTTCCTTAGAAAGCCAGCCTTTATTATATTTTCTTCACACCTTTAAATGCAGGCAGCCAAGGGGATTTTAGGATAAGGTATGATAAAATTGATACCGTAAAATAATAATATAAACTAACCCAAAGGGTATAAATTATAAATGTTGATGGAAAAAAAAACAAGTGGAAGAAACAATTTTAAAGTTCTTTATAGGGTTCTATGTACAAATACACACCAGACATTTCAATGGGAATTTAAATACATATTTAAATTGTTTGTTTAGCGTATATATGATTGCCATGTAGAGGTGACCAGAGAAGTGAAAGAGTTGGGTGAGGGGAAAATGCTTTGTCAGTTTTCTCACTGTTGAAATGTTATGTCATACTGAGATGTCTGGAGATGGTGGTGAAGATAAGCAGCTGAAAATGTCGGGGTCACCTGTGTTACACCCGGTCACAGCCCAGGATACAGTAATAAATAAGGGCGCCTACGTTCTTGTGTTCTTGTAGCTAGTCCATCAGGTAAAAATGACCTGAGAAGCAACGAAAGGTGAGAAATTATGTGTGAGTCTGGAATGCTAGAAGCCACATTCTAATTACTATGACCATTCCCGCTTCTGAGAGGAGAATGCCACAGAAGGCGCTATCACCATCCACGGGACAAGGTTGTAGAGGGAGAGCATGCCTGACAGAGGCTGCCCTTTGGACCTGCTTTGAGAAATGCTGTCATTCTATCACATGTAGTAACACAAAGCGCTTCATTTGCTGTGTAAAAACATGTCCTCCACTTTTTTTTTTTTAATGCTTTTAATTATTTCTGAAAGAGAGACACAGTGTGAGCAGGGGAGGGTCAAAGCGAGAAGGAGATACAGAATCTGAAACAGGCTCCACGCTCTGAGCTATCTGTCAGCACAGAGCCCAATGTGGGGCTTGAACCCACGAACAATGAGATCATGACCTGAGCCGAAGTTGGACGCTTAACCGACTGAGCCACCTAGGCACCCCCCTCCACTCTTTTTTGTGGCATCTCTAGAAACAAACAAGGCTTAGAGAAAAATGACACATCAAAACCCGCCTTGTTAGTCATCAGATTTAGACTTCAATCTCATGAACAACAGCTCCTTCAAGTTTCATGACCGATGCAAAAAGTATCTTTTCTCCACAGAAACCTGCGTTCTCTCCAGAGAAACGTTTGGCCCGAGTCCATGAATGAACTCTCTTCCATCTCATGTGCCATGGTCTTGGCTGCAGACGCTATGGAGGAAAATGAGCTACTAGAGAACTACTAATGAAATGTAAGGTGGTATTAGAGGACATCAGTGAAGTGACCCCTAAAAAGTAGTTAAAGATAATCCATGGCTTGGTTTTCTTTCAGTAGTAGGAATTCAGGGACACATAGTCTCTGATTACGAATGGGATTTGTCTATTTCTCCCTTTATTTCTGTCCATTTCATTCACGAATTTTAATGTTTTGTTATTAGTTGCAACATATTTAGGAATTTGTGTCTTGCACATGAAGAAACTGAGTGTCTTTTCCTTTTCATTGTGTTGTCAGTGAGGAGCCTCAAGAGGGGCTCAGACTCACAACCCATGAGATCATGACCTGAGCCGAAACCGAGAGTTGGAAGCTTAACCAACTGAGCCACCCAGGTGCCCCTACAATCTCTGCCCTTTAATTAGGGGTTTTTAGTTCATTTAATTTTAATGTAATTATTGATGTGGTTTTATCTAAGTCTATCATCTTCCTTTGTTTCCTTTTTGTTGTGATTGTTCATTTTTTGCTCTTTTTCTGCCTTCTTTTGTATAAATCAACTATTTTTTATTATTCTATTTTGTTTCCTTATTGGCTTCTTAGCTATAGTTCTTCTTCACTTTCTTTTTTTTTCTTTTTTTTTTCTGTATGTGTGTTACTAGTAACTCACCTGCTAAACTTATCTGTCTACTTAGAGTCTACGACTGTACTTCTTCACATGTCACATTGCATCCTTAATATCTGACATGTCTTATTTCTCACTTTACATTTCTATCATTTCATGAGACACCTGACACTTCCTACTTCCTGTTACAACCTTCATACTTTACAGTTTAAAAATGGAACCACTGGAGAATAGTATAATTTTATTCTACCCCCACACTCTGTGAAATTTCTGTCCTATCTTTTATTGATATATACATTATGGCTTCATCCTACAATGTTTTTATTTGGGACTTAAATGCTCATTCTACTTTTAAGTAGATTGTAAGAAGTAAGGAAGCATAATTCTTAAATATTTATCCATCTGTTTAGCTTTTTTGTCTTCTTGTTTCTTTCCTATAGATCCAAACTTCCATCTGGCTCCTTTGGCCTAAAGAATATCGTTTAGCATGTATTATAAGACAGACTGCTGAGGGTGAATTCTTTCAGGTTTTCTTTATCTGAACACACTGTTATTTCACTTTTGGTTTTGAAGGATATTTTCAATGGATGTAGTAGAGGTTAACAGTGTTTACCTCCATGCTTTTCCTTTTTTTAATGTTTGCATATTTATTTTGCAAGAGTGTGAGTGGGGCAGGGGCGGTGAGAGAGGGAGACAGAGAATCCCAAGCAGGCTCTGCACTGTCAGCATGGAGCCTGACACGGCGCCTGGTGAGATCATGACCTGAACTGACATTAAGAGTCAGATGCTCAACGGACTGAGCCACCCAAGTCCTCCTGTGTTTCCTTCAGTTCTCAAAACCATTTTATCTCGACTTTTGGGCTCCATTGTTTCCTATCAGAAATCAGTTACTTTTCTTACCCTTGTTCTGCTCTATAGAAGCTACCTATTTTCCATGGTTGCTTTCAATAATTTTTTCTTTGTCTTTAATTTTTAGCAGTAAAACTGTGGTTTGTCTCATTGTAGTTTTTTCCATATTTATCGTGCTTGAGGTACACTGAAACTTAAATCTGGACATGAAGGTTCTTTTATAAAATTTCTAGAATTTCCAACCATTACATCTTCAACAAGTTTGTTTTCCTGCCTCATTCTTTCTTTCTTTTCTTTCTCGGGCACCAAGAACATTTAATATTGTCCCAAAGATCTCTAAGAGTCTGTGTAATTTTCTTCAGTATGTTTTTGCTTTCTGTTGTTCAGACTGGATAATTTCTGATGATTTGACTACACACTTACTGACTCTTTCCTCTACTGACTCCAATCCACTGTTAGGCCTAGCCAGTGAGTTTCTCATCTTAGTGTTTACTTTTAAGGTGTATCATTTCCATTTGGCTCCTTTCTACAGTTTCCATTTATCTGCTTATAGTTATTCTTTCAATCATGAAGATAGTACTTTTCTTTAATTATATGACTTCTTAAAAAGTTGATTCTTTGAACATATGTATACTAGCTGTTTTAAAGACTCAGTTGCTTGAAATCAACATACGGGCCATCTCAAGTTAGTTTCTATTGGCTGAACTCAAATGTTCTACCAATTTATACATCGGCTGGCTTTTTTTTTTTTTTTTTTGAAACCTGGACCCTGGAAATTAGTTGTTACAGTGACTCTGGATTCTGTTATCTATCCCTGAAGAAGAAAATTGGTTCTAGCAGGAAGTTCAAATATAGGCTGATCGTGTTGACTTTTGTAGGCTTGGTTTTACGTTTTATTTGTGCAGGGCATGGAGCCTGAAGTGCTTCCTCAGCCAGTGTAACAGAATTGAATATCAAAAACACTGTCTCCTCCAGATATATGGAATTTGTTTTAACTCTTTGTTAAGACTGTCTAGAATAACCCTTATTCTAGGATACAGTCTTTACTCCTAAGGTGAAGCCTTTGTGATGACTCAGTTGTATGCCCATGGCATTCAAGAGGTATTCATGAAGTCTGTCACTGAGGCGGGGCCCCACTTCAATGTCCTCAGTGCTGCGGTTTTCTCCTCAGTGCTTGACCTCTCATGTCTCTGTGCAATGTTCAGCTCTGTTACATTTGCTTTTTGGTAGGCTTCTAGTAGTCTTGCCCCTCAAATGCATAGCACAGTCCTAGCCTCAGACTTGTAAGGGTTTCCAAGATGGATGCCGGGATTCCTGCTCTTACTTCTCTCTGGTACCACTTCCCACTCTGTAGATTTGAGTCACTTGAGCTGCACTGAACTTTGATGTCTCTTTCCTAAACTCAGTGGGATTGCTAAACTCTGTATCATAGATGGCAATTGTCCTTTGGGAAGAAACCAGGAAAATTGTGGGGCTAACATCATGAGGTTTCTTTTTAATATAATTATTGTCAAATTGGCTAACATTCAGTGTTTAAAGCGTGCTCTTGGTTTTTGGGGGTAGATTCCCATGGTTCACCGCTTACATACCACACCCAGTGCTCATCCCAACAAGTGCCCTCAAGGCCCATCACCCATTTCCCCCTCTTCCCCACCCCACCATCAACCCTAAGTTTGTTCTCTGTATTTAAAAGTCTCTTATGGTTTGCCTCCCTCTCTGTTTATAACTGTTTTTCCCCTTCCCTTCCCCCATGATGTTCTGTTAAGTTTCTCAAGATCCACATATGAGTAAAAACACATGATATCTGCCTTTCTCTGCCTGACTTATTTTACTCATTATAATACCTTCCATTTCCATCCATGCTGCTGCAAATGGCATGACCTCATTCTTTTTCATTACCAAGTAGCACTCCATTGTATATACAAACCACATCTTCTTTACCCATTCATCAGTTGATGGACATTTGGGCTCTTTTCATTATTTGGCTATTGTTGAGAGTGCTGCTATGAATATTGGGGTACATGTGCCCCTATGAATCAGCACTCCTCTATCCTTTAGATAAATTCCTAGCAGTGCAATTGCTGGGTCGTAGGGTAGCTCTATTTTTAACTTTTTGAGGAACCTCCATACTGTTTTCCAGAGTGGCTGTACCAGTTTGCATTCCCACCAACAGTGCAAGAGGGTTCCCGTTTCTCCACATCCTTGTCAGCATCCGTAGTTTCCTGAGTTGTTCATTTTAGCCACTCTGACCGATGTGAGGTGGTGTCTCAGCGTGGTTTTGATTTGTTTTTCTCAGGGATTCTGGTCTGGTGTGTTCAGTTGTTCAGTACCAGGAAACAATTGCTTCATATATTTTTGTCCAACCTCATGGTTATATCTACTGGACTGGTTTGGTACCAGCTATTCCAATATGGCTACCAGCAAACTGGCGTCACATCTTTTAATACTAAAATTTGACCAATACAATTACAAGTAAATCATGAATAGCAATTATAGTTACAGGACAGAGCGACAGAATGCAATTATTGAAATACTGACAGTGTGTACAAAATAACTTAACAGAAGTCAGAGGTTGGGACAAAGAGAAATAGATAAAAGTGATCGTACTCTAATGTTCTGATTTTCTGAGCAAGTGTTCAATAGATATCACCTAAAGGTAAATTTTCAGGATTTAGATATTTTATTAAAATTATAATTGTAGCCGTTAGAAGAGGCAGTGGGAGGCAGAAAGGAAGGAAGGTAGAAATGAAAGTGAGCTCAAATCATCATTTTATACAAAGGGAAGTCAGCAGCTATTATGTGAAATGGGTAAATGTGGAAATAAGAGTATGACTAAGTTGTTTGAAGTTTTCATGGTAACTTCCAGAAGAACCAAATACACTGAGACTACTAGAAGTGGCTTCTGGGAAATGGAGATTAGGTGGGGAAGAAAGATTTATTTTAATTTTTATTTTGTTCAATGATATGAAATTTCACTGATGTGATAGTTATTTAATTTTACTATAGTAATATGTATCCCTTTCCTTCCTCACTTTTTTACTACATGCAACATTATGTATGCATGTGAGTATCTTAATTAAAAATATAAAAGAAACTGGCGCATCTGGGTGGCTCAGTTGGATTAACCGTCTGACTCTTGATTTTGGCTTAGGTCATGATCTCACAGTTTGTGGGTTTGAGCCCCAAGTTGAGCTCTGCACTGAGACGTGTAACTTGCTTGGGATTCTTTCTCTCCCTCTCTCTGTCTCCCTCTCAGTCGTGCTCTCTTTCTTTCACTCAATAAATAAACAAAAATTTAAAAAATATAAAAGAATAAAATAAGACAGGGACTGTGTTCAAGTCTCAATATAAGCAAGACACATTTGATGAATTCGAACCTCCGTTTCCGGGTCTGGGTTCCTGCCCATCTCCCCGTATATAACTGTATTTCTGATCACTGTCATAGCCACAGAACTTCAGAGACCTGGAGGGCTTCTGGGTGCTAAGCACCCAGCATTTTTTACTGTGAGATTTCAAACATTTAGATATAAATTAATATAAAAATATTCGTAGAATTCCTGCCTTTTCAACTGGCTATTTGAGGACACACTTCCCTGTGCCTTCCCAGCTGCTTCTCTGTTCTCTCTCCCACATCACCTGACTCCTTGCTCTTCCCAGAGCCTCTGAAGTAATAATAAAAAGGGAACGAAGAATCAATTAAAAATGCCTTTTACTGTGTGTCTGTCCTTGGCAGAGGCAACACAGCACTCTGCACTTAAACTGAAACTTTAGGAAGGCTGTTTAGGTTTAGAGGCCAAATTAAATGTTGCGAACACTTCATTCTCTGGCGATGTGTTTCAGCGACCCCGTATTTAAGACGACATCAATTGTTTATGATCGGAAACTTGGGTTTGGGAGCCTAGGTTCTCGTTGAATAAAATACGCATCATCCCAGGCTTTCTCAGGGAGTTTTCTAGGGTTTGACATTCTTTTCACCTTGACATTTATGCTAAAATTTAGAGTGCTTGATCTTTCCCACTGCCGCTCCTTTTTTTTTTTTTTTTTAACTAAATGGGGAAAACGATAAAAATCCTTGCAATAGTTGTGAAAAGGAAAAGAAGAAAGGCAGCTTCAGAGCTGCTGGTGAAGAGCTCATTGCGAAGGAAATGCAATCTTGGGCAACTGCGAAGTCCTCTGGGGATAGGTAAGAATGATGCTTGAGAACCCCAATCTCGTAATTTTGGTAATGACATTAAGCAACCATTATTTTGCACACATCTCAAACTAAGCCCATGTCTACATTTGCCTGTGTTCTAGGAAAGAAGAAGTGCAAAATTTTTTATTGCTTTCCTTGGGAAAAAATAATTGTGCTCATCTTAGCCACAAATCCATCACTTTATCATCTGGAGAGTACCCTGTATTTGACCTTTGGCATCTACCAATATGCTAGTACCTGAATTATTTGCAAGTGAACTCAGGATTATTTGTATTCTCATTACCACATGGAAGGGCCCTCATCTAATGCTAAACTGCCTATAGAAAGAAGATTGCGCCATCGCTTTGCAGAAGAGGCAAACTGGAAATAGCCTTTTGGGGTGTTCTTTTAAAAAAGAACTTTGTACTAAACAGAAACTTCCATGTCCAAATGTTCCTCACACAGATAACAGCCCCTTCTACATTGTGGCCATTAAAACCTCCAATGCCCAATTTTGATAAAATTAGGACAGAGAGTTAAAAATAAAAACACCACGAAAGCCAAAAACACAAAACGTACACGTATGCTGAAATAAACTCGGCTTCCTTCTAGACTTTCTAAAGGAGCGTTCTTGGGAAAATTCATCAGGGAGCTCTCTCTGCACATATTTGTCTGGGTTTTGGATAAGTCAGCACCAGTTATGGGTAACTGTCAATAAACTGGGGACAGAAATGGGAAGGTGAGAGCAGACATTTCCCAGAGACGTTCGTATTTGGAAACGCTGATAAACGTCTAAAGGCATGGTGGATATCCACAGTTGAGGGTCCTCCCAGAGGCCTCCCTGCCTTTCTGCTTTCCCTTCTGCGGACCGGGTCTCTATGTCAAGAGGCTCAGGAAATGGAATATGATCTATTGCAGGGTGCTCAAAAGGAAACATGCAGAATGTCCACTTCAAGGCACAGATAGATAAAGAAAGACATTTGAAAATAAGGATCAGAGCTCAACAGGAAATGCTAACGGGATAGGAACAAAAAGTATGCTTTTAATTAGAGAAATTGTATCCCCAAGATCACTTTTTTCAAGGCTTTAATAAATCTTTTTTTTTATTCTATCTTCCAGTTTTAGAATTGCTTCACTACCCTTTTATATTATAAACACAATACACAGACCTGGTTTAAAAAGTCAACCTGGAACCATCCTCCCACCAAATTAAAATAAAAACTCCTTTTTGATACCTCCAGTCCCACTCTGCGCATTTAATCACTATTCAGCATTTTGTGTCTTGGGTTAACTCCCAGAAACTTTATTTTCTTACAAACACACACACACAGATTGTTTTGTGCTTTTTCAGAGACACAAAAGCATGTGATCAGACCACAGTATCATTTGAAATTGGAATTGTTTGCGAACATCATAACTTGGGGAAATTGGACGCTTCCTGTTTTTTTTTTGTTTTGTTTTGTTTTGTTTTTTTTTTAATGACATTAGAGGGGGCAGTGTATATATTTGTCAGCATTCAGGCTTCTAGTTTTTTGCCTCTTTGAACATCCATCAATATACCTCTTTGTGAACTTCATCTGTACAATAGATGGAATAGAATTCCCTGGCGTAGAATTGCACGGTTAATTTCATTTGAGAATAATAATCCTATTTCATAATCCACCCTTGAAATCCCATCAGTGCAGCTCAGGGCCAGGAACCTAGTCTGCACCCTCCTGGACTGGATAGGTGACAATTGTTTCCTGAACACCCTTTTAAAAAGCTACATTTCTTTATTATAAGGGAAGCGGAGAATCTTCTCAGATTTTACTGGCTGTGTGCATTAGTTTTTCTATCTGGATCCTCTGGATCTACTAGATCCATCTGGATTAGTAATTCTAATCTATTAGAATCTATCTGGATTCTAATAGATCACCCACTTTTTATTCTGACAATTTGTACAGCATTTTACCAATCATGTTGTAAAATTTATTCTTAATTAAATATCTGGGCCTCATCATTTTTTTCTTCCTTTATTTGGTTTCTAATACAATGTTTAAAATTTTTTATTATTAAATATGTGCGTAACCAGACACATACTGTCCTTTCTGGCTTCATAGGTGTTGTGTTTTGCAAAGAAGGGCTGGCCCACTTCAGTGTAATACTAAAATTAAAAAGGCCTTCATTTATTTCTTCTAATAGTTTTATACTTTCATTTTTATGTTTAGATTTATCTGATTTATCTAGAAATAATTTTGGTCAAGGAAGAGAGGTAGAAATTCCAAATGTCTGATCTCTGATCTTACCCTTATGGATTTGAAATTCCACCTTTATCCCATTTAAAATTCCCAGATGTATTTTGTTTATACTTGGCCTTTAAAAATCTCTCCTCTTATAATGGGGCGCCTGGGTGGCTTAGTCGGTTGGGCGTCCGACTTTCGCTTAGGTCATGGTCTCGCTTTTCGTGGGTTCGAGCCCCGCGTCGGGCTCTGTGCTGACTGCCAGCTCAGAGCCTGGAGCCTGTTTCGGTCTGTGACTCCCTCTCTCTCTGACCCTCCCCTTCTCACATTCTCTTTCTATCTCTCCTAGAAATAAAAAAAAATAAAAAATTAAAAAAAAATCTCTCCTCTTATTTCCACTGCCTCCTTCTGGGTCAGCACTTAACTGCACTAAGTCCTAAAGTTTTCACATGCACATTAATAGCTGCTAAGATGAGGATGCAGTGATTTACTTTTCTGAGAATTTCTCTGGCTCTTATTGTATTTTGGTCTTTTTACATGAACTTTGGAGTAACTTCTTATCTCCCTCACACAATATCTTATTGGTGTCTTCACAGGGATTGCAGGGAATTTATAGATCAAGTTGGAGAGAACGGATAACTTTATCTTTTTAAGGATTTTTTAAAAGTTTATTTATTTATTTTAAGAGACAGAGAGTATGGGGGAAGGGCAGAGAGAGAGAGAGAGAGAGAGAGAGAGAGAGAGAATCCCAAGCAGGCTTCACACTCAGTGCAGAGCCTGATGTGGGGCTCAAACTCATGAAACCTGAGATTGTGACCTGAGCTGAAATCAAGAGTCAGATGCTTAACTGACTGAGCACCATCCCCCAGGCACCCCACAATAACTGATAACTTTACAATATTGAATCTTTTAGCCAAGTACCAAATATGGGTTTAAATTTACTCAAGACTTCTTGTATGTCTTCCTGGTGGTGTTTTATTTTATTGGTCACTTACTTGCTAATATTAAAGAGGTTGTTTTTCCCCCCTCATTTGATTTCCTGTCTGACTATTTTCCATTTATAGGGAAACTGTTGATTTTGTATGCCAATTTTCACTAGGTTCTGGACTAAATTCTCTTACTACTTCTATTGTTTTAACAGTTGTTTTCCTTGGCTCTTTTGGGTATATAGTCACTATTTGCAAATAACTATAAGTTTACCTTCTCCTTTCTGTCTTTTGTCTGTCATCTCTCTATCGCATTGATATTTTCAGGACAATATGATATGACTCTCTTATTTTGTGTTTAGTAGCAAATAAGCTTCTGGAAAACGAAAGTGTCCCAGGGCTTGGTACATTGTCTGGCCCAGAGGTGGCACTCAATCAGTGTACCAGGAGCAAATCAAGAGTGCCAACTTCCCAGCCACGGGAGGGACCGATGTCCCCAGGAAAACAGTTGTACTGAGTACCTACTATGCGCACTTGGTAGAATGCTAGGACCTCGCAGTGGCGCCGCAGCATCTCTGTCCTCCCAAATGTACTGCAAACATGAATCTGCAAACTTGCAGGAAGCCCAAGAGGAGGAAATTACTGTCTTTTCTATCTTATTGAAGAAACTGGACAAGATGCTTAATCTCTTTCAGAGTATTGAAGAGAAACTACAAAAGCAGAATTATTTATAAAGGTAATGCCAAGGCGAGATTGCAGAGTTAATGTCTCAGGCTTAAGTATTAATTTTGCCATAGGATTTTGGCTGGCTGTTTGGCATCCAGTTCTTAATTTGTTATAAGTTTATGTTTTTGAATTTTGAATGGCTTTGCAATTTTATTGAATTTTAAATTCTGCTTCTAGCTTCTAGTGAAATGAATATATATATATATATATATATATATATAGTTTTTCTTCTGTAATTTGTCTGTGAGGTGAATAACCATAACAGCTTTAAAATCAAATTATTCTTATCTTATATTTCTGGGATAAATCCTACTTTGCCAAGACATGTTTTTGATACATTACAGTATTCATTGGTTAATACTGTACTTAGGGTTTTGAGTCTGTTAATAAACAAGACAGTTCAATTTTCTTCTCTTCAAGTGTTGTTTGCTAATGCAGGTTTCAAGGTCATTCATAAATGAGCTGAGATTTTTCTTTCTATTTCGGTTTCCTAGAATACTTTGTATAAGATATGAATTACCTGGCCTTCAGATCTGAGGAACTATGGAAGTAAAACCGTCTGGACCTTTGTCATTCTTTTGAGTAATAACAGGCATATTTGTGGCACTGTTCTTTTTTTTTAAATTTTAAAATAATTATTGACAAATTCTTTTCTGACACTTGGAAGGTGGAAGGGTTTTATTAAATATGAAAACCATCACAATGAAAGAAAATTGATAAATATGGGTGTGTTAAAATGAGATATTTGTTTGACAAAAGATTTCATAAAAACATGTGAAAGATAAGCTATAATTTGGTAAAAGGTGTTTGCAACTGTTATGGGCTGACCTATGTCCCCTCTGAAGCAGAGATGTCCAAGCCCTAACCCCCTAGTACCTCCGAATGTACTTTGTCTGGAGACAAGGCAGTTGTACATGTTATTAGTTAAGCTGAGGTCAGACCTGAGGAGGGCGGGGCTCTAGTTCCTATGACGGATTCCTTGTAAGCACAGGGGGATTTGAACACAGACACACAGAGAAGAAGCCCTGTGAAGACAGATGCTGGGACTGTGTGGTGATGCTGGCAGAGGCGGTGGGCAGGGGGGGCACCTGGAGCTGCCCAGAGCTCGCAGAGGCAGGGAAGGGAAGCAGCGTGGCCCTGAACCTTGATTTCATACTTGTCACCTCCGGGACTGTAAAGATAATTTTCTATTGTTTTAAGCCATGAAGTTCCTATTGCTTTGTCTCGGTAGCTTTAGGAAACTATTACAGTAACGTATAATTTCCAAAGGATTGGTGTCTAGAACGTATCAAGAAATCCTAAAAATGAGGCTCCTGGGTGGCTAAGCCAGTTGAATGCCCAACTTCAGCTAAGGTCATCATTTCGCGGCTTGTGAGTTCAAGCCCCGTGTTGGGCTCTGTGGTGACATCTCAGAACCAGGAGCCTGGTTTGGATTCAGTGTCTCTCCCTCTCTGTCCCTCTCCCCAGTCACACTGGGTCGCTCTCTCTCTCGAGAATAAATAAACCTTTCAAAACACATTAAAAAAGAAAGCAATCGTAAAGGTTAACAGGGAAAAGATGAACCATACAATGGAAAAATGGGCAACAAATGTAAATTAGGAAATTACAAATATCAAAGGAAAACAGCTCAACTTCCGTAGTGACCCTGGGGATGCAACGTAGACCTGCAATGATGTCCTCCTACCCATTAGATGGAAAAATGCTGCTAGGCTGCATATCACTGTGTTTGCAAGGATGTGGGGAAAGTGGGTGCAAGTGGGTGCTGGGGAGGCAGAGGGGACATGCTTCCCACTTCTGCCAAGAGGAGTTACTGCTCACCTGGCAGCTTCTAACAGTGCAGCACCGTCATCTGACAGTTCTGGGGTCCAGAAGCCCGGAAGGGTCTCACTGGGTGAGGACCAGCGTGGGCAGGAGGCTTTAGGAGGGGATGGGCTCCCTCACCCTCCCAGATTCCAGGGTGGCCCACATTCCTTGGCTCCTGGTACCTTCCTCCATCAGCAAAGACGGCAATGGCATAGAGGGTCTTTCTCATATCACCTCACTCTGCCACCGACTGTCCTGTCTTCCGTGTTTAAACTTTTTTAAGTGTTTATTTATTTTTGAGACAGGGAGAGACCACGAGCTGGGGAGGGACAGAGAGAGGGAGACACAGAATCCAAAGCAGGTTCCAGGCTCTGAGCTGTCAGCACAGAGCCCGATGCGGGGCTCAAACCCACGGACCGCAAGATCATGACCTGAGCCGAAGTCGGACCCTTAACAGACTGAGCCACTTAGGCGCCCATGTCTTCCATGTTTACAGGACCCCAGTGACTAGCACGGGCCGCCTGGATAATCCAGTACGATCTCCTTTTTATCAAAGTCAGCTTTTCAGCAAACTTAATTCCCCCTTGCCATGGAAAGTAACACATTCGCAGGTTTTGTAGATTAGGACAAGGATGTGTTTGGGAAGCCTCTTCTCTGCTTAGTACAGAGTGTGAATTGTTACGGGCGCCTTACAGAATGACTTGATGACACCGGGGGAAGCGGAAAGCACCCCTCCTTTCCGCCCAGCCCCTCCGCTGGGGGCATCTTTCCAAAGAAGTTCTCATCACGTGTGCAGGGAGACTTCCAAAGGGTGTTCTCTGCTGTAGCAGCAAAAGACTCTGGCTCTCCATCCACAGAGGAACAAGGCAGCGAGTCATTCTTCGGGCACACAAAGGAAAACCACACTCGGGTCAAAAATTAATGAACCGGATTCACACGCCTCTGTGCGGACAAGCAACACACGAAGTCAAGATAAAAAAAAATCAAGTGATTTTTAAAAAATTACAAATAATAACTTATGTAAATTGTTAAAGGACTCATGAAGAGTGCACATCATTTATGGGAAAATATGTAGTAAAAGCATAAAAGCCTGTGTGGGGCTCACATTCATTTCACAGTGATGATCAGGTTGGGGCCTGGCTGTAGCCAGAGCTGTGACAATTTATTTCAAGTATGTTTCAGTACAAATACGTGAAATGCATTAAATATGGCGAAATTAAATATGGTGAAATATGTTAAACTTGGAAGGAGGTAAGTATGTGGGCAAATTTATTGCTTTTTTTTTGTTCTTCTAAATATGTATGAAATATTTCACAGTTAAAAATAAAAATATATAAAAATGAAAAGTAATACATGCCATAAAAACAAGTTATTCTTCAGAAATGATACATGATCACCATGGCAATTAAAGAAAGACAAGATCGTGCTGAAGAAGGAGAAAGCTATGCTAACTCATCATCTCTATGTGGCATGCAGGTGGATAAAAAAAGCTATTGCTGCAACAACATTGAGATGACATCACACACAGTAAGTACATTTTTAAATGTATTATATATTATGAGTGCAATTCTAAAAATGTTTTGACAGCATGGTTGTTAATGGCTGTATAGTATTCCATCTAATAAAAATAACAAAAGTCTTCCTAATTGCTGGACACAAGTGATTTCTAACTTTCCACTGTTATAAACGATGCAGTTACAAACATCCTATGGCAACCTAGCTCACGCATTTTTATTATTTCTACAGGCAAAATTCTTAGGGCTTAAATTACTGGATCAAAAGGTAAGGATATTTCAGAGTCCCTCAGACATGTTACCTAATTGCTTCCAGAATGGTCTTTATCTTCTCGATCCTCTCCGACCCTGGTTTTCTTTCCATTTTTAATCTATAGCTGAGTCTTAAATGTCTCTCTGAATCATTGAACTGCACACTTATATTTAGTATCAGTTTGCTGGAGGCTTATTTTCTTGTCGTAGTTTAAACTTTTCTAATACGTGAGTGGGAACGCTCATAGTATTAACTAGGTGCTTAATAATTCTAACCTTCCCAGTTTATTAATGTTGGAAACTAGTCAGTGCGTAGATCTTGCTGGTAATAGGTCATTATATTACTTTTTATCTTTTATTCCAAAGCTACACCCCAGGATACAGAGAAAGACAATTTGCAGATGGTGATGGTGATGGTGATGATGATGATGATGATGGCGATTTACCTGTTGTGTGTGTGAATTTTCAGACCACATCTTCTGTGTTATTTTTCTGAGACCAGTGGGCAGCGGGTGGGCGGTGCTGGGAGTCTGGACACCGTGCATCCGGTCTCTCCATTGCTTCCTTTATCTCCCATCAAATTAAGAACTGGACTCACCGTGTGGCGGTTCGTCCGCACGTCTGTGTGGTCGAGTGGGATTAGTCACCACATCCTCTGGGGTTTCTGACTGGGGTCAGTGATTTGGCAATCCGAGTGGGGGATGGGCGTGGGGAGCGACGCGGGTCTGGCCTCACGGCGCTGGCCTCTTCCCAGGCGTGGCGACCCCTCCGGGCCCCTCCCCGACGGTCTGCTCTGGGTTTCAGTCCAGTGCACGTGGAATCAGACAGCCGAGCAGAACCAGGTCTCTTGTCCCCCATTGCCAATGGCAAGGAAGGAAAAGCGGAGGCAAAAATCTCAGGCAGAGGAATCTGCAATTTCTGCACATTTTCCATCAGGCCTCCTAACTCTGTTCCTTCTCAACAGGAGTCTGCCAGGCCGACTCCGCTTCCCGCTTCCGAGCCTTGTACCTTGTGCTCCCGCCCCAGACGAGCGCTGGGGTCACAAGCACCTTTCGAGAGAGGCCCCCCTGCCGGGGGGGGGGGGGTGGTGGCTGAGCCTTGAGCCCGCCAGCCTGCAGGACACTGCGGGGACAGAGCCACCCTCCTGTGAGTTTCCCATTGGCCTGCGCTCCGCGTGCCTCTCTCTACAGAAGGGACTAAGTCACCGAACCAGGAATACCCTCTGCTGGGAGATCAGCCGCTGGGGCGAGGCCACCAATAATAACCAAGTTCATGGAAATTTGCTGGGAGCTGCTGGGAGGCCAGCCTTCGCCAGGGGTCCCACCCATTCACATCCCCTCAGGCGGGGTTAGGCTTGTGCCAAGGGCTGGAGGCAGAGTGTGGGATCTGGAGGAGACTGAACCTCTCCGTCCGGCTGTTTGGAGGTGCCCGCGGGATGCCCAGAGGAGCTGGGGGGGTTCAGAGGTGCGTCTCTGTCTGAAGTTCACAGAACACCCCTTCCTCGGGAGGGTGAGAGACGGGCCCCGCCTGGCACTAAGTGCGCAGTTTCATGACTAAGTGCGAAGTCTAGCGGGGCAAGCGCCCAGCCTGCGCGTCAAGGGTCTCGGTCTTGGGTGATTTCCCACGTTTTCTGTGGCATCCCGAATTCTCTTTGAAGCTCTTAATGGACCAGCGTTCAAAGGGCATTTTGATAATTTATGTCTAGCTTTCAGGGCCATCGTGAGAAGACTGGAATCAAGATGTCTTTTCACAGTTCGTGGAGACATTTCCTTTTGGTCAAGGTGGTGCATGACATCGATTCAATATGGAAAGATGTTCTCGAGTGGGGACCCCTTCTTTTGTGCCCTGTTCCGCAATGACAGGCCCTTCTCCAGAGGAGCCAGAACCGGACAGGCTGTGTTTTCATTTACTTCACCTCACTCTGATTCTTTTTTTTTTTTAAACAAATTTTAATATTTATTCATTTTTGAGAGAGAGAGAAAAGTGGGGAGGGGAAGAGAGAGAGAGAGAGGGGGAGACACAGATTCTGAAGCAGCTCCAAGCTCCGAGCTGTCAGCACAGAGCCTGACGTGGGGCTCGAACCCATAAACTGTGAGATCCTGACCCGAGCCAAAGTCGGTGCTTAACCAGCTGAGCCACCCAGCTGCCCCAGCCTCACTTTAACTCTCAGTTTTTTTGTTTTTTGTTTTTTGGTTTTTTTTTCCCTTGGAAGGAAAGCTTTCCTTGAAAATTTAAGCTCTGGCACAACTAAATTGCACACTATAATCTTCCATTTGATTTTTGTCAGTTAAATTCACACCTCAAACGTAGACTTTTACCTCAGGCGACTCTTTTGATTCTTCCAGTCGATTGTGAATTTAGCGCAATGCGGAGCGCATATCCCTCTCTGGTAATTACTGGTTTATACATCCCTTCCTCTTCCCTTCAGGACCTCGCTGGCAAGTTTCTGCTCTCCTGGGCTTCCGGGAGCGAGATGAAACCTATCCTGTGCTGAGCTGTTGGTTCAGACAATGTCCTCAGGGCTGTAGGGTTTGTTAAATGTCTTCCAGATCCTTCTTTGTGTTTGGTCAGGCTCAGGTGCTGCCACCACTGCGGTCCGCTGCTGCTTGGACGTTCGTGTTGAGAGAGCACGTAAGTGAGGCTCCTTGGGATTTTGGTCCATTCTGTGCGTCCCCGGGAGGGTCCCCTGACCAGCAGGACACAGAGGAGGGGTGGCATCTGCTTCTGCCCATCCCCTCGGGAAACAGCAGCTGACAGGTCTCACTCAGCCCAGCCTCCCCTGCACCTGCTGCAGGTACATGTGCTCTGGCCGGTGGCATCGCCAATGTGTCACCTGCTCTGGGTGCGGGGGTCCCTGCTGGTGGGGGGCTTTGCGGGCATCTGCGGCTGCACCGACCCTGGGGGCTGGCTCCCTCCTGGGGCCCCACGGCTCTTGGTGATGGTCTCCCTGCTTCTTTTACCTTTGCCCAAGAGTGTCATCAACTTTCTCATGAGTCGTCTTTAGGACAGTAATTTGGAGGCAGAAAGGGAGATAAATTTAGAGGTAGAAAGCGTTTCTAGAGAAGGAGCAAAGAACAGACAGGTTTGGTGTAAATCATGGAGAGGCCGGCTTGTTCCCGAAACGACGCCGTCCCGTGTGGGCTCTTCCCCCCAGGGGGTTCGGTTCCTCCTCCTCGCCCTCTTCACATCCCCCCTGGGACGTGTCTCTGCACACAGGGTGCAGGCGAGGTGACCGGATGCCTTCCGCCCAGCCTGGTCAGCTGCCTCCCCACCCCCATGGTCGCAAATATATATATATATATATATATATATATATATTTAATATTTTTTAATTTATTTCTAGGAGAGACAGAGAGAGACAGCATGAGCAGGGGAGGGTCAGAGAGAGAGGGAGATACAGACTCTGAAATCGGCTCCAGTCTCTGAGCTGGCAGTCAGCACAGAGCCCGACGCAGGGCTCGAACCCACGAACTGTGAGATCATGACCTAAGCAAAAGTCGGATGCTTAACCGACTATACCCAGGCGCCCCTGTATATTTCTGATGTTTCTCTCCACTGGTGGACCTTTCCAGGAACTGAGCTGCTCATGGAGTCCTGATCGGGCTGGGCAGAATTGAAAGCAGACTCCAGACTCCAAGCTGTCAGCACAGGGCGTGATGCGGTGCTCGAACTCAGGAACCGCAAGATCATGACCTGAGCGGAAACCAAGAGTTGGACGCTCAACCAAGTGACCCCCAGGCGCCCCCGCTGGCTGATTGCTTAGAAGCCCGTGGCTTTGGAGGGCTGTCTGGCCAGGCTGGAGACTGGCCCCTGAGGAAGCATTTGGTCCATATGGTTAGAGTTGCAACCTCGGGGGGACCTGAGGACAAAGAAGGGGCTGGAGGTGGGGTGATGCTCCCTGGAAACAGTGCTTGTGTGCACATGTGTGTGCATGTGCGGAAAGACATGTGCACACATGCGAACACACATGCACATGTGTATGAACACACAAGCACACATAGACATGCGGACACACAGACACACATGTGAATACACATGCAGACACTAACACACGCGTTTTCACACACATGTACACATGTATATGCACCCGTGTGTACACACATGCAAACACATGCAAACATATAGAAACACACCTGTACACACATACCCGCATGTGCATTGGCAAGTCACACATATGCCTTGCACACACATGCGTGTGCACGCAAGCACGCACACACACACATACACACACACACACACAGGTATGTCCCAGCCTCCAGCCCCATTCTCGGCCTTTTCTTACCAAAACACCCTGAGTCTGTGTAGGAGGGGCAGGGCTTTCTCTCCAGATCATTTCAAATCATCAGCCAGCCAGGAGGGTGGCCCACGGTTTGCACAGCCCCACACTTCGGAAGCTTTGGCCAGACCCTTGCGGGGGGCTAAGTATAGTTGTCTTCGAATCCGAATATTTGGCTGTCTCTACAGAAATGCAAGCTCTTGCCCACCGCAGTGAGGGGAAGCTTCCATGTTCACACGGCCTTCTCCCTCTGCCTCTGGAGCCCAGCGCCGGGCTGGAGCCCTCATTTTGCGAGCGAGGAGAAGCCCAGATGAGGAGGAGAGCCTCCCCCCGCCCCGGGGCAGGCATCAGTGTGGAGGAGGGCGCAGGGCTCGGGTGGGGCCACCCCAGTGCACCCATGGGCCCTGACTGCTCTCCCTTCCTCCTTGCAGCCGCCCCCGGCACTTCCCTGGGCCCCGTTTGCTGGGAGCAATTTGTTCGCCGTTACGGAAAATCAGTTTTAACCTCCGAACGGTGGCTCCAAACGAGATTTCCCAGTTCCATCTGAAAACATGATAAAATAAGTCTTCGTGCTGACAGCCCCCATGTAGACCATTTGGAAAACATCAAAGGCTGAATGTTAAGTGTTCGTTCCTAATGCTCCGTGTGCAGCGCTGCCCCGGATAGTCGGCCCGGCCTCTCGCAAACCTTGCTCTCCCCGCCGGACTGGAATTGATAACGGCCCAATGAGGCTCTGGGCCTCGAGCTCCCTGGAGGCCCAGGGGTCTAGTCTGGGAAAGTCCGAGCTCCGATCTGAGACAGCCCGCTGTGGGCCCCAAGCTGAGACTCACACCCTGGGTGCAGGGGCCGCCGCCCGAGAGTCTAAGAGGAGGAGAAATCTAATAGTGGTTACTTCAGAGTCTCTTTTTCCAGGTAATTTGCGTCCTGGCCTTCCTTTCCTGGCTCTTGACCCACTTTCGGCTGGTGAATTAGTATTCTTTTTGGGGTAGTCATTTTACTTCGAGGACAAACCAAGCCCAACAGGCACGGGTTAATTTGCAAGTGTGCCCTCCGCCCTGTGCCCTCTGGTACAGCTTTCCCCTCCAGCTTGCTCTGCCCCCCTTCTCATCTCCTGTGTGGACATGGGCTTCCGGTCCTGCCCCCCTCCAATGGGTCACAAAATGGAGGCACGATCTATGGCGGGGGCTGAACTTCAGATGGGACAGCGAGACGGGACAGTGGGCCCTGGGTGGGGGTGGGGAGGAAACAGAACGGGTGATGGAAATACTGGGTCCCCGAGGTGTTTCTGGGGAACAGCCCTGAGCAGAGGAAAGGAGCGCGTGCTCTGAGGGGTCTGTTCTTGCCTCTCCCACAGCTCAGCTCTCTGCCTTCCAGTGGAAAATGCTACCAGGTGGACAGACGTGGCCTGGCTGGTCCTTCTGGCACGCAGCTCCCAGCCCAGGCCACCCCACTCACGTCTCAGAGCCCCAAGAGGTCCCACACGCGGTGAAATCTATTAACTCCCCATTTTCTTTCTGCAATTGTGGGTCTTTCTCTGAAAATGCAGCGGATAGCTCTTCGAAAGCTTGTTTAGCCATGGCTCAGGGAAGCCCTCCCTGCCCAGAGACTCCCATTGGAAATGTCTGAAAGACCTGCATTGGTTGGCACCCAGGCAGCCCTGCCCCTGGGAGCTGCCCAGTGGATGTTTCTGGAAATGAGAGCTGCCTTTCCAGCTCATGCCAAGCAGAGCGAGGCTGGATGGGTTGTGTGGTGTGGCCAGCCACGGGGATACCCCCCTCTCTCTAAGGACAGGAACCAGCGAAGGGAGGGAACCCTGTGCTGCAGCAGCACCACCCCGGCCCTCCCCCACCCCCAGCACACTCTGAGCTCCGTCAAGGTCTGCGTGCTCCCTTCCAGAGCAGGAACCTGGCCCGGCACTCTGCCCCTCCCTGCAGCTGGCCCTCATTCACACATCCCTGCCTTCTTTCTCCAGCCAAGATGAAACGTTCTCTGAGGGGATCAGTGGTTCTAGAACTTTCTTTCATACCTTGCACAGGCTGAAATGGTGTAGACACCAGGCTGGCCAAGTAAAAGTTAGTTGTGCCCAGTACACCAGGCTGGCCAAGTAAAAGTTAGTTGTGCCCAGTATGGACTCAAGAGCCTCAACACAGAGGCTGTAGCCTCACCTGGTCACTGCCCCACGGAGCTCTGGCCTTGGCCACACGTGGGCCCCGTCGTGTGATGACCTGGGTTAGCTCTGGTCACTGTGGCAATCATGGTGAGTAAATGGTTGGGGGACAGGATTCTGAGATGTGGAGCACAGGAGACCCAGCAGCTGCTCTAACAGCTCCCACCAGCACAGTGGCCTGAAACAGCCCATATGGACTTGAACAGTTCTGAAGGTCAGAACCAGCAAATCGGTCCCACATGCCTATAATCAAGCTGTTGGCAGGACTGTGTTCCTTCTGGAGGCTCCCGGGAAGCATCTTTCCTTGCCTTTTTGAGCTTCTAGAAGCTGCCTGCCTTCCTTGGCTGGTGCCCACATCACTGCAACCTCTGCCTCCATCCCCATCTTTGACTCTGACACTCCTGCTTCCCCCCTTCACATCTAAAGACTATTGTGATGACGCTGGGCCCACCAGGCTCACCCAGGATAACCCCCTACTCAGTATCCTTCACTTAGTCACATCTGCAAAGCCCCTTCCATCTGGCCGAGTGAGGTAAGGTTTTAGGGACAGAACGTGGAAACCTTTGCGGGGCAGTATTCTGCCTACTGAAGAGGCACCAAAATACGAAGGCAAAGCCAAGGGCAGGAGGGGGCATTACCAGAGGTAGCAACACGACTTAAAAGAGATGGCTAGGAGTTGGCATCTGGGGAGAGAGCTCTGCTGACTTTCGTTTCTGGGTGTTTTCCGTTCCTCCGCCTTGTTAATTTCCTTTCTTTTTCATTCAGAAGTTTGAACTCTCTGCCACATACACAAACTGAAGCACATGCTATTTCTTTTTTCCTCTTTTTTCTTTTTAATTTGGCATTTATTGAAGCTGATGGAGTGAACTGGATAAGAGTACCCCAGAGTAACCGATGTGCCACTTAAAATATTGAACATCCATTTAGGGAAAAAAACTGTACTGAACATTTGGTCCCATCACACCACACGGAGCTCAGCTCCAGCACTCTGGGGTCTCAGGCAGAGAGCAAATTCCCCCATCTCCAACCTTGGAGACCCAGGCATGTTTCTCTCCTGGAGAAATGGTTCGTCCCAGAGAACAAGGTCATTAAGCAAAGTTAGTGACAACAAGAGCAAAGAGAAAGTGACAGCCATGAGTGGGTCCCAGGGAGAGGGTCCCCCGGAGGCTTCTTAGCAAGCCGATGACCACTGAGAGGCGGTGAGACTACACGGGGTTGGGTGCCCCCAATTACACGAAGTTCTACAACTCTGGGTTCCTATTTTCCAGTAGAATCCTATGATATCTTAAATATGTTCGGTAATGTTGCATCGGCAGAGAAGGATACTCAAGTCTTTCATTTTTTTAAATTCTAGATAAAGCATTTCACAAGAAACAGAAGACTGCTGCCCCACCGTCACATCCCCAAGGCTGTGCTTAAAGTCTGCATCTCTGCTATTTTGTTTTTTTGTTAAAATTTTTAAATGTTTTATTTATTTCTGAGAGAATGGGAGAGACAGCATGAGCAGGGGTGGGTCAGAGAGGGACGGAGATACAGAATCTGAAAGAGACTCCACGCTCTGAGCTGGCTGTCAGCACAGAGCCCGACATGGGGCTCGAACCCACGAACCGTGAGATCATGACCTGAGCCGAAGTCGGACGCTCAACCGACTGAGCCACCCAGGTGCCCCCAGCATCTCTGCTATTTTGTAATATCATTACGAAGAGTAAAGCCAGTACCTGTACCTCTGTGCAAATGCATGATGAATTCTGGCGTTTTGGGGCAAGGCTGACTCAGGACTCCAGGACCGACCTGGAGTTTACTACAAGCCCTGGACTCTGATGCCACAGGGGCATATATTAAAACCCTCAGAAGTCCAGCTCCTGACTTGAATCTCATCATGCATGAAGATGGGTGTCTGGTAAAACAAAACAAAGCAAAACAAAACAAAACAGCATTTTCTCTACTGGCCGGGCTGAAAGCACACCACAGGCTAACCTCCAGCTGCTGCTGTTTTGCTCACATTCCCAGCATTCGCTGAGAAATCCAGACCTGCACCAGTGGATCCCGCCAGCAAGAACCGGAAGATGTGGTCAGGCCTCGGAAGGATGAGGCTAAACCTGGACAGGAGCCGCAACATCAGGCCAGAGGCTCTCATTTCATTTCAATGAGTTTTCCCGTTGCAGTTGTGGGTAAGGACTCAGGGTGATGAAACCGCTTCCAACGGCTGCTGGGATGGTCCTTGGGGGTAAATGAGAGCGCCAAAAGGCAGGGGAGCCTGGGAAGCCAAGGGGCATCCGGTTCCAGCTGCTGACGGCTGGACTCTGTGAACCATGCCCTGCACGGCAGCGGAGCCAGGCTCACAGAACCTGATGGAGGCCCCTGGGTCATCTCCTTCGACCCTCCATCTTGGCCGGTGCCTGATAATGTCTTTTGTTCTTAAGGAAGTTGGATGTCAAGATAGGTGCTGTTTGGAGTTATTATATGATCATCAGGTTATTATAAACTTTATACTTCAATATTTGGTGAGAACTCAGTAGTTTCTCATCATTTTATTGCCTGATAGATGGCCATAGCCAGGATGCTCAGGTCGCTTTAGATTTCAATCATTGATAAAATATGAATGCAGGGATGTCTGGGTGGCTCAGTCGTTTAATTGTCTGACTCTTGATTTTGGCTCAGGTCATGATCTCATGGTTCATGGGATTAAGCCTCATGTTGAGCTCTGTGCTGACAGCATGGAGTCTGCTTGGGATTCTCTCTCTCTCTCTCTCTCTCTCTCTCTCTCTCTCTCTGCCTCTCCCCTGCTCTCTCTCACACATACTCTCTCTCAAAATAAATAAATAAACATTTAAAAAATATGAATGCACTGATTTATTTGGAAATTTAATCAGTAACACTTTTCATCTTGGATACTGTGCCTCATGAGTCCAGCAATTCAACTCTTGAGAGAATAACATGGGTGACTGGCAGAAAGTTCTCGAAAGTTGAGCCGATTCTGTCAAGCTTGTCTCCATACCTGCCTGAGGTTGTGAAAAAGAGAAGTCCAAGAGTGTCATCTTCCCACCATCAAAGTCATGTCTACAACCGGTTTCCACGCCTTTACTGGCACCTTCCCCACGTGTTTGCAGCTCTCACAGCTGAGTTCTAGTCCCTAACTTGTGCCCGTGCAGGTTATACTCACTGCTCAATTTAATTCAATATCTCAGCATGGTTAGCCAGCTGCATTTCACTCACACTGGTCTTCCTTCCTGCCTTTGAAGTTTTCTGTTTCCTGATCTGAGCTGCATGTCACTCCATGGTCCACAGGTGTCACCCCGGCTGCACAGTCACACCAGCACTGGGCACTCAATTAGAACGGTTTTGTCGAAATCCTGGGCTGGGGCTCAGGGAAGCCATTAGGAAGAGTGTCCCCATGTGATGGGAAGACACAGCCTCTGCTTTCTCTCTTCCTCACTTTGTCTGCCTTTCTTCAACCCGGATTATGTAAATCAGCCCTCAGAAATGCATAAGAAGTTTCAGTTCGGTCAACAGGTGTGTGGAAAGGCAAACAATCATCACAGTCCTAAGTTACCAGTGCTCCCAGAACGTGACCGCATGTACGTGGACAAGGCTACTTTCCTGCTGTCCCTGGACGTGGCACATAGTGGTTGGAGGGTCACAGGTGAGGCTGAGTCTTGGGGAAACTCATTAATGTATCCAAGAGTTTTGTTTCTTTGTTTTATAATCTAATTCACATTTATTTTTTAAATTATTATTATTATTATTATTATTTTAATTCAAGTTAGTTAACATACAGTGTAGTCTTGGCTTCAGGAGTAGAACCCAGTGATTCATCACTTACTTACAACACCCACTGCTCATCCCAACAAGCTCCCTCCTCAATGCCCATCACCGTCTAGCCCATCCCCCCCTCCCCTCCAGCAAACCCTTGGTTTGTTCTCTGTATTTAAGAGTCTCTTATGGTTTGTCTCCCTTCTTGTTTTTATGTTATTTTTGCTTCCCTTCCCCTATGTTCATCTGTTGAATTTCTCAAATTCCACATATAAGTGAAATCATATATCTGTCTTTCTCTGACATTTCGCTTAGCATAACACATTCTAGTTCCATCCACATTGTTGCAAATGGCAAGATTTCGTGCCGAGTAATACTCCATCGTATTATCTTCTTTATCCATTTCTCAGTCAATGAACATTTGGGCTCTTTCCATAATTTGGCTATTGTTGATAGTGCCGCTATAAACATTGGGGTGCATATGCCCCCTTGAATCAGCATTTTTGTATCCTTTGGATAAATACCTAGCCGTGCAATTGCTGGCTTGCAGGGTTGCCCTATTTTTAAATTTTTTGTATCTAAGAGTTTTATTTAGATTTTTTTTATTATTAGAAGTAGAATTCTGTGATGTTGAAGCTATGTGGGTCCTTTTGGAACATTTCAGGGATCAGATAGGACCGATTCACAAAGGTATCTGTGTGCATTTAGGAGCAGCTCAAGGGCTCCATCAGTCACTTAGGTGTGCCGGAGCCAGATTTCCCTCCCACTGGGTTTAGGGTCCATACTGAGTCTGGGATGATCTCATCTCAAGGTTGCTAACTTGTATCTACAAAGACCTTGCCTCCAAATAAAATGACACTTTGAGGAACCAGGGAACCCAAGACCATTCTTTCTTGAGTTCTTATGTAATAGAGACTTCAGGATGCAAAATCCACACTGGAGAAGAACGCCCCCCCGCCCCCCGAAGGAGGCAATGGCAGAGGAGACCTCACCTGGGACCCACCTCACTTGCAGAGTGCCCTTGCTGGTGACAGGTGGCAAACTGCATTCGTTCCCTCCTGTGTCAGATTCTCCTGCTCCCTGAGGGGCACACACACTGGTTTCTACCTAAGCCGCTCACCTGATCGTGTCCCCCATAATCCACTACCATGCACCTTGCTAACTCCTAGCTGCCATCTTTGCTCAGAGATTTATCAAAAGATGCCTTTTGGGATAAATGTTTGGCCAAAGTGCTCATGGGACAGAGCCACACTTCTTTCTGTAACAGACATAAATGATCTTGTTTAGGGGGGTAGCTTCTCTCCCCCTTTGATTTTTTTTAATGTTTTATTTATTTCTGAGAGAGAGAGACAACATGAGCAGGGGAGGGTCAGAGAGAGAGAGATACGGAATCTGAAGCAGGCTCCAGGCTCTGAGCTGTCAGCACAGAGCCTGGCGTGGGGCTTGAACCCACGAACCATGAGATTATGACCTGAGCCGAAGTCAGCCACCCAGCCACCTGAGCCACCGAGGTGCCCCTTTCCCCCTTTGATTTGTATTTTGATTGTGAATTAGAGAATGCTGCTGTATTTTGAGGATATGTGTAGTATTTCATCACCTGTCTCTTCCGCCCTGGGAGAGAAGTTCAGGGATGCACCTGCAGGTTACTTTCCATTCAAGATGTTTAACTGGCCAAGTAGACTTTTATGTTGCATTTTCTGTTCTAGAAGAAGTTCTAGATTGCAGCTGATAGGTAATCGGCACTGCTTTAAATCTGTTAGCACCTATTCCCCGTGGAGCAAGCAGGTTTTTCTGTTTTTTTCTTGAATTTCTCTCTGAGACACTCGGAGCTATGAGACTGGATTTGGGTTTAATCCATGCCCGATGTTGGCCAGTCCTTGAGAAAGTAAAATGAAAAAGTGAGGTTTTTCAGGGGAAGATGGATCATACACTATTTTTAGCAAAACCGTAAGGTGGGATTAGCAATTCTACTTGAGGAAAAATTTAAATAGCACTGCTTATTTAGATAATCAGCTCAAATCCTTAAAAAACAACGCATAAGAAAAGGGTACAATTTCCCACTCAGCAAACTAATTAATAAATAAATAAATACAGAGGACAAGGCTGCTGGAGTCCATGTCCCCAGGAGAACTTTCCTAAACTAATAAGGTCTTTGAGGAGACACAGAAGGACATCAATGAACAGGGAAGGGGGTGTCTTTCTGGGTGTGTGCGTGGTGTGTCAAAACACGGATGCTGGCAACTCTGCATGTTTACAGCAAGAAATGACAGTGAAGGTTTGCAACCAGAACTCAGAACTGATTTAAAAAAAAAAAAAAATCAGCGGTAAGTACAGTGTAGGGCACAATCACAGAGCTGAGAAATTCGATGGCCCACCAGAGCCTGCTGTCTGAAGCTCCGTTCTCGGTGCCTCTGGCAGGCCCCAGAGCCCCCTCATCATTCATCTGCCTTGGGCCTCTTCCAAGTTGGCCCTGCATCCAGGGCCACCCTACGTAGCCAGGGCCCAAGGTCAGAGAAGCGAAGCGCATCACCCCAGCTCCCCTGGCGGGTGACGTCCCCTGACTTCCCGCCCTCGGCTCCTTTCAGCCACAATTCTCAGCTCCTACCAGAGATGAACAAGTTCACTGTCAATTACTCAATGGCAATTAGTCCCAAAGTCGATCATGTACAGAATCAAAGCAAATGATGTAAAACCTGAAATGGGACAATAAAAATAGAATGAGGCACCCGCACACGACAGCGCATTGACGGATCTCAGAGCTGCTTGGTGGGAGGAAGGGAGCCAGAAACAAAAGCTTGCAAAAGGCTATGAATCCATTTGTAAAAAGCTTAAACTCAGGCAACACAAATCCATTTTGCTGAAATGACAATCGTGGCTCCTCGTGGGGTAGGTGTTGATGGAAGGGGTGAGGAATTCCCCAGGGTGTTGCGTGTTCTGTACGTGGGTTGTGGCCACACGGGTGCACACATACAAAACAACCCCGCACACTCTACACTTTGGATTTGCTCACTTTTCGCTGTAAATTGCACCCCGTGGGGTGAAAATGACAACGTACAGCTACCAGACCAATCAAAGTAGAGGAGAGTCGCATAACTTACACTACCATTTCTCACATTTTTGCAAAACATCCTCATGTGAAAGTGGAATTGGAGCCGTGGTAGGGATCTTTTTATGTGCGCTTAAAAAAATAAAAACAAAATAACGAGATTTTGGAATATTGGGTTTGAGCTGCACGTTCGGAGAAGGATACGGCTGTATTTTTTTTTAATGGAGTCAGTGAAGTTTCAAATAGAATGGATATTCACTGTAAATAAATCATTCTTCAATTCCTTCAATGAAATTAATTTCGCATTCCTATTATTGCCCGCAATTCAATAACTGCTGTGGCTGGTCCAGCAAATATCGTTTTGCTAATGAATACAATCATTAGTGTTGTTTTCATTTTACAGTAAGCCATTATTATTACCTTCTTTTATCTGAATGCATATAAAGTTGCAATAACTTGGTTTCTCTCCCTGCAGAATCCAATTGTCACAATCATCTTCTGACACTCAACTCGCCCAACCTAGACACGGTCATCCCCAGAGAAAAACATCTGGGGAAAGTTTCTACGGAAAGTCATTTTATTTTTCCCAAGTTGGCCCCTTAACCTTGGAAACCTTTGGGAGTAATACATCACCAACCCACTGCATCAAAATTTATTATTGAGTTCTAAATGTTTCACCAATTGTTTACTATTCCATGCTGTGGGATTCCAGAAACAACCTTTACCTGACACCAAGAATTGAGGGGAGGGAAGGTGAGGCTGTATTCTCATTTTGTTGCAAGCAAACTATAACTAGCTGGCTAATTGTTCTTGATTTTTATTATAGCAACAGGGTGTCCATTGGCCCAAAGGCCTAGCATTTGTTAAAGGACACGTTGAGGATCTTTCCAATTCTTGCTCCAAACTTCCTACAGTGTCTGCAACACGTGTGCCCATGTAGCACATTTAAACAAAGCGCTCAGGAGATCATGCAGACCGTGTCAGGCAGGTAGCGCGGCCTGGCCATGCTTTGGACAAGTCTTGTCATTTAGAAGCTTCCCTGGGTTGATGGGGATACCCAGGGCCACATGGGGACGTCTCCCCCAAAGCCACCCACACGGTGCGCCTTTAGCTTCCTCCTGGACCCTGGCCTGTGTATGAGGTTTTCTGACTTCTCTGGGGCTGCAGGCCTGGCGGAGGCCACGGTGCTCCCAGTCAGCCTGGAGGGTCCCCTCTGTGCTCCTCATGCCACACAGGACTGAGCAGAGCCCCACTCACTCAGGAATGCCCTCAAGACCAGTGTTCGTAGCAAAGTGGCTAACCAGCCTAACAGCAGGCTCTGGCCGTAGAAACATTCTAAGGAACAAAGGCGGTGATTGCCTATAGGTCAGAACTGTCCTCATCAAAGACGAGTGAAAAGTTCAGCCACAGGATGCAGAGGCGGTGTTTTTGAAGGGAATGTTAATGGCTGTGGGGGTGACAAGCAAGCAGAAACATGAGTAACGTAGCCCAGAGCCCTCTGGAAAGGTTCCTGTCATTCGGGGGACTCCACCAGATCATACGCCTCTGATTTTCCCAGTAACGGTCACATGAGAAGAAAACACATAAACTAAACCCGAACTATGGGGTTTGCTTTTTGCCACTAATTGGTGGACTGATTAATTAGGCTTCCCAGGCAGAAACAGCCCTGCTGCCAAAGGCACCCCTGCACCACGCAGAGATCTCGGGGAAGGGGGGACAGAGTCGGGTTGGCCAAAAGCAAAATCAGGGGCAAGGGGAGGAGAGAAGATTAAACGGGGCTGAAAGCTTGTGACAATGGACAGGCAGGCGTCCCTGTGGCCAGGGCAGAGAGGCTCCCTGGCACCAAGTTTAAGTTAAACAGATCCTCTGACCCCAATCAGGTGGGCTCAGAAGGTCACAGAGTGGCCCTCCAGTGACCAGGGAAGTCTGAAGGGGAACCAATTGGTGTCCATGGTGGTAATGTCTTTTAAGGGCGTGCTTAACCTGGAGGAAACTTCCAGATGGGGAAGAGACAGCAGAGAAGAGCCTCGTAAAGGGCTACATGTCAGCAGGGCTGGTGCCCACCGGCCTTGACTCCACCTGAGATTGTGGGACAGTCAAGTCCCCAGGAGGAAGTGCCACAGTGTGGATACTCTGAGGACACAGCTTCTGGAAAAGGAGACGCTGGTAGGGGGAGGGGTCACAGGTTGGGAGCAGCATGGCGGGAAGAGGCAACGCACCAACCTCCCCATGGATCCAAATCTACGTCCCCGGGGGTCAGAGCCACATCCTCCCTGTTGGCAGAGGACTGGCCTTCTTGGCCACAAGCTCACTTATCCATCCCACCAGGCTGGCCAAATCTTCAGGATCAAGTTCACCAGTAATTTCTTTTCCTTATTGACTAACTTCCACAACAAGAGCCAATACAATATTTAAAAGAAAAAAAAAAGCAGAAAAGAGGAAAAGAAGCTGCTTTTGGATGTTTAGCAGATGAAGAATATTTTTAGTTCCCGCTTTCTCCATTCCCAGAACCAAAGACGCTCGCTAACCGTGCTTTTCTGCGACCGTTCCCTTCTGACAGGAAAGCAGAGGCCATACAGGGAGGGTGTGGATTACATTTGCAGACGTCCTGGGCTTTTGTTTTGTTGAAAAGGGCAAGCGACTTTGTCTGATTTAAGCCCCTCTGGCTTAGAACTTGGGCATGGAGGGGGGCACTTGCGGGGATGAGCACTGGGTATTATATGGAAACCAACTTGACAATAAACTATTTGTAAAAACAAACAAATAAATAAATAAATACTGTCAATATTAAAAAAAAAAAAAAGAACTTTGCAAAAGCCAAATCCCTTCTGGAAGATGCTGTCTTTTCTGTGCTGCAAGGCCACCAGACCTTGGTAATGTTCTAGAGAAATGAAAAATCTTCACTCCAAGAACTCAGACCTGCTGCTCACGGTGGAAGAAAAGTGATATTCAAGGGAATGGACACAATAAAAATACCATTAGCATCCAAGTAAATCCTTTGCCAAGTTTTCCATTACATGTGACACCACCGAATAAATCATGGGACTTCTTTTATCAAGGAGAAAATCAATGATATCAGGAAAAATTAAATTCCTCCACAGCCTTGAGGTGCAACCGTTACCAAAAATCCTTTAAAGAACAAACACGAATGAAGCAACATGTCAGATGAGGCTTGTTGTTTTCAAGTGCTCTATGCACGAGGCCTTCAAGTATGTGTGTGTCTTCAAAGGCAGTTTTAGTCTCGTAAACACACAAGAGTGTTTACCGTCTTCCCTTCTTTACATTTAATTGTTCAACTGTATTCTGAATGCTGAAACACTCTCGACTTCTTTGAGGCTCCAGAGGAATAGCCTTGTCTTGAGCGTCGTCATCCTTCAGGGAGGGACAAGCTGCTGTCAGAGATGTGCAGCTAGCATGGGGCTCTCGCCCAACACCTGGGCTCGCGGGACACACGGCGATGGCTTCCTCACAGCAGGTTTCCAGAGAAGAGAAATGGGGCAGAAAACACGACGCTGTCCGTCTGGATTCAGAATCCACAGCCCATGCGCTCTTTTGTAGTTCTAGATGTTTCTGGGCATCGAGGTGTCCCCTATCTGTCTCTCCTTCCTTCATGCCTACCTCGTCTGCGGCTGATCTCGGACTGCATGAGCTTTGCGATTGCTGGGGGACGGGCTCATCAGATGTTGAGTGTGGCCAAAGGCGCGAAGCACCCTTGGCAGGGGGAGCATCTTCACGCTCTGCCTGACTCGAGACGGTGCTCGCCTGGCCCACAGCACCTGCTCACTCGCCACGGAGCGGAGATAATATGTTAAAGGGTATTTTCAGATGTATTTTCATAACATCTAAGTCCCGTCGTCCTCAGGCTCCTCGACGATCGAGGCAGTGGGCGCTGGTGCTGTGCGGGAAGGGCAGGCAGCCGGGCCTGCGAGGAATACAAAGCCGGTTTGTCTGTTCTAACTGGCAAAGGACCGGCGAGTCCCTAGCAAACAAAGGTTTTTGAAAGTTATAGGGAGAAAGAGGATTTACTAGGTTCCTTCAGCTACCACACAAAGGGCCAGATCACGTGGTTTCACCATAACCCTGGTGTGGAGTTGTCTCAGGATGTGGATGCAGGAAGTCTTTGTCACCCAGGGATGAAAAGTGACACCAGGTTGGAGGTACGTTGGGGGAGAAGGCAGATGCAGGTGGGCGGGGGTGGCAGATGGCAGGTCCCTGGCTGTCTCCCCTTCCTGGGGCTTTGGTATTCTAGAGTGTGGAGGGGACAGTGGCAATACTCTAAAACATGGGGACAGGGATGACACTTGAATACTGAGATAGGGATGGCACTTGAACATGGGGACAGGCATGGCACTATACAACATGGAAGAGAGGTGTCACTGTAGAATATGGGGACAGGGATGTCACTCGAGAACACGGAGACAGAGATGACACTCAAACCTGGGGACAGAGATGGCATTATACAACATGGTCAACTGATGTCACTCTAAACATGGGGACAGGGATGATACCCATAAATGGGGACAGAGGTGTCATTCTAGAACATGAAAGACAGATGTCACTCTAAAACATGGAGACAAAGATGACAGTCAAACATGGGGACAGAGATGACACTTAAACATGTGGACAGAGGTGGACCCTAGAATATTGAAGATGGATGGCCCTCTAGAACATGAGGACAGAGATGACACTCAAGTATGGGGACAGAGTGGCACTCTAGAACATGGGAGGCTGATGTCATTCTAGAATGTGGGGACAGGGATATGACCCTTGCATATAGGGACAAGGATGGCACTCTAGAACATGGGGACAGTGGTCCACTTTACTGGCTGTCCCCAGGGAAGCCTTTAGGCCTCTAGAGAAGCTTGACACTTGACCCAAATCCTCAGAGACAGGGTACATGGAGGCTCCCCAGCAGGGTGGGGAGGGTGGCTAGAGGGGACAGTAAGAGGCAAGATACCTGGGTCCATTCTGCCTATGGGGGTGATGGGGAACCCCGCACTTCCTAAAGCCCTGGTGGGAGAATGGCTAGAGACACGCTGAGAGGCCACCTGGTCAACAGGAACCTGGGACTGAGAATGACCTGAAAGCCTCAGGGTCCTGAACTTCAACGAAATGAAGACTTTGCTGCTTTAACTTTAAAACTTGACCTACAACTCGAATGGATAGCTTCAGTCCTAAGGGGACTTACTAGTCTATGGAATGTTCCGAAGTTCATGAACAGCCTTTCCACCTTGAGCTAGCCATCCTGGGTGGTTGTAGCCGGCCCTTTCCCCTCAGCCAGATCTCCATCCGTGATTTTACAGAAAACTTTATGTTCCTCAAATATCGATGAACTCGTATGATGAGAAAGGGGAGACCTGGCACCCTGGGATCTCCTGCTGCATTTCTCTCCCAGCTGGAGCGCGTGGCGGAGGAAGGGGGGAGCCCTGAGGGGCTGCAGCCACATCACAACCCAGGTGCCTTCTGACTCCCGCTCACCCAGGATCAAGGGCCACCAACTGGGGCTTTGATTTCACTTACTCGGCTGCTGAAGGATCTAGAAATGAAAGCACTTCTTTTCTAGTGAAAAGCATAGCATGAGTTTCACAGGAGGGAATGACCCTGGTAACCCCATAGGCCAGGGAGGACAGTGTGGGGAAGGGCCTGCTGCACATGGAGGGAGTAGTTTCTACCCCCATCTGTGCTGGGACATCCAGTTCCCTCTCATGGAGCTGGAGCAGGCGACGCCTCTGAACCCTGACTGCCTGAATCCGTGTGCTTGCGCTTTAAGTGGAGGAGCAGAGAGATGTCTTCAGTTTGTACTGGATTATCTTCTCGGTGTGCAGTGGCCCTAAAAGACAAACTGAAAGCGAGGATTCATGGGGCTCCATGTGTGGCTCTTCCTCTCTGAGCACTGGCCGCTGCTGAGTAAGTGGGGGGCAGCCTGGTATAGACAGTGCCTCAGGATGTGGGAAGCAGGAGCCCCAGTGAGAAGCCAAGTGCGTGGCCGTTTCGGAAGACACACTGGACAAGCCCTGTGATCTGCGGAAGCGGCTGGGTGGCAGCGGTGGGAGGCTGGGGCCACGGAGCGATTCAGGTCTTCTCCTTCCCACTAGGTCCCAGACTGGTGTGAGGAGCTCCTTCTGTACGCACAGCCTGGACCCCTGCAGACATTTGCCCATCGTCCCATTTTTCAAGAGTTAAACTGGCAGAATGTGTTGTTTTAGAGAAAAATGTTGTTTTAGGGGGGAAAAGGACCAATTTTGATAGGCATGGTGTAAAAATAGTTAGACTTAGTTACAGATACCACCACAGGTGCATAACCTCACACCCTTTTAGTGGACAGGGGCAGAAAACATGACTGAAGGATGTATTAGTCTCCTAGTGCCACTGTAACAAAGATCGACATAGCAGGTGTCTTCAAGCACAGAGAACTGCTCCCTTACAGTTCTGGAGGCTGGAGGTCCAGGAGCAAGGTGTTGGCGAGGCTGGCTCCTTCGGGAGGCTCAGAGGGAGACCCTTCCTCGCTTCTGGTCGTCGCCTGCTATCGTTGGCGTCCTTGGCTTGTAGACATATATCACTCCAATTCCTGCTTCCATCTTCACACGGCGTTCTTTCAAAGATCCAGGCACTGAAGTTAGGGGTGATCTGGGATGATCCTGTCCTAACCACTTACATCTATCTGCAAAGACCCTGCTTCCAAAGAAAGTCCCATTCTGAGGTCTTGTGTGGACATGAAGTTTGGGGTCCTGGTGCGTCAGCTCAAGGGGTACAATGCTTGCCGGTGGGTATGAGGGCTCAGCCCTGAGCCATGAGAGCAGGACACTCTGGGTCTGGGGTTCAGGACTCATGGTTCGGTGGTCTCCATTCTTGCAGTGCAGAGTTTGTGGGACCCCAGTCCTCGGGCACCTGTCATGACCTCATTGCCGCCTCTGCTCTCGGGCTCCTGCTAGTGCTGGGCTGAGACCACATAGGAGACCTGGAAGGGCAGATACATCCCCCAGAGATGACTTGTGTTACCTCTTGTAGACTTGTGTTAAAGCAGATCCAAAATTTAGGCTACTAACGCCTTTATTATTATTATTTTAATGAAATGACCCTGCTTTTCCTGTAAGAGAAACTTCTACTCAGCAGGTCCTCATAGGTCAGCACAGCAGAGATCCCTCTTGGGGGCCAAGGCTAAGAAGCTAGTGTGGTAAGAAGGAACCTTCCAGGCCATCAGAAGAAAACACGAGAGCAAGAGTTTTCACATCCATCGGTCCCTTCTCCCCTCCACGGTCTCCAACACAGCACGGTCTCCCTCATCTTCTTCCCTGTGTGGAGAAGTAGAATGGTTTCGCTTGTGTCCCTCAAATTCATTATGGAAATGGGCATTATTTATTTAAAAAATCTGCCATATTTGTAACATCAGCTCATTATTGTGTGGTGCACAGTGGTGCACTATTCCTCCTGAAAAGTTGCAGGGAGGGGCACCTGAGTGGCTCAGGTGATTAAACACTGGACTCTGTCTGGATTTCTGCTCAGGTCATGATCTCACAGTTCCTGAGATCAAGCCCAGAATCGGGCTCTGTGCTGACAGATTCTCTCTCTCTCTCTCTCTCTCTCTTTCTCTGTCCCTCTCCTGCTTGTTCTCTCTTTCTTTCTCAAAAATAAATAAACAATTAAAAAAAAAGGAGTTGCAGGGAACAGCTTCCCAGGTAGGCTTGAGAGAGAAGGGCTGGGAGACGTTATGGTGGCCAGAAGTCTCCCAAGTGACGCTGCTGGCTAAAGAGTGCAGGTGGCCCCTTTGGAGAGCAGTGACAGGCAGCTCCAGGAAGCTGGGAAAAGCCGATGGCCTCAGAGGAGCCTGGGCAGGCTGCATGTGCGGGACTCCTGGCCCCCTACACGTGCCCATGTGCACACATGGGTCCTGCGGAGGCCCATGGGCCAGCGTGGACTCTCGGGCCTCCTGTCTCCTTTGCTCTCCTGACTCACTGAAAATCGTGACTACCTCTGCTTCTTCTTCCAGGCCATCAGCGTCCCGACTGAGACAGTTTTTCCTGACATCAAGGTCAGAAGCGCGCACTGCAGCCCACATCACAGACGAGGAGCGTGAAGACTTAGCCTGGATCTCTCCTGCCAACTCTTTGCTTCTGCCCCCGCCTCCTCCATCTAGTCATCTCCTTGTCCTTGTTAAATACATAAAATATGTCATGCTCTGTGCTCATCTTTGAGAATCAGCAGACATTCTGGCTTTTTTTCATGGGAAACATGGTGCCCAGGAACCACACTACCTAAAACCCCAAGGGCTGGGCATCAAGAGTCCTTGCACTGGGCACCGTGCTTCAACTCTCCAACTAACATGTCCTAAGGTTAGTGTATCTTCACTGTTAGTCTGCCAATGGGCATCTCAGGCCATGTCCTCAGACATGGAGATCAGTGTCATCTCTGGCAATGTGTGGTCCTAGAGCAAATAGTAAGAAATAAAACATTAACAGGTCTAAGAAGGAAGACTCACACCTTTATCTGTTTCATTTATAATATTTACTGATTTTAAAAAGTACCATAAACCTCATACCATAAATTTTTGCAATACAATTGGCATCAAATGTAACACTCTCATGGGAATCAGCTCACAACTCTCATTTTGCCCAAAGCTGGGCAGTGTGGTATGAAGTACGTGGAGCGAGTTCGTTAAAGTCTAAGAGTACTCACCAGTTTACAAAGCCAGAGACCAATAATATTGGGAGCTGAGGAAAATATGAGAGATTTATTTGCTTGATTTGCTTTGTGGTTGCTACCCGCCAACATTCAAAGTTAGTGGGGATTCCAGAGCCAGTATGTGATACTATTTTGTCCTCTCTGACCTTGTTCATTCTGTGAGAGGTGAAAAATAATCTAGCAGGGACCTAGTTGTAGATAAGCAGCCCCAAACAAAGATGGCCAAGAAGCTAGGCGAGATTACAACC
The DNA here is from genome assembly GCF_003009895.1 of Hyaena hyaena. NCBI lineage: Eukaryota > Metazoa > Chordata > Mammalia > Carnivora > Hyaenidae > Hyaena > Hyaena hyaena. The sequence continues at coordinate 1,738,149 of NW_024081013.1, forward strand.
AAAACCAAATAGCCTGGACGGAACCCTTCTCTTTCATACAACTTTTCACCAAAATAGGCAGAATTTACCCTCAAACATAGTAATAATCACAAACCAAGGACATATTCCCTTGTCATAGTAAGATAAGCCTTAACTTGGAGAATGTGATTCCAGAAGCAGAGTGGGTAATGAATTCACAGGGAGAGTCTAAAGACCAAAGTCTTCCACTATGATTACCGATGGCCACAGTTTCCTCTCCAGCTCTCTGAAGCACCAGAATAGTGATCAGTAACAGAAACAGTGGTGGGAGGCTGGATTTGATGGTTTATAAGGGATGGATTAAAACACTATCTTGGTTAATAAGAAGGGTGTCAAAGAATTTTGGCAATTTATAAATGGGTAAAGAACACAATCAAAGAGAATGCTCTTATTTAAAGAATATACAACAATGAAATAGTACAAAGCCCATGTAAAAATTCCTCAGTGTAAAAGGAAAGACAATATTCTATCACGTATGTATGTGTGTGTGTGTGTGTGTGTATATATATATATATATATATATATATATATATATATATATAAAGAAGATGTGATATGTGAGATATATACACATATCACATCTTCTTTATCCATTCATCTATGGATGGATATTTGGGTTGCTTCAGTATCTTGGCTATTGTAAATAATGCTGCAGTAAACATAAGGGTACATGTATCTTTTTGAATTAGTTTTATTTTTTTGTTTTCTTTGGGTAAATATTCAGTATAGTAGAATTACTGGCTCGTACGGAATACTACTCAGCCATATAAAAGAATGAGATCCTGCCATTCGCAACAACATGGATGGATCAACAGAATATGATGCTAGGTGAAGTAAGTCAGTCAGAGAAAGACAAACACCATATGATCTCACTTACATGTGGAATTTAAGAAGTAAAACAAACGAACAAACAGGGAAAAACAAAGAAGTAGACAAATTCTTAAATACACAGAACAAACTGGTGGAGAGGAGAGGAGGTGGGTGGGGGGCAGGGGCGATAGGTGCAGGGATCTAGAGTACGTGCATTGTGATGAACACTGAGTAATGTATAGAACTGTCAAATCAGTACGTTGTACACCGGAAGCTAATTGGACAGCGTATGTTAACCACATGTCAATAAACACATACATAAATTAACAAGAAAAAGAAAAAGATGAGGATGTAAGCTGAATTGAAAAGACAAAGAATACACTGGAAAGAAGGTGTAGTTCAATAAGTAGAAGAAAATTGAAAATATTTATAGCTTTGCCTGCTCAAGGACATTAACAAAACTCTTGGACCGTGGGAATAGAGGCGAAAGATAAGACCAGAAAGGAAAATGGGCCGATGCTTGATCCTGTAAGTAAATTTAAGTAAACTTAAATATTATGGCGTCAATTGGAAGCTTAATAGAAGCATGAGGAAGCAGACGCAACAACGGAGAAAGGCAAATTGATGAGGCAGAGGACGTGCTAGGTAGCGCCAGCCCACTGCGGAAGGGGGGCCGCGGGGTTGCATTCATTTGGAGTGGAGACTGAAAACATGGGAGATGAGAAAAATGCAGATTATGAATAATCAGTAGATCTGAGAAAAGACAGCAAATAAATGGAAACTTCTGGTGAGAGACACTCACTTGGGTGGAAGAGGAGGAACTGGAAAACTCAGTGGATGCGGAGACATTGTAAAGTTCACAAACTCAAAGTACAAAAGAGATTTCCATGAAACACCTAGAGAGAAAGAGAAAAATCAATTTGCCTGTGAAAGAGACAACAGAAGAAACAGCCCCCAGGGAAAACACAAAAAGAGCCAGCTGGCCCATCGACAACAACGAAGGGACAGACCCAATCCTTCTGGAAGAACGACACGTGGACCCCAAATGTGAAAGCCATGCATATAGTTGCTTATGTATGAAAAAATGGGGGGAAAAAGCTTAAATATGTATGAACTCATGAGGTAGATAAATTATTGATTCAATAAATATTTACAGAATCAACAATTCTTAAAATGTGAGTAGGAGAGGTGATCTTATTCAATGAATAGAGTCAAAAACTCCTAAATGGAGTTAGTCGGATTGGGAAGGGACTGGCCGAATCGGTGGGCCTCTAAACTATGAAATCTAAACGAAATCACTCTTGTCAATAAGATTTCAACCCAAATCCAAAATGTTGTAATTCTGGAGAGGAAAGCTACAGAATATTAGGAAATGATGATACAGCAACTACAGAAATTAGGCCACAAACCCCGAGTTTGCACACACGTGGGACACGAAGTGGTGGGGTGGCCTGGGGGTGGGCAGGATAAGGCATGACAGCATGTGACCTCCCCTTCAGTGCCGCAGACACAGTCAGTATTTCTTTACTTCTGACATTAAGAGATTGAGAAATACAGGTTTATTTTTTTTTTGTTAAAAATTCTTTTTAATGTTTTATTTATTTCTGAGAGAGATAGAGAGAGAAAGAGATAGAGACAGCATGAGCAGGGGAGGGTCAGAGAGAGAGGGAGACACAGAATCTGAAACAGGCTCCAGATTCTGAGCTGTCAGCACAGAGCCCGATGTGGGACCAAAATCCATGAACCGCGAGATCATGACCTGAGTGGGACACTTGGGACACTTAACCAACTGAACCACCCAGGTGTCTGAGAAATATAGGTTTAAACAGGTTTCAACTGTAAAAGCGATCACTACCCAAAAGTGATCACTACCACACAGGTATCCAGAGGCAGCAAAATCAAAACCTGAGGAAGCCATGGATGTTATAACATCTGGGACAACAGTAATAAAACAAAACAAAATCAAAAAAGCCTTTCACTTAAAAAGGTGAAAAGTAAAGGTACATGGTCTTAGTATACCTATAAAAAAAAAAACGAAAACACTCTCAGATTGGAACAAAACAGTAAACACCCGAATACTAAAGACACACCTGAAACAAATAAATCTTTCAGAGTCAAACACGTAACAGGTAACTATGAGCAAAAAGATAAACAGCCCAATTGAATTCAAAGCTATTAGCATGAATGGTTTTCCTTCTAAGCAAGGAGACAAAGGATAAAAAGAATGAAATATTCCTATTATTAAACATACAGAACGGTAAGTAGATGTGTCAAACTCCATACTCTGAATGAGAATACTTTGCTTGGAATGTAGGCATCCTTGGAAGAATAGACTCCCATCCTTGACCCCCAGGTAGAAAAGTGTCAATCATTATTTTCTGCCCACAGGGTACCTCTGTGTGTGAAGAAATGACACACACAAACAAAGAAATAAAGCACCAAACAGAAACTAAAAAAGCAGAAACAAAAACGAGATCTGTAAGGGCACCTGGGCAGCTTAGTCGGTTGGGCATCCAACTTCAGCTCAGGCCATGATCTCGTGGTTCATGGGCTTGGGCTCCACATCAGGCTCTGTGCTGACAGCTCGGAGCCTGGAATTTCTTTGTCTCCCTCTCTCTTTGCCCCTCCCCTGCTTGCTCTCTCTCTCTCTCAAAAAAAAAAAAAAAAAGAGAGAGAGAAAGAAAGAAAATTTACAAAACTTAAAAACTAAAATGAGATCTCTAAAACATTTCATCAGTCAATGAGAAAACACCAAACTACAGTTACGTACCTTATAAAACATGATTGTAATGAGAGCACCTCGTCCTAGGAAATAGCAGATATACCCAAAGTTACATTTAGAGGCTGAGTCGTGCTTTCTTCCCTTCTAGTACTGGACAGAAAAGGATCAAGAATGAATGAATTAGGAAAGAACAATTCATGAAATTGTTTTCTGAACAAAGTAGAAGGATAAAACTAATCATGATCAAAAGAAAAACGAAAGAATCTGAGTATTAGAAAAAATTTAGGAAGCAGGAAGAAAGCAGAAACATTGAAACACATATCCAGCTGATTCTGTATAAGAAAAATGGGGGAAAACCTAGATAAGTCACTCACCAAAGTGACTGAGAAGGCCACATACAAATACACACATTTAGGATTGATATTTAGATGTAATCGGAGATACAGGAATGAGAAGAAATGAGAGACTATTTGGCATAATCTCCCACAATGGGATAAGGCAGACATTGGTAGATGAACGCAGAAGATTTATTTGATAGAAGATACTTTTATGATGTCAAATACCTCATGTCATGTAAATTTTCTGTGCTCATATCATATGTTATATTATTATATTGTTATACTGATGGATAATTTACAGACTCACATCAGTCCTACACACACACACACACACACACACACACACACACACACTCAGTAGTTCTCCTCAGATTGCGTTCAAGGGATCCAGTGGGCACTTACCCACCAGATTTTGGGGGTAGTGATGGCGAGACTTCTCCATCCCTCTTCCAGGGGCCACAGGGGACTTTCTGTTTCCATTTTGGGACACGTTCAGTATCCAGAAGAAGGGCCTCCGGGGACTCCGTCTCCTTGCTCAGGAGGCTGAGACAGGCTTGGAATGTCTCCCGGGCCCCCGAGCTCTTTTTCCATGTGCTGGGCTTCCTCTGCCAGCCCCAATCCAGGCCTTAACACTCTTTGCCTATATTTAACTCTTGGATGGATATGCCTGTTGAAGTTCATGAAGCAGCTCTGCAAATGCTAAAGCTTTCATCAGCCTGAGCTGGGGGGTATTTGAGACTCAGAAATGGAGATTTGGCCTCATCCTGGGTCAAGGGAGTTCAAATCAGGGATTATATGGCATGAAGAGGAAAAATCACCTCACCATGTATTCTCATGTTTGCATAATGACTGCCTTTATGACCGGGCCTGTGAATGCCTTGATGATGGGTCCACGGATGCCTTAATGACTTTGGGGCGCCAGAGCTAATTTCGACCATGCACACCCCAAGAGTGGCAGACAGTGGTTAGAAACCCACCTTAGTTTATTATTTCTAGATAGTGGGAGACAAATCTAGGAGGAGCAAGCTCATCATAGCCAAAACAACACCGGATTTTCACACTCAATGAGCTTGTATTCCTTGAGAATTTACAAAGGTAAATCCTGGGTGGCAATGGATGGAAGATGCTACATAATCCTTTCCTTCTAACCGTTTATAGCCTAGCTGAGAAAATAAAGCCTCCTTACCAGCCTTGTAGCTGTGATTGCTTTCACGCGCGCTAAGGTCGAAAGGGCAGTGTAGACAGTGCGTGGTCTGGAGTGGGAGGTGGAGCTCTCCTCGGGAGAGATGCTGTTCCACTGGGCTGGGAAGTAGGGCGAAGAGGGGAAGGAAGCACCTGGCAATGAGAAGTAGTTCAGGCGGGTAGAGTGGAGGGAGAAAGCAGGGGGTGCAGGCTTGGTGGAAAGTGTGCCGAGAGCCCACAGTGGGAGAGCCTCACCTACAAGAGGGACCGAGTGTTCCATGAGCAGTGCAGGGCCTGTGAACGCCAAGCTCGGGGGTCCTGGCTGAATGGCCGACCAAGGGCAGCCTGCATATGGGTCCCCCTGCTGGATCAGAGGTGGAGGCAGAGAAGGGAGGAAGAGGAAGCAGATGAGGCCATGTCATCAAGAATGAAAATCCAGATCTCATACTGAGAAAGCGTGCCCTTCAGCTGGGGCATGGAGTCACCGCCAATGCCAGGTAACCCAGCAGCGGGGCATCCGTGGAGAAGGAAGGGCAGGATAACATCCTGAGGCCACGTTTGCAGAACAAGCTGGCGGGTGGCTCCGGCAGAGCTTTGCTGGGTATTCCCCCTTCAGAGAGGACTGTTTCATCCTCGTTGGGGGTAACTGAAATGTGACAAACAGTTTCATTTACTGGAGAGATCTACAGTGTCCGCCTAGAATAATGGCCAAATCAAAAGATATGCTAAAGGGGTTTCCGGAAGAAAAGTACACCCTATACTTCAGGGTGTGATTGAATAAAATCGGCCTTTACCACTCGGTAAAGCACCTCTCTTTGCTTTTCATAGCACTTCATAAACTATGACATGTGATCGGAGATGCCCTGAACAGTGGCCAATAAATGATTTTATAGCCATAATTGTGTTTTTCAGGAAAAGGGAATATTTCATGAAAAACCAGATAAGCCTTGCTCAGAATAACTACATAGAATCTGGCCACTTTAGTTCAATTGATCTATTGTGCGTATTTCATGTGATTTTTTATTGGCATTTCTCTTTCCTGCAAGTCTCGGAATCAAGGGAGATTCTATTACCATTGTTTCATACAGAATTTTTAGTAAGAAAAGAAAAGCTGATTTTAAGCTGGTAATAATCCTATATTTCTACAGCAAGATGGTGATGCCTAATCCGTAATAAAGGCAAACGACACCCCTGGCCTGAGGTACCTCTGGGCATGTACATGTCTGTCCCAGCACCTCTGAGGAGATGCCAACAGCAGCATTTTCCCCAGGGGAACGTGCTTATTTCGAGGGCGCGTCCAGCCTGGGCCTCCCCCACTGCTGGGCATGTGGCTTGGTTGCCACGGAAACTTTATTTTCCTCCTTCAAATTCGAAACACTTTATGAGGTTGCTTCACTTGGGGGTGGGACCAGAAAGAACGAGGTTGAGGCCAAGGGAGATGGGTTCTGATGAGGGACCCGGCCGAGCCCTCTGTGGACTCACATTAACTTTGCCACATATCACCTCCTTTTTTTTTTTTTTAATTTAACTTTTTATTGTCGTAAAATATATATAGGATACAGTCTCCCATTTTTAGCGTTTCTTAGTGTGCCATCCAGTGGCATTAAAGACATCTAGGATGTTGTGTGATCATCATCACTACGGAGGAACCACAAATCTGTCCCCATGAAGCACTAACGCCCATTCTCCCCCTCCCGAAATCCCTGCTGATGCGATTCTGCTGCCTGTCTTGGTGGGTGTGTCTATTGTAGGTGCCTCACGTGGAGTCATAGACTGTTTGCACTTTTGACTCTAGTTTCTTCCACTCTGCATGTGTTCAAGGCTCTGGGTGCATCACCCCTTGTGTGCAGCACCGAGTCTTTTTGCCCATCCATCCATCGATGGGCATGTGGCTTGTTCCCATCCTTTGGCTGCTGTGGGCATTGTGCTTAAGCCTAGAAAGGGAAGTCCTGGATCGTATGGTAATTCTATGATCAGCTTTTCAAGGTGTCGCCAGACCATTTTTCACAGTGGCTGTGCCATTTGACACTCCTACAGGCAATGCATCAGGGTCCCTGATTCTCCACATCCTGGCAACCTTGTTATTTTCTGTTTTTAAACTTTTAAAACATTTTTTTTTTTTTTTTTTTTTACTTTTCTGATAATAGCTAGTCTAGTGGGTGTGAGGTAGTACCTCCTCAAGGTTTTGGTTTTTATTGCCTAGAGACTGGTGATGTTGAGCATCGTTTCGTGTGGCCACTGGAGACTGTCGCATTCCCCTTTGTCCACAACATGGCTCCTCCCTGCCTGAGGGGGAGCAGAAGAGTGAGTGGGGAGGCAAGACCTGTGTTTCCCTGAAGGGGGGGAGCCTGCCTCGAGGCTGGTGTAGGAGGGAAGTGCTACCGGAAGTGTCCGGGTTGTGACAAACACCTCTGGCCGTGGACATGAGCCTTGGGCCAGGTGGCTGGGTCCCCGGAACCCGGTGAGGCCGCAAATGTCCCGGGACGTTGGGCTGGCATGGCCCCTGGATGCTCTCCTGGCTGCCCCGGCTGTCACCAAAGACGCAGTCACACCCTCGTGCAGCGTGTGGTCCAGTCACTAGAGTCCACGGCCCACACCTGTCCAGGACCCAGAGCCTCGCACACAAGCCTGACGGGAGGTGGCTGCTTTCTTGTTTTCCTTCAGTGAGATTAGCGCGGCTGAATCCCACCTCGTCTGCGTGGGTGTGGGGGTCTGGGTCAGGAGAAGGGGGCCGCAGGCATGGGGAAGGCAGGGCAGGTTCTGGGGACACCCCTAAACGATTAACCATGAAGCGTTGACATTTAACTCTGAAGTGTTGACATTTAATGTGGAATAACTGAAACATTAATGTAATTTAGGGCACACTGCGACTGAACTTCAGAACGTACGGAGCCTCTCTCTGGAGATGAGAACGTTCGTTGAGCCAGATACACACAATATCTTTGTACGTCTTGTGTCCACACAAGTCCTATGGGGCCTGGGGTTTTATTTATCAAAACAAAAACCATTTTGCCACGTGGCAAAATTCACATTTTAGACGATCACGTGTGTTTCAGAGCTACCAAGTCAAGGGCCTTGTTGAAGGGACCAGACTCAAGCCCCTCTCCCGCTGGCTGAAGGGGAAAGCGTGTCCCCACACGTCTGAGGCGTGTGCTCAGATCTTCAGATGCCCTTATTTATCCTAATTCATGAGGGACCTCGGTGTATGGAATCGGCCTTCACACCGATTCGTCTAGAAGAAAAATGAAGCCCTAATTTCTTAAGCCGAGGACTCCATGTGTTTATGCATTTAACACCTCAAGACAGCAGGAAATAATTAGCGGTTTGAGAATACATTCACAAAAACCAAGAGCTTTTTCAACTTTTGGACTCCTGATGTTCGCTGCCAGCTAACAAGCATGCCAGAGGGAACAATGCTCTTTTGTGACCAGGAGGTTACCCCCGAACCCACTCGGAGCCCCCTGGAGCCGCCGTCGCAGGGACCTTCCTGTCTCGCGGGGCCATCGCCGGACAGCCAATTCCGTTTCCAGTGCCCATGACAAACGCGGACAGCGAGCCGATCATTTCTTCTCCCATGGCAGCTGGGAGAGATTCCCATAAAATACCACTTTATTTAATCGAAGTGATTTTCTGGCAGGCTCTCCTTCTAATTTGGAACCAAATATTTAAACAACCATTGCACGCAGGTCCTAAAATACAAGCTGGTGTGAGGATTTTAAGGTGATGACGTGAGCAGAGCAGGTTTGTAAAAAGACAAGAAGTTCAGTTCTGGGTTGCAGCCAGCCGCCGGCCTCTTAGTTATTTATTGATTATGTGTTTGTTCCCAAGGTCAAGGAGGGCTGTGGCGACAGCTGATTTTTATGTGGCATCTCGCGTTCTTCTATTCCTCATGTTCACGTCAGGAGGAATCGAATATTCCCCTATTAAAACTCTCTTCTTTGGCCCAGTGAATTTATGAGAATAGGAATAAAAATGTACAGGATAATTTCATCTCTGCAAAAACAGCCCCTGTGGCGTTGCTGTTGAGCTGGGCAGTTGGGGCCCGGGGACGGGAGGAGGGGGGACGCTCCTGTCACGGTATCCGTCTCCCCAGGAGGAGGAAGTTTCTGGATGCCAGAGGAAATGGTTTTGTGTGTAGGAAGTCAAATGAAAATATGCCAAATGGTCTTAATAGATGAGCAAATATTTTGCAGGACATTTGTCTGTTTACTTTGCATTAACCACAAAACGCCTGTAGGGGGAGTTTTCTTATTACTCTTTTTGAGTATCTACATACAGAGAATAATTTCGGGATTTTCTGTTTCTTGATCAATCTGCATCTGCTCTGTTTTGCATCGGGGTTCAAGTATACTTTTGCACCAACAATCACTGCCTCTACCTTCTAAAAGCTGGCCTTGGAGCATCTGAGATTGTCACGAAGGACAAAAAACATCTGTGGGCACTGGAGGATTTCGGGAAGCACAGGCAGGAAATGGAAGGCGATTTTAAAACATGCCTTGGACATCAGCAGGATTAAGGAGAGAGCACAGCAAGTGTCAAGGGTGGAGCAAGGGCCTGATGACATGTGGGCCTTCTCTGCTCCCTGGACAGCCCCCTCTGCTCCCCACCACCCCCAGGCCCAGCCTGACCCCAGCTGAGATCCTGGGGAGACTATGGGGAAAATGGAGAGCAAGCTAGGCCCTGAGGCTCTGCCTTGACCTCCCCGTGTGGCTGGAGGAGGAGGCCGGGTGGGGAAAGAAGACAGAGGGGTCTGTAGCTAGAACCTCTGAGTTCATTTATTGATTTATTTAAACATTTTTTTAAAACATTTATTTATTTTTGAGAGAAAGACAGAGCGCAAGTGGGGAGGGGCAGAGAGAGATGGAGACACAGAATCTGAAGCAGGCTCCAGGCTCTGAGCTGTCAACACAGTGCCTGATGCAGGGCTCAAACTCACAAGCCATGAGATCATGACCTGAGCCAAAATTGTGTTCCACTGACTGAGCCACCCAGGTGCCCCACCCCTGAGTTCATTTAATAAACCATGAACTGATGATCATCTCTCCAATCAGAGGCCAGAAGGATATCCCTGCCTGATTTCAGAGAAGAGGCAGCAGGAGGCTCTGTCTGTTCAAGTGGAAGAATAAGGAAATGAGGGGATGTCTGCTTTAGGACAAGGTGCCTCAGAGAAAGCGGAATAGTCCCAGGGCCTTGGGACTCCACTGAGCATGGGGGCCACCAACCTGGCAGAAATGGCAGGTGCCCCGCACGGTGGGACAGACCAGAGGGGACACAGAGGTTCTCTCTGACATCGCACACGTCAGCACACCTGCACCAAATGTGGGGTCCTGAGGCAGTCTACCCCGGAGGGAAAGTGCCTTTTAAGAACTGCCCCCTTATGTCAAAGCAAGTCCACGGCTGAGCCCCAGTCTGTGTGGACAGCTGCTCCCCCTTCAGTGAGAAGGCCTGTGAAGCCACAAGACACAGGCCATGGTCCAGAGAAGATAAAGATTGAGACCACTGATATAACTGATCATGTCAGTGTCAGTAAGGTTATGGCAAAAAAGGTGCTTCTATTCTCTGCAGGTGAGAGTGTAAACTGAAAACATGGCTTTGGAGGTAGTTTGAGGGTATCTGTTAAAACTTTAAAATGCATACTCATTATGAAGAACTCATCACATAGATATATTTACCCACAACACCAGAGAAGTGCAGGAAAGTTTGTAGAAGGGGGAAAAAATCCAAATCATGAAGCAACCTGAAATTGACAAGGAATTATGTAAGTAATTTAGGTAGAAAATGAGGAGAGAATGAGTCAGACGTGAATGTGATGACATGGAGTGGTCTTTATGATATTTTATAGAGTGAAACTAAGCTAAAGAGCAAGGATTTTATATTATTTATATAAAATAAAGGATATGCTATGGATATGAAATAAACTGTTAACAATGGTTGCCTCTGGAAAACATGGTTCAGGTGGACAGTAGAAAGCAGATTAGGTTTTTATTGTATCTTTCTGTGCTACTTGAATTTTCCTCCCCCTTGTGCATGTATTAGTTTTCTAATTAAAAAAAAAAAGTTGACTTAGAATCTCTATTCATCTTAAAGCCTCTGTGATTTAGAACCAAACATTTCTCAGAATCTTAGAATTTTTCTTTTTGAAGTTCGCATATGAGACTGTAAACACGCTGCAACTCAGGAGCTGAATCCAGTCCACCTACACTGAAGAGAAGTACCCTACCACTAGTAAGCAAAGAAATAGCCCAAAGTTCTGTACCTTCCTGATTTCTACCTGTTCCACTTTCCTGGTTCGCATACCAGAATCTTCTCTCAACTCAGAGAACCAAGCATGCATAATAGGAGGGAGCACAACGTCTCCTGGATTTCAGACCCTGGATGTCAGTTGTGTGATTCCTCATTTCAATCCTTCCTGCGTGCAGGAGGTGTCCACACAACACACTACAGAACACAGGATGCCTGTCCCCCCTCCCACACCCTGACCCCGCCTTCTCCCCCTCCTCTCCAAAGTGCACCCTTGCGTGCATGGGAATGGCTGTTGGATTGCCCAAGTCAGTGGCAAACGTTTTCTTCTAATGTGACCAATCGGCAGGAGGCAATTTGGTTATCTCCTCTCTTCTTAGAAACGTTGCCTTCGTGTTTTCTTGACACCAACTCTTGGTTTTTCTCCTGCTTTTTTAGCTTCTCATTCTTACTCTCCTGGCTGCCTCTTCCTTCCTGGCCAAACTTCTCAGCAGTCTTTCTTCCTCTTCCCTGGCTGCCCTTCTCTGCTTTCCCGTCTGGTTTACTGGCTTTAAGCATCACATCCACACTCATGCTTTCCAGCTCTTGTTTCCATCCTAGACGAGGCTTCGGAGATTAGGTTTCCTTCTTCAGTTTCATGTCCACCCTCTCCACGTCATAAGTATCTCAAACTTCGTGCCATCAGAGCATATCTATACCCTGACCCCTCCTCCAGTTTTCCTGATCTCAGCAAATACCAACAGCAAATCACAATCCCATCTACCCTATTCCTCAGGTCAAAAACACAGCAAACATCCTCAACTTCTTTGTCTTCTTAACATACGTGGATATTACGGATGTTCATTTTTGGTTTATAGAGAAAGGAAGGGGAGGGGCAGAGAGAGAAGGGGACAGAGGATCTGAAGCAGGCTTTTTTTCTGACAGCAGACACCCCGATGAAGAGCTTGAACCTACGAACAGTGAGCTCATGACCTGAACCAAAGTTAGACGCTCAACCGACTGAGCTGCCTGGGCACCTGGACAGAAAGAATCTTAAGCAGATTCCATGCTTATCACAGAGACTGATGTGGCGCTTGAGCTTACAGTCCTGGGATCATGACCTGAGCTGAAGGCAAGAGTCAGTTGGTCAACCAACCGAGCTGCCCAGGCGCCCCTGAAGCATTCTTACTGAACAGATTTTCAAAATATATTCCAGTTCTGGTCATACCAGAGTCTTCACTGTGACATCCTGAGTCCTGGTCACTGTGAACTTTCACCTGGTTAAATAAGGAGGGAAATCAAAGCTTGAAATGAATACATGACATCAAAATATCTAAATTAATGTAGAACTATAGCAGGTGTTATATTGAAAGACTCGATAAGATAAAGACAAATTATCCACAAATTGTACTCTAGCCTCAATATAATTCCAAAAAAAATTAGGCTATTGGGTTATTTTAATTAATTTATTTTTTTTAAATCTAATTTTATTTTGAGAGAGACCACAAGTGGGGAAGAGGGGCAGAGGGAGGGAGGGAGAGAGAATCTCAAGCGGGCTACACACTCAGCATGGAGCCCAGTGCCAGGGGTCCATCCCATGACCTGGGAATGACCTGAGCCAAAAGCAAGAGTCAGATGCTCAACTGAGTGAGCCAGCCAGTCATCCCATGTTATTTTATTTTTCTACAGAAATTGAGGGGCGCCTAGTGGCTCAGTCGGTTAAGGATCCGACTTCGGCTCAGGTCATGATCTCATGGTTTGTGGGTTCGAGTCCCGCGTCAGGCTCTGTGCTGACAGCTCATAGGCTGGAACCTGCTTCAGATTCTGTGTCTCCCTCTCTCTCTGTCCCTCCCCTCTGCTCACGCTCTGTCTCTCTCGCTCTCTCTGAGAAATAAATAAAACATTAAAAACAAAAGAAATTGACAAGCATATATGTAGAATATATATTTATTCTATATGTACTTATATAGAGAATGGCCATAGGACTTCCGAATAAGGGCAAGATGACTGAAAGGGGTGGAAATTTCTATCTGATGAAAAAGTGTTAGGAAGTAAAAACTGGCACTTTCATGAGCCGAACAGCCAGATTTTCAAATGGCCCATGGAGTATGATCGAGAATCAGAAACTGACACGTAACAATACAGAGGCTGGAACCAGGGTAGAGTGGACATTCTAGGTCAGTGAGGAGGGAAGGAACTAGTTAGTAAAACAAACACAGGCTAACTGTTGTTTTCATGGAAAAGAAGGAAACTGGATCCCTGCCTCACAGCCTACTCAAAAATCAATTCCAGGTGGCTTTAAAACTTGAGGGTTGTCCCTTGTCTTCCAAAAGTTGTTTTAGTTTTCCTTTTCACATTTGCGATCCTGGGCAGAAAAGGATTTAAATGAAAGAAAAGAAAAAAATAAATAAAGACACAATACAAATGCCATAGAGGAAAAAACTGGTATTTCAAACTGTATTTCATTAGGAACTTAATTCATCAAAATACACAGGAAGGGTGTGAAAATTCAAGCCATAAACTTATGAATAAAAAACATTCACAATGCATATACGTGAAAAATAATTTATTATCTTAGGTACAGAAGGATTCTTAGAAATCTATAAGGAGAAGACAACAGATTTGATAACAAACTATGCAAAAGACAGGAAAGAGCATTTTCCTGAAAAGGAAACACAAAAGTAACCAAACGTGAGATAAAGGTTAGCTTGGTTACAAATCAGAAAACTAAACACCCAAAAATTCCAGCGAGGTTCTTTTCCATCCAGTGGTTGGGCAAAAATTTTAAAGTTCGATAATACTCAATGTTGGTAAGGTCATGATTCAGTGGAATTTTTTCTTTACTGCCGGATCACGTATAATTTGTAGCAATGACTCTGGAACATAATTGGGCATTATTTTCTAAATATGACTATTTGACCAAATAATTTCACACTTAGATATCTGGCAGAAACTTTTGCATCTATATGCCGGGAGGCAAGCACATGAATATGCAAACAAACATTGTTCCTACTGGCACAACCAGAAATTACCCAAATTTTATCAACAAGACAATAGATAAAGAAATTATCTTAAATTGGACAATTGTCTTAAAATGGGCAATTATAAAGCAATGGAAACTCAGCTACGCGCAACAGTGTGAAGGAGTTCTACAAATACAATTAAAAAAAGTTCTAGAAAACTCTGTAGAATATAATATGTATAATATGATTTTATAAGGCTCAGAAATAAGTAAACATTATACAGACATACATACGTATGTGATATAACTATTGAAAGAAACAAAACCAAAGAGTAATAGATATAAAATTCAGGGAGGAGGGAGCTTCTCACAGCACGGGAATTGACAAGGAGTAGATATAAAGCAGGGACAAAGATTTTATTTAATTTTGGTGTGGTTCATGAGTTTAAATGGTATTATGATGCTTCATATTTTACATGTATGTTATAAAGATTAATTTTTTTAATGTTTATTTATTTCTGAGAGAGAAAGACAGCATGAGCAGGGGAGGGTCAGAGAAAGAGGGAGACACACGATCCGAAACAGGCTCCAGGCTCTGAGCTGGCTGTCAGCACAGACTCTGATGTGGGACTTGAACCTACCAACTGTGAGATCATGACCTGAGCCGAAATCTGACGCTTAACCTACTGAGCCACTCAGGGGCCCCAAAGATTAATTTTTAAAAAGAAATGCACACCAAGTGATTCTGCACTATTATTAAAAATGTCCTGTACATTTAATTCAGAGCTCCCTGTCGGCCAAAGCAAAGAAGTAAATAAGCTCAGCTTATGAGCTACTTTGTGAAGCTAAAATTATACCTGTTGTTCCAGAGAAACAGCGTCTGTCTGTTGGACAGTGTGAAGATCAAGCAATGGTTGAATAAATGCATCTTCTCTCAAATGAAAACATAGCTTAATAGGAATATATTTAACACAAATTATTTTTCCAACTCCTCCTCGACATATGGATTTCACAAAAAAGTCCTCATCATCTTCTTTCCCAAGACGCTTCAGCTTCCTTTATCCAAAGTCACTGATAGCTGACCATGAATCCAGAAAGGGTTCGGTTCTAGAATGTACTCGTCATTATGGGGCACATCTGGCCACCTCTCTTTATGTTCACAGATGGCAGTCACTGCAAGCCATCCCCCAGTTATTCAGCTAATATTTGCCACAAAAATGTTTGTTTGAATGTATCTTATCAAAGTAATGTTTGTATTCTGGATTAGTCATTGCTTGGTTAAAGATTTGTATAATCAGCTTATTTTAAGATTAATTCATTAAAAAAAAACCTCTGCAAATTCCTATTATCACTTAATTTGTATAAAGATATTTACTATATTTTAACAGTGCAATTAAGATTAATATGGGCTCTAAAACCATAAGGTCAAGTAAACATGAATTGGATGACACTCTAAACAGTCATTTCTGATCCTCAGATATTATTATGCAGCCCAGCCCAGTGGGTTTGCAGAATAGCAAAAAGGTCAGAAGTGGAATGAAATGAATATTCTCCGACTGTCCCGTGCCGGCGAGAACACCTGCTCATTCATCATTCTGGGTCTGGGAGCTGGCAGAGGCTCTGGAGGCTGGAAGGGGATGGATGGAGCCCCGGAGGGGGACTTTCCCTCAGGCAGACACGAAAGGCAAGTCAGAAAGAAGCCGGGGTGTGTTCCTGCTTTGCTCCAGACCTCTTATTCTCTGGGCCAGGACCTGACGGTGGTACCTCTTAGTGGCAGATCATAAGCCTTCACCTACTCTGCGACACTCCGGGTTGCCACCAGCCACCCTCTCTGCGATTATTCTTCCTGAATCATAATGCCTGGCACGGGCTTTCCAAATGTTTTGATGGAACCGAGAAGTGTTTTAATGCCTTATATGAGCTAGATAGCAGATGGTTGAATGGTGGTCCTCCAAAATTTGCATCCATGTCCTAATCCTTGGCACCCAGGAGTGTGACCTTATTTGGGAAAAGGGCCTTTGCAGACGTCACTGAGTTCAGGATCTGGAGAGGAGATTATCCTGGCTTACCCTAGGGGTCCTTGAATCCAGTGACGAATGTCCCTATAGGATACAGGAGAGAAGGCAGGAGACAAGAAAGGCAGAGATTAGAAGGGTGAGGCCACAGGCTTGAAACCACCTGCATCCGGAAGAGGCAGAGAAGGCGCCTCCTGCAGCGCTATTGTTCATCTCATCTTGCCTTCCAGAGCCGTGAGAGAGTTTACATTTTTGTTGTTTGAAGCCACTCCATTTGTGGCACTTTGGGGTAGCTCTGGCAAACTAATATACACTCCCAAGATAGGTTTTAGGTTTAGTTTTTGTCTTAGTTTTCCTTGCAAATGAATTTCTTAAAAAAAAAACTGTAAAATTTAGGCGTCTCTTTTAAAAGTCACCCAGTGGACCTTATCATTTTTGCTTCCCTCTCTGCCCGTGCAGGAGCTGTGACTCACCCAAGTTGGGGAGGCTGGTCAACCGGCGTGGCTTTAATTAAATCCTTTAAAAAGTATGTAAGCTAGTTGCAGCTTATTACAGCTCTTTCCCATTGACCTCGTTCTTACTCTCATTGCTTTGTTTTCTCTGTTCCGATGGGTTGTGGGAGCTGAATCAGAATCAAGGAAGAGGTGCCAGGTCTGGTCTTCCAGTTTCCTTTCTCCCAACCTGTCAAGAAGACAGACAGACACATGGGCATCCCGCACAGTGATTACTGCTACGACAAAATGCCATGCTGGTGTGCGGGAAGGGGCGATGTCTTCTGCCTACAGCCATGCTCTGAACAGAAGTTTCTGCACTGATGGACGGTTCTAGTCGGTGCTGGCCAGTGTTCATCCCTCCCTACTACTCTCCACACATGGTTGTGGAGCACTTGAAGCATGGCCGGTACATTGAGGAACTGCATTTTTAATATATTTGATTTTAATTAAGCAGCCACATCTGGAGAGGGTGGTTTGAGGGAGCATCTGTGTGGAGGCTTCAGATAGGAGCTTTGGGATCCCAGGCATTGCCTGGGAAAGTTCTGGATCCCAGATCGAATGCCACTTAATGGGAAATGGAGAGGCCACATTTAGAATGTGTCAAGGAATGAATCCAGGAAATTCAATGATAATCTTCAATCGCGAGGCCACGTGACCTTCTCAAGGTCGCAGGGATACACCTGGTTGGAAGTTCCAGTTGAGCTGCCCTTTCTGTAGTTTCCAGCCAGTTCTGTCCTTTCGTGTGAGCAGAGATGTGGATTGCTAGCCTCCATGTCCCAGTGGGGCACAGACCTTCCCCGTACTGAGTCAGGGGCAGAATAAGACCCAAAGGCATCTGAGGGGGACGGGAAGCTGGTTCTGAGGACCGGCACCTGCCAGCAAGTAGTGCGGGCATTGCTTTACACCTATCCATGAGAAACATGGTGCCAGGGTGTCCAGAGACAGGAAAGCCAAGGCTGGGTGGGAGGCCAGGAGAAGTGCCTGAGTGGCCAACAACATGCAAACCTGTGTCAGCTGTGGGCACTTCCCAAGGGAACGCAAACTGAACAAATTGTAACACAATCACTAATGGCTTCAGCAATGTTTTATGTAATGAAATCATAGGGAATAGAAAATCGCTATTCTCAAGTAATTTCTATAAGCAGTTTTTTAGTCACAAGGGGGTCAATTCAATTTAGAAATTACACATGGATTTATGGAGTCAGCAACTTGAATATGTCTTTCTATCCCCCCACTCAGCTCCAGGCTACCCGTCTTTCCTGAGGAACGCGTGACCTCAGGGCCCACAGGTAACGGTGGGATTCCTGGTGGGCACAGTGACATGGGGCTTTCTCCTTTGAAGTTCACAAGAGTGTGCATCCCCTTGTTAGAGGAAGAACTGGGGCAAGAGAATTCTGGGGAAACTTTGGACTACTGTGTCAATGGCCTTGAAGCATGTTTCATTCATTCATTGAACATGTAGGTTTAGGGAAACGCTCAGCTTTCTCCGCGGGCGGGGCTCTCTCTGCCCTGAGTCTGGAAGAGTAGGTAGAGCCAGTGAGGTGTCTTCTTCCTCCTTTTTACAGAGGAGGACACGCAGCAGAGATCTGCTATCGCCTTGTTGGCTCACAAGGGCTGGAAAGACTTCGATTCACCGTTGAGATGCCATAGCACTTCAAGTGTGCCAGCAGTAAGAATGAACCTGAAGGAGGAGCTGACAAAGACAAATGACGATCCCACCGAGAAAAGGGACGGATAAAGGGGATATCAGTTAGTCAACAGAGCACATGCTCGGCTTGGCTCACACTCTAGAAAATGACACCAACACTGTTGGAACCTCGGGGCCCCCACTAGGAACCAGCCTTCTTCCTTTCCCGTATTCCCAGTTCAGTATTATCCTGGGCTCTCTTTATTTTCCGATCCCATTGTCCTCCAAAGAACTATGCACTCTGCTCCTGGAAAATCTCCTCCACGGTAGACAAGTTGTCCCACATGCCCAGCGTCTCCCCTTCCTGCCGCACCTAAAACGTGCTCAGTCTTTTCCGACAACATCACTTCATCCTCAGCATTCTTAGAAGGTTAATTCGTGATGCTTAATTTCCTACCCTGCAAGTATCTTACGTTCAAGAGGTAGACTTGTGGTTCCCTCCTTTCTCAATGTTGTTTGCAGAGACATTTTAAATGTAAAGACACAGACTTGCTGAAAAGGTCATAATAGACACAAGAATACCGTAGAAATACAAAGCAGTATAGCCACATGCTTGAAATAGTATCAGGTAGTTGGACTTCGAGGTAAGGAATATTACCTAATTCAACAGAAAGATGTGACAATCCTGCAAATTTCCCCCTTAGAATAAGTTCAAAATACACAGACTTAAAAGGAAAAAAATGCAATGGCATTTGAATAATTTTTAACTCTCATTCACTGACTGAAAGGATATTAAAAAGATAGGAAGGATATAGAAGATTTGAGAAACACAACTAACCATCTGTGCTGAATAAGACTATAGAACACTAAATCTCAAGTGGTCCAGCTCCCATTTAGTAGAATAGACCAGATTCTGGGCCAAGAAGCAAGAGTTAACAAATCCCAAAAGACTGAAATCTTATAGTCTATGTTCTTTGGCCACTGGGCAATTATATTAAACTCAATATCAGAAAAAAAAAAAAGTAGAGACTCTTTAAATGCTTAGAAACTTGGAAAAAAAGCATAATTATAAATAGTATATAAGTTTAAGAACAAATTACAACAGAAAGTGAGAAATATAAGAATATACACAAACATTTGTATATATTTTATTTGCACACATCTGTATCAGTATCTGTATATCTATATGAGCTTAAAGTCAATGCTCTTAGCTTCTAACTCAAGAAATTGGGAAAAGAGCAGCAAATTAACCCCAAATAAAATGGAATAAATTAATGATAATAGTGTAAGCAGAAATCAATAGAATGTAATACAAGTATATAATAGAGAAATGAATAAAATGTTGATTCTTTGAAAAGAGTAACAAAGTTGATAAATCCCTTGAAAGACATAAATTAAAAAGAGAGAGAAACATAAGTCACCAATCAAGAATGAAAAAGAGAACAGATCCTACAGAAATCAAGAGAATATTAAGTGGATTAAAAACCTTATGCCATTAAGCTTGAAAATTTAGATAAAATAGATAATTTAAAAAATTCAATTTAGAGAAATGGACACACATGAAAAATAGAAAATCTCAATAGTGCTATATCTTTTAAAGAAAAGTGTATCAACACTGAAAAATTTTCCCGCAAAGAGAATTATAAGCCCATACGGGGTTACTTTTGAATTCTACTAAATATTTAAAAGATAAATTAGTTATGTCTTAAACAAAACCTTACAGACAGTTGTTTGATGAGATCAGTGTAATCTTGATACCAAACATGACAAAGACATTACATGAAAAGAAAATCACAAGATGATATCACACATGAACAAATACAAAAAATCCTAAATAAATATTAGCAAATCAAACCTAGAAATATATAAAAAGAGTAATAAGAATAATATATCATAGCCAACTGGGATTTTTGCTCTCAAATTCAATAAAATATAAAATTGCTTTAAATATCAATAATCAATGTAATTCACTATGTTAATAGAACAAAAGAGAAAAATCTACAGTAATGTCAATAAATGCATAAAAAGAATTTTATAAAATTAAATAGCTATTCCCAATAAAATCTATCAGCAAATTGAGAGACTCTTGAATGATGAGAACAAACTGAGGACTGATGGATGTGGGGGGGGGAGGGGGGAGATGGGCATGGAGGAGAGCACTTGTGGGGATGAGCACTGGGTGTTATATGGAAACCAACTTGACAGTAAACTATTTGTAAAAAAAAAAAAAAATCCTTAATTTGATAAAAAGCCCATATAAACCAAAACAGACAGAAAAGAAAAACCTTATAGCTAACATTATACTTAATGATAAAATATGGAGTGCTTTCCCTCTGAGATCAAGAGTAAGAGATGGGTGTACAATATCACCACTTCTGTTTAACCAAGATCCTGGTTCAATAAGGTAGGAAAATTTTTTTAAGTCCTCATAAAATTGTAAGAGAAAAAAAATTCATGTATAGATAAAATTATTGCGTTTGTATAACTTTCAAAAGAATCTGTCAAAAAATTATTAGCAATGGGTGAGCTTGATAAAGTTCTTGAATACAAGGCCAATATACAAAATTAATTGTACCTAGTACTAGAAACAAATAAATGAAAAAGAAAAAATTTTTTAAAACACCATTGAAGGGGCGCCTGGGTGGCTTAGTCGGTTAAGCGTCCGACTTTCACTTAGGTCATGATCTCGCGGTTCGTGGGTTCGAGCCCCACGTCGGGCTCTGTGCTGACTGCCAGCTCANTGTTTCAGTCTGTGACTCCCTCTCTCTCTGACCCTCCCCTGCTCACGCTGTCTCTCTCTCTCTCCTAGAAATAAAAAAAAAAAAAAAAAAAAACACCATTGAAAATAGGATCAAAACTATAAATATCCAATAACAGTTTTGAAATATATACAAATCTTTCATACTGGAAATTATAAAGCTTTACTGAAATAAATCCAAGAGGTCCTAAATAAATGGCTAGATATGCTATGTTTATAGATTAAGTTGTCTTAATACTGTTACTATGTTCATGTTGCCCCCATATGATTTTAGTTTTAATGAAATTCCAATCAAAATGCTAGTAGTTATTTTTTTCATGTGTATGGAAATTGATAAGTGAACATTTATTTAAGTAAAGATAAAGATAAACATTAAAGAATCTGTTAAGTGACAATTTATATAATGTGGTTATTGAGATGCAAAGGACCTAGTTTAGTCAAAAAGAGAAAACTGAAGGATTTATACACTAAGATATCAGGACTTTTTATAAAGTTACAGTGCTTGCAACAGTGTCTTATTTGTACAAGGACAGAAAACTGGATCAATTTGTGCCATAGTCTCTATTGCTATTCAGTAGGGGAAAGAACAAGGTTTTTCAATAAATGCACCAGGTAAAAATGACCTTGACCACTATCTGACGAGATTCACAAAAAAAAGTTCAAGAGGGATAATAGATTAAATACTGAATGTGAACCTTTTTCTGGGGGCGGGGGAAGGGTCTGTATGGATGTAATCAAGTTAAAATTATGTATGGATTAGGGTGAATCCTAATCCAATATGACTGGTATAAAAGGCATATAAAGGGATTTGGACACAGAGACAGATGTGCATAGAGGAAAGACAGTGTGAAGAGACCCAGGGAAACACTTGGTGACGATGAAGACAGAGACTGGATTGAGCTGTCGGAAGCCAAGGGACATCTAGGGCTAGGAAAGCTGGAAGAGGCAAGGAAGGATCTTCTCCCACAGGATTTAGAGGGAACATGGCCCTGCTGACATGATGGTTTGGGGATCCTAGCCTCCAAAATGCAGTCAACAAATTTCTATTGTTCTAATTCACCCTGTTTGTGGTACTTTGGTACAGCATCTCTTGGAAACTAACACAGTAAAAGCAAAGAGGGATGGATACGTTGTACTTGATGAAAGTATCAACAATCCTATTAAGCGTGAGGCCGCAACAGAGGGGTTGGTATTTGCATTGAGCGTATGTAACAAACGATCCCAGAATATTTAAAGAAATTCTTGCATTTCGATTTTTAAAAAAGGAACAAACTTGAAAATTGGTGAGAGACTTGAATAGAACTTTCATAAACTTGCTCATTAAAACGGCCAACCAACATATAAAAATATGGAGCATATCACTTATCATTAGAGAAATGGAAAAAAATAAGTTTATTTTTGAGAGAGACAGAGACAGTGTGAGTGGGGGAGGGGCAGAGAGAGAGGGAGAAAGAGAATCCCAAACAGGCTCTGTGCCAGGAGCACAGAGCCCGATGCGAGGCTTGAACTCATGGAACCAGGGAATCATGCACGACCTGAGCCAAAACCAAGAGTTGGATGCCTAACCGAGTGAGCCACCCAGGCACACTGAGAAATGAAAATTTTAATGTGAGACTAGAATTCACTAAAATTAAAGACACATTAACACCGGATGTCAGTGCGTGTGCCTAACAACTATAGATCTGTTACATTTCTGGTGGGGGTGTAAGTTGCTACCATTTTAGAAATAGTTTGACCAAATCTTCTAAAACTGAACATACATAGACCCCATGACCCAGCTGTTCACTTAGGTATATTCCCAACTGAAGTGAGTATTTATAGCCACCAAAAGATATATAAGAGAAGGTTCAAAATAGTTTTATCTGTAAGGCCTCAGCCTGGAAACAGTGCAAATGTCTGTCCAGAGTAGCGTGGGTGGTACAGCTGTGATACACTCATACAGCAGAATGAGGAAGGACTACATGGAAATGACTCCAACAGACATTGTATGAAAGATGTTGTATGAAAGAAGTCTGACACCAAGAATCACGTGCTCTGCATTCCATTTATATGAATTTCAGGAATAGGCCAGATCAATCCATGATGGTAGAAGTCAGGATAGTGGTTATTCCTTAGGGTGGCATTGGCTGAGGGAGGCCACGGGGGAATCTTCTGGAATTATGGCGATATCCTTGGACTTGATCTAGGTGGTGGCTATATTGTTGATTACAAGTGTAAGTATTTATTAGGGTGTATAATTTAGATTTATATATTGTATTTTTTAAACTGTTTTTTTAAATATGTTTCATTTATTTTTGAGAGAGAGAGAGAGACAGTGTGATCAGGGGAGGGTCAGAGAGAGAGGGAAACACAGGATCTGAAGCAGCTCCAGGCTCTGAGCCAGCTGTCAGCACAGAGCCCTAGGTGGGGCTTGAACCTACGAACCCTGAGATCATGACCTGAGCCAAAGTCGTACGCTTAACCGACTGAGCCACCCAGGCGCAATATTAAATATAAGCTAAGCCTCCAAAAGTCTTGAAAAACAAAAAAAAATTATCATATTTTTTTTGTCAAGAAGTGTCAAAAAGAAATATTTTGAGGGGGAGATAATTACCTTATCAGATACCAGAACATAAAAAGTTACTGTAAGTATCACTTGTATTTTTTTAATTTTTTAAATGTTTATTCATTTTTTGAGAGAGACAGAGCATGAGTGGGGGAGGGCTAGATAATTACCTTATCAGATATCAGAACATAAAAAGTTACTGTAACTATCACTTTGTATTTTTTTAATTTTTTAAATGTTTATTCATTTTTTGAGAGAGACAGAACATGAGTGGGCGAGGGGCAGAGAGAGAGGGAGACACAGAATCCAAAACTGGCTCCAGGCTCTGAGCTGTCAGCACAGAGCCGACGTGGGACTTGAACCCACAAACCACGAGACCATTACCCAAGTTGAAGTCGGTCGCTTAACCGGCTGAGCCATCCAGGAGCCCTGTAATGATCATTTTGAGTAGGGACATAAAAACAGGCAAAACAAAGTGGAACTGATCAGAGAACCAGGGATAAAGTAGTTGTGAGTTTGAAACAATAGATAAGTTAATAATTTCCAGGTAGGTGAAAGTGTTCCCACGTTAACTAAGCCTTGGGTATGTGCTATTTCATCAGTTAAAGTAAAAAAGGCTGGCTTCCTATATATAATGATTTACTATATTATAAAGATTATCTTTCAATTTTAGGAAAGTAAGTGCATTATTTAATATGTGGAGTTACCTCCACTGCCAATACTTTGAACATAAATTAAGCTGGTTATCTATTTCCATTATATATAATGGTAAAAACCCAAATGAGAAAAGCCTTAAAAAAATCTAGGAGGTTACAAGTAATTTACAAGTGAAGAAGAATTTCTTAGGCAAGATGCTCCCCAGTGTTGAGAAAAGATATGCTCATGTCACTGCATAAAATGTTTAAATATTATAACAATAAAAAATAAATATTGTCAATAAACAAAAAGTAGATTTGGTAAACCTTGCAGACAGAATAAGGTTAACATTTATTATGTAATCTTAAATATGCAAAAATGTAATAACTAATATATTTATAAAATATAATGTATATAATGATATAAAATAGTGATAATAAGTAAAATTTATTAGATAACCTTATGTATTTAATTGAATACATGTAATATATTATATAGAATATGCATTAATATGTAACATAAATACGTAAAGATGTAATAACTAATATGTATTTATAATATAACACATTATTGATATAAAGTAAGTGCTTATATTAATATGAGTAATATATTAATATATAACTTTATATATACCTTAGATATATAAAGAGCTCTTAAAATTTGACAAGAAATAGACAACGCAATAAAAATATGGACAAAAAGTGTTCAGCCTCACTAAAAGTTAGGGAATGAGATCTGGTTTTGTACTTGTAATATTGGCAAAGGGAAAGAGCTGCATACCCTTTGCTGGTAGAAATATGGAGAAAAGACGTTTGAGTTAGATCGCCTTCCTTCCTGCAGTGCCGGGCCACGGTTTTACGGGTCAGGAGCGGGGTGCGCTTCCACCCACAGGCCGGTGCCGGGGCTCGCGGGCGGCACAGGTCTGCTCTGGGGACAGACCCCGCAGCGAGGCCACCGCCCGGCGCGGGGGCAGGAAGAGGGTGCAGCAAAAGCAGTCGTAACAAGAGCAAGTCACTTACGCCCTGAGCTGAGCTGAGCGACAAGAGAAGGAAGCAGAAGCCAGGAACCCCCGACGTGGGCGTGAGAAAAGGAACGGAGACCGTAAAACCCTGTGTGTCAACCCGCGGGCGCCCCGAGGCTTGTGCGTGGCTCCGTGGGCCTGGAGAAGGCGACCAGCGGGCTGCGTGTTAGGTCGCTATGTGCAGGGGCCGTGTGTGGGGAGGAGGAGAGGGGGGAAGCAGTCAAGTAAAAATGAAAAAACACCCCACACAGCGCAGTGAAATATAGATCTACATTTTCTATCATCTCATGTACGCCTTCGTGTAAACTTACATAAGTGTGTAAATGCGGCTGGTGTTGAAAGGAGGAACCCTGATGTCAAGTTCGCTTGGGCTCAGCGCAAGGTGTGCCCACGTGCAGTCAGGACTGCCAGGAGGTCCCGAAGCCCCTGCTCCCAGGCCTGCGGGGGAGTGCACGGAGGCCCCCTTGCACCCTCTGCTAGATGCAGGGAAGCCAAGGCGGCCCAGCAGACCTTGCTGCGGGGACCCACGGGCGCATGTGGACAGAGAGCAGGGTCCAAGCAGGCCTGAGGCGGTAATTCTCTGCCTGCCCCCACCCACTGGAGAGTTGATTCGGGTAATAATTACAGCCCCAACTCTTCTGGGGCACCTTCCCCTCGGAGCCCCCTCGTTGGGGAAAAAGACACATCCTAAAAATAAGTAAATACATAATCAACTGGAATAACACCAACCACGGAAAGAGATGGCATCGAGAAGTTAGCTTTTTAATGTTTATTTTAAAATAAAAAAACACATGCTCCTTGTAGAGTTATCTAAACAGGAAATTGTATACAACGGGTACAGTTTCCAGCCCCCACATCCGAGAGATAAGAACTATTGATCGATGGACATGAAGCCATTCAGACTTTATAAACGCACCTTATATACATGCTGATAGTATGTGTTCCCACATGCATACGTACCATGTATATACGTACTTATGTATATGTAGGTTACACATTCTAAACAAAAATGAAATCATGCCACTACATATTATTGTCCAGTTTGGGTTTTGTTGTTTGTTTGTTTCTATTTAGCAGACACTGTGGACACCCTCGCAGGCAGGCCAGGTCGAGATGCCTCAGCCTTACAAGAGGGGCCCGCATAGCATTGCCTTATACGAATGCACCATCACTTAGTACCGAGGGATCTAAGCCACGAGGTCATTGAGACGTTCGCTTTTCCATACGTGATTGCAATGCTACCTTTGTCCGTGTCTGTTAACATACTCATGCTAACATTTCTCTAGGAAAGATACCTGCAAGCATTTGATTATAAAAGTCTGCTTGTTCGCAAATGAGCCTTCCCAAATGGTTATACAAATGCGTACTTTACCAACAGTATGAAAAGCACTCATTTTCCACACCCTACTTTGAAAACGTGTGTCCATGTGAGAGGCAAAGATCTTTCTCCATTATGTTTAAAATGTTTGTTTCGGCGAGGTTAAGGTTTTTCTGTGTGTTCACGGGGAGGTAGTCCAGCTTATGGGCTCCGGAGTTTACCTCTATTTACAACTGGCACATAAAAAACATCACAAGGGTGGCTCCGTACAAAGTTAATGATAAGGTAGCTCAACATTGATAGTTTAATTGGCAAGTTTTAGACTTCCTCATAGGCAGACAAATAGTGAGATTTTATACTTTCTTCGGAATATTTATATTGCTTTTTCTTCTCAGTGTGTCAGTTGGTTGCTAGGATCGCAAGGGGACAAAGCATGACCCAAATTGTGTCCTTGGACGACCATTGCTTGGTTCTGCCTGTAGCCAGAGCACCCCCCACATTCCACGGTTAAGTGCAAGGCTGACGACCAGTCTCAGGTAAACAGCCTTTACTGGGTTAACACATGTTTCTTCTATTTTTAGTTAATTATTTTGCTTTAGGGCCTCTGCCTCTGGATCTGAAGGTCCTTCGCTGCCCCGCCTCAGACTCAGGGAGGTCCTCAACAGCTAAAGCCGTTCGCAAATTTTAGTTACGATCAGTTCAGTTCAAGAAATAGCTGTCAGACGCGCGCACCTGGCAGGCCCTGGGGATGCAGCAGTGAAGATAGTGGCAGAGGTCTGTGTCCCCACGGATCTAACGGCGCATCTGGAGTTCACGTGCGGGGTGCCTTCCGTGGCAGCTGTGCTGGGGCACCCGGGGGAGCACCAACCCACCCCAGTGCGGGGAGGGCTGACGGGGAGCGCACGCACACCGCCCGTGCTCTGGCAGAATGGGCCACCGCCGCCTTAGGACCTCTTAGCAGTGAGAACTGAGCCAGAGTCTTCATCTAAAATTGATGATCCTCTGATTAATTGACCAGCACGAAATCCTGCTGCAGGCTCCTTATTTGCCAGCAACCCCTGGGATGTGTCTCCCTGCGACGGCTTTATTTCTTCAGAAAACTCAGGATGTCTGTGTGTCCTGAGGGTCTCTTCTGGGTCAGATGTTGTTGTATTACTTACCCAATCCTAAAACCCACTTTACCTACTTTTCAGGGGCAGTGTCCATGGCAGTCATGATGCACGGTCCCCTCCCCTTCCAGGAAGGACCCCCAGCTTGCAGGGAGGTGTGTGAGTGGCTGGCAGCTTCCAGATCCTCCTCCAGGGCCAGTCTCATTGTTAAGGTCAAGGGGATGCGCTTCTAGAAACCTGCTTCAGTCAGTCAGCAAGTGAGGCAATAGTAGAAGGGCCCGGCCTCTGCCCACAGAGGAGGCCTTGCTCTGAAGGCCCCTGGGCAGACAGAGAACTGATCAGCTCCGATCAGCTCTGATGGCTTCCCTCCCACTTGTAAACTCTCCCTTCCCTTTGCTGGGGTTCCTCCCCAATGAACCTCAGGCAGACCTAAGTCCATCTTGGGCTCTGCTTCTAGAGACCCTGACCTGTGGGGAAACTGAGGCCCTGGGGGCAGCCACATTTGCTGCTTCGATGTTTATTCTTGGCTACCATGGATGAGACGCAGAGTCAAATGTGTCCTTGGGTCACCTCAGATCCTCCCACAAACTTCCCCGGGATAGAAACTCCTCATTCCTTCCACTCCCCTCCCCTCCATGCTCTGCGCAGCACCCTGGCCCAGCCCTGGAGTGGTCTGGCCTCCCCTGGCCCTTGCATGGGGTCTGTTGAAAGCACGGATTATCGCTCCCTCTTTAGAAGGGCCTCTCCTCTCCAGGAACCCTGAGAAACGGGAGGCAGAGGAGAAGAGGTGCGCTGGCCTGCAGGGGACCCTCACGCCTGTGGGAGTGTTTACCTTGTAACCGAATCACAGAGGGCGCATTGCTAGAATGGCTGTTTTATTACAACAGCTCGAGTGTGTGTTTTCTTTTGGCACCTTGCAAACACCTCAGGTGCCCCAGAGTCATGAGGAAGGGGCGGCGATGCTCGCCAGCTTATGAATGGGGGCTTTCACGCAGCCCTTCCTGCTCTGAGCCCTTTCCCTCCCGCAGGGGCCCAGCTGGTGGCGGAGTCCTGGCGTCCCCGCCGACCTGACGTCCACGCTCACGACTGGCTCTAGTGGGGCTCAGACAAGCTGGTTGGTCACTGAGAGCTTAATGCACAAGGTCAAAGGAGTTTTAGCAAGAAAAAGGGAACCTTAATGTCCAACCAAAATGTCCTTACTTCTGCAGCCGAGACCTCTGTGGGCTTCATCTTATACGGACAAAGGAAACAGCCCTGTGAGTATATCGGTGACCCTTGAAGTGAGCAAGCCAAGCCAGGCGCTGGACCCACTCTCATGGTCAAATACCTCACTAGCCGAGATCCAGAAGTAAATCAGGTTTTATGAGGTCTAAGGTGTAGACAATTTGGGAGGCCTTTTCAAAGAAAGGGATACAAAATTAGGAATGAAAGTGAATATGTATCTGGAATAAGATCAGAGTCATTGTAATGGAGACTGGGTTACCCACCTGGGGAAGAGGCTTGCCCAGCCCAGGTCAGGGCCCTGGAGGCTCTGGGGAAAAAATCTCCTTGGAGAAACTGATCACTGAAGTTCCGCTACCTGAGGCACTCTCCCCATCTACTCAGACGCAGAGAGGAGACTCTCCAGACTCCCTGTCCTGGGCTGGGTGGTATCGATGAACTGTGGACTTGGCATTGACTGCAATTCATAGCTCACTCCCCCACCCCATGAAGCCACTTTGATTTAGGGGGACTGACCATACAGTTTGCCTGAAATTAAGAATTTCCTGGGATCCGGGACCTGTAGTGCTAGCACATGGAATATTCTGGGCAAATGGAGACAAGTTGGTCGCCTGAGGTAGCCAAGGCAAGTGCCCATGGTCTGAATTCTGAGATTATTATTCTGCAAAATTATAAACTTCTAAGAAGAAGAACGTGATCTCCACGTACATAGTCTTAATGACATGCCGGGTCTGAGCTACGTGCGTAACTCACAGAAAGTCCTCATGTGAGGCTGGCCTTGATCTATCATCTTCATGTGACTGCTGGAGAAGCCGGGCCACAGGGCAGCCAAGCCACCAGGCTGGCCCGTCCCGTGCCCTCAGTTCTCTCTCTCCCTCGGAAACCAAGCGTCTAATCCACTGTGCTGCAGTGGGCACCGTGTGCATGACGATTGCTGGGTCGGCTTGTGGATGTCTCTGAATGTCTGTTATTCTCATGCCAGTGTTGTGGCTAAGACCCAAGCTCTGCCCTCGATGCTTTATACTCCTCACCTCCGGCAATCGTCACGTTGCTTCTGCCATTTGACTGTCATCCGTGTTTTACAGGTGGGGGTACAGAGTTCAGGGTATACCATGAATTGCCCGAGGTCACACAGCAGAGGGAACAAGAGTTTCTACCCCCTCTAAGGAACAAGAGTTTCCTCTGAATCAAACTTGCTGGCAGAGCAGTGGCCAAGGCTAATCCGGGGTGGGGTACGAGGCAACAACACTGAGCACAGAGGACCCCCCCGCCAGATGGCCATTGGAGCAAAAAAGGAGGTTATCACCATGGTGATCATCAGGTCTTAATGATTTTACTTATGCACAGTTTCCTCCAATGACATTTCACAGCCCTTGTGAGCCCTTGTGGGGGTCAACATGCTGAGCCCCCCCCCATGGCCTTGTGACCTGTAGACCTTGAACTCTTACACTTGTAGAGAATTGTAAAACCAATTTAAAGGAGGACAACGTGTGACAGACACCACATGGGTCCTACAAATATTTAGAACTTGATTATTTTGCCCTTTACAGGAACAAACAAACAAACAAACAAACTTTGCTGTAGTTCAAGGATGTGTCACCTACTACCTAAATAACTATCCTAAAATTATTCAGAACCTTCTTAAATATAGGTTGGCCAGGTCTCTCCTGAGCCTAAAAATATGCAATGGCTCCCTAGTGCCAGATAGCCAAATCCTTTAACTGGAGCCTTTAGCTGCCCTAGATCTATCTTCCCAGGCTCCCACCTTTGCCCAGATCTGGCCCTCATTCCTGTCACATGTATCCACCCCTGATGCTGATGGAGCTCGTCACAGCCACGGGGCGGAGGGGGGGGGGTTCCTAAGTTGTCCCACCTCTCAGAGTGGGGCTGCCAGGAGCCTTCTAAGGTCTGTGCCAGACCCTGAGCCACAGCCCTCCCAGCCTTCCTAAACTCTCCCACTGCACCTTCCCACTGCACAGGACAGTGCCCGGACCTCACTTTTTGTGGGGTTCACACCATTTTCTAACAATGGTCCCACAAGTCTGTGCATCTTTGAGCCCCTCGCAGAGGGCATGACCTCTCATTCCTCTGAACGCCACACCGGGCTCACCTGTGCAAGGCTCAACCCTGCGTCCACTGGAGAGAGGCTTTGGAGCCCACATAACTCCAAACCAGTGACTTCATGGGCATCTCAGAACTCCAGGGCGAGGGGTGCCGAGTGGCCCTGTCACCTTTCACGGACGAGGCAAACGTCGCTGCCTCAGCTGGTCCAGACTGCACCCGCTGGGTCTCCTGACCCCCGGCCCCGGGCTTCGGCACCAGCCTCCCTCCCTGGGCCTCCCTGCACACCAGAGGATGCAGGTCTCTTGTTGAGCCATGACCGGGGCAGCCATTCTTCTGTGGACCCTGACAGCCATCTGGTGACCTTCTGTGGAGTCGATGGAAGCACTCTGTGACTTTAACAACAAAAAACTAAAAGAAGAAAACTGTTTTCCTTAAAACACATACTCTGGAAAATTTCAAATGTTTACAGAAATAGAAAAATATAAACTCCCATATACCAATCACTCAGCTTCAGCAAAAATTATCCTGTTTCATCTATACTGTATCCTTCCTTATATAGCAAGTCATACATAGCAAATCTTTTTTTTTAATCCTTTATTTATCTTTGAGAGAGAGACAGAGTGTGAGTGGGGGAGGGGCAGAGAGAAAGGGAGATAGAGAATTCAAAGCAGGCTCTGGGCTCTGAGCTGTCAGCACAGAGCCCGACACGGGGCTCGACCCAGCAAACTGAGAGATTCTGACCTGAGCTGAAGTCAGACGCTTGACCGACTGAACCATCCATGTGCCCCTGTATATAGCAAATCTTAAGCTCATAAAATTTGGGGTGGTTCAGTCGATTAAATGTTCGACTCTAGATTTCGGCTCAGGTCATGATCTCATGGGGTTTGTGAGTGGGAGCCCACATTGGGCTCCAGGCTGACAGTACGGAGATCGCTTGGGATTCTCTCTCCCTCTCTCTCTGCCCTTCCCCAGCTTGCTCTCCCTCTCAAAAAGTAAATTAAATTAAATTAAATTAAATCAATTTTTCAAATCATGCTTACATATATATATATGCTGGTAATAATCTTAAGCAATAATTATCCTGTTTCATCTATACCCTGTATCTTTCCACCCCTCCCATTCTCTAGAACATTTTGAAGCAAATGTTAAGCTCATAAAATGTTCAAGTTATGCTGGTTTTATATATATATATATATATATATGCATATATATGTATATATATAACTGTCATTGTTGTTGTGTTCCTGTCATTTGGGACAGGATACTTCTCTGTGGGTGCCTGTCCTGTGCATAATAGGGTTTTAGGCATCATTCCTGCCTCTACTCATTATTCGCCAGAAGCACCCCCAGCTGTGACAACCACAACATAGTCAGCTGTCCCCCAAGAGGCAAAGTCGCCTTTTGCTGAGAACTACGATTCTAAAGGTTGTTTGGATTCAGGTTTAATTTTTCCACGAGAGCCTTTCTGGGTAGCAGCATTCACGTCACGCTGCATTGTGTAGTCCTCTGTCCTCATTGGAGCTGATGCTGTCACCAGGCTGATAACAGCCCAGAGTAAGAAACTGATTCAAGGATGCATTAAGCAATTCATAAGACAATAAAGAAATAGACTAAACCACAGTGTTACTTTTTATCAAAAATCTCGCAAGGTCTCTGCTAACTACAAGTAGACACCTCGACAAGTATATCTTTTTTCCTGACCTCTTTCTTGATGACAATGGATTAAAAAAGAAGTTGCATCATGATTTTAGGTGGACTTCCTGGGGCTGGGGGTGCCAACCGGGTGATGGGCTGTACTGTCCCAAGTTCTGAATCAATGTTGACCTGATAGGACTGTGCAGGGAAGGGGGGCTCGGACCACTGCCAAGAAACTGATTTTATTTTGACTTGTGGGCTGTGAGTTCTGACAGATTAGACACAGTCAACCCACTGACTGTTCTCTAAGTCATTGCCCCAGAAAAGATGAGGTTCTCAATAAATCTTTTCACATTAAAATGCCAAAATTATTTAATAAAGTTTTTCCTTTCTGTATTAGATGACACAATTTTGACTTTTTTCCCTCTGTTTTGTATTATTACAATTTAAAATGAGGAAAGCTATGTAGCCATTTCAGGTTAATTTGTTGTTATATTTGCCAGCTTATTTCACTGCATTATTAAAACATTTAGTACTGTGTGTCATTAGTATTCCAAAATGTAATTAGCATATTTAATCAAAAACAATTAAGAACAAACACTGCTTCCCTTTTTAAGTAATAAAATATTTACTACAGTAAAAATAAATGGAAATCAAAACATACTTTGAGGTGTTGATTTCTGAGAAAGGAAGGAAGGAAGGAAGGAAGGAAGGAAGGAAGGAAGGAAGGAAGGAAGGAAGAAGAAAGAAGAAAGAAAGAAAGAAAGAAAGAAAGAAAGAAAGAAAGAAAGAAAGAAAGAGAAAGAATCCTAAGGGTACTTGTCAATTCTAAGCTCCCTCTGGTGGATTCTTTAACTTTTTTTTTCCTCTTGGGAATTTTGATTTCTTTAAGTCAAGAACAAAGAAATAAAATTTCATTACTGCCTCTCAAAACAATCATAAAGGACAGTGCACAAACTAAGAAAAGTTATGTAATTCTGTGCCTAGGGTTTTGATTTCTCGGCTGAAAATTTATTTCTGTAAAAATAAGTTTAGTTGCTAAATTAGTGAATGAGGCCATGAGATCTCAGTCACAACACCAGAAAGAAACATTTGAAAATCTGTAGACCCTTTGTATTTGGAGGTGACTATAAAACCCTTCCTATGCGGTCTGTTGCCAGCCAGTTATCCTTTCTTCGTTTTTCTATTTGAGATCATGCAAACACTTCACATGCCTTCAGTCTCTATTTGCTTCTGTGTGTGCATATACAGTTCCTAGTATCACATGGATTTGGATGCTATCCTTGACACTGGCCCTCAGAGTCTCTGGACCTCTAATAAACCACTGGCACTAATTTTATCCCTTTTCAAGACTATTAGACTCTGGACATCACACTTAATGGTAAGAAACTCAAAGTTTCCTTACAAAGACCAGGTACAAGGCAAGGATGGTGGTCAGAGCTCCCTATTCCTCTGCAACAGCTAATGTAATAAGACAAGAAAAGGAAATTAAAAGTATATAGAATGGGAACAAAGATGACAGCCTTTCTTTCTGTGTCTGCAGATGACATGATTATATGTGTAGACAATCCAAAATCGTAGACAACAACAATGAAAATGGCAGGAACTAAAAAGCAGTTAAAGCGAGTTATAAGATACAAGGTTAATAGATGACAGGCCCTTACCTATATACCAGCAATGAACAAAAGGAATTCGAAATTTTTTTAAAAAAATACCGTTTACATTAACATTCAAAAAATTTGAAATACTTAGGTACAAATCTAACAAAATAAGTATGAGATCTATATGAGGAAACTTCAAAATTTGGTGAATGAAATAAAATAAATAGTGAAGAGGTATTATTCATTGATAAAAGACTCAATATTTTCAAGAGATCAGCTCTTCCCAGCTTGATCTATAGATACAATGTAATTCTTTTTTTTTTTTTTAAATGTTTTATTTATTTCTGAGAGAGAGAGAGACAGCGTGAGCAGGGGAGGGTCAGAGAGAGAGGGAGACCCAGAATGAGAAGCAGGCTCCAGGCTTTGAGCTGGCTGTTAGCACAGAGCACAACGTGGGGCTTGAATCCAAGAACCATGGGTCAATGCTCAGATGACTGAGCCACCCAGGTGCCCCAGATGCAATGTAATTCTAATATCAGAGTAAGTTAGTTTGTGGATATTGACAAACTGATTCTAAAGTTTATATCGAAAGGCAAAAGCCCAGAATAGCCAATATGATATTGAAAGAGGACACAGTTGGAGAACTGACACTACTTGACTTCAAGACTTACTATAAAGCTATGGTAATTAAGATAGTGTGGTATTGGTGAAAAAATAGATACATAGATCAACAGAACAGAACGGAGAGCCCTGAAATAGGCCCACACAAATACAGCCAACTGATCTTTGACAAATAACCGAAGACAACACAACAGAGAAAAGATAGTCTTCTCAACAGGACTTGCTGGAACATTGGGATACATACATGCAGCAAACTAACAAACAAACAAAAACTAAAAACAAAAACAAAACTAATCCAAGCCTACACATTTCCTAAAACCTTAATTAAAAATGGATCATGGACCTAAATGTAAACTGCAAAACTATAGATCTTCTAAAAAATAATATAGGAGAAAACTCAGATGATCTTGGGTACACTGAGGCCTTTTTAGATAAAACACCAAAGTCACAATCCATGAAAGAAGTAACTGATAAGCTGAACTCCATTCAAGTTAAAAGCTTCTGCTCTGTGAAAGTCAAGAGAATGAGAAGATAAGCCACAGGCTGGGTGAAAATATTTAACAAAGACACGCCTGATAAGGGAGTTATTTAAAATATACAAAAAAAAAAAAAAAACCCAAAACAAAAACCTAACAAAAAAACCAAACAACTCTTACAACTCAATAATAAGAAAATTAAAAGAAAATTGTTTTAAATGAGCCAAAGATCTTAACAGACACCTCAGTGAAGAAGATATATAGGTGGCAAATAAGCATATTAAAAGATGTTCCCCATAATACATTCTCAGTAAAGTGTAAATTAAAATAACAATGAAAGAGATGCCTGGGTGGCTCAGTTAGTTAAGCTTCTGACTCTTGTTTTCAGCTTGGGTCTTGATCTCAGAGTCATAAATTTAGACCCCACATTGGGTTCTGTGCTGGGCATGTAAGTAGTACAAAAACCAACAAAACAAAACAAAACACCACAATGAGATACCACTACACACCTATTAGAATGGCTCAAATCCAGAACACTGACAACAGCAAATGCTGGAGAGGATGTGGAGCACCAGGAACTCCCGTTCACTGCTGGTGGGAATGCAAAATGGTGCAGCCAGTTTGGGAGACGGCTGGGCAGTTTCTTACCAAATCAAACATACTCTTGGAGAGAGGGCACGATGGCGGAGAAGGAAGGAGCTCCGTACTTGCACTC
>NW_024081014.1:0-112968 GCF_003009895.1 Hyaena hyaena
CTGCGTCCTTTTTCTCCCAATCTCTCAGGTTTTGTAAGGTTTCCAATGGCTTCAGATCTTTTCTGTGTGATGTATGGGCGCGAGTGCAAGTACGGAGCTCCTTACTTCTCCGCCATCTTGCCCCCTTCCTCTAAACTTTATTAAATTAACGAACTTGTTTACAGAAAGAAAGTCTCCCCATATCCTCTGTTAAAGGTACTTGGATCTTTTAGAAAATTTGACAGTACCCTTGAGCATAAAAATAAGTAGAACCAGAAGAAATGCATCTACATTAAAATGATTGCCTATAGGGGAGCCTGGGTGGCTCAGTCAGTTAAGCATCGACTTTGGCTTAGGTCATGAACTCGCAGTTCATGAGTTTGATCCCAGCATTGGGCTCTGTGCTGATTGCTCAGAGCCTGGAGCCTGCTTCAGATTCTGTGTCTCCCTCTCTCTCTGTCCCTCCCCTCTGGCACTCTGTCTCTCTAAAATAAATAAACGTTAAAAAAATAAAAAAAAAAAGAAATGATTGCTTATAAACTGGTATTTTTAGAAACAGATTGTCAACAGTGGATGATGTTGCCATGATGTGTTTTTAAATTGCTAATTTGTGTTGCTCTTGCTGTTTACACATCTCAATTTAACTTTAATTATATAATTGGTTAATCATATAATAAATGGGAATAGAAGAAGACAGTTGTTGACTTCTATACTTTCCTTTGGACAAGTCATTAAAAGTTCCGAAATGGCATTCCCTCCTGTCTTCCTTCTCCTCCTGACCCATGAAAATGCCTACAATTTGAACTCAATGGAGACAAGTTAGTCTCTGAAGCAGAAAAAAAGCTTTCCTGGTGATCGCACTTTATTTTTTTAAAATAGTTTATTGTCACGTTGGTTTCCATATAACACCCAGTGCTCATCCCAACAAGTGTCCTCCCCCATGCCCATCACCCCCCTTCCCCTCTCCCCCACACCCATCAGCCCTCAGTTTGTTCTCAGCATTCAAGAGTCTCTCATGGTTTGCCTCCCTCTTCCCAAATATTTTTCTCCTTCTTCTCCCTCATGGTCCTCCATTAGCTTCCTCCTAATCCTCCTATAGGTGCAAACATATGGTATCTGTCCTTCTCTGCCTGACTTATTTCGCTCAGCATAACACCCTCTAGTTCCATCCATGTTGCTACACATGGCCAGATTTCATTCTTTCTCATTGCCATGTAGTATTCCATTGTATAAATATACCACATTTTCTTGATCCATTCATCAGTTGATGGACACTTAGGTTCTTTCCATGTTTTGGTTATTTTTGAGAGTGCTGCTATGAACATTGAGGTACATGTGCCCCTATGCATCAGCACTCCTGTATCCCTTGGGTAAATTCCTAGCAGTTCTATTGCTAGGTCATAGAGGAGTTCTATTGTTAATTTTTTGAGGAACCTCCACACTGTCTTCCAGAGGGTTCTGGTGCTGGCACTTTAAAGCATCACACCTACATCAGACCTAAACTGCTTATAGGAGTCACTCTGCCTGCCCACACCAGATAGTGGGGCTAAGCCTGCCTCTTTCCTCCTGGGGCCATCAACTTCATCCAACATAGGAAAAAGAGACACTGAAATACTTTGCAGCCCACCCAAAAGCCCACCTTCATTTTATATATCTAGCCCTGAACCCCTGCTCCTGTGTACTCAGATGCACACAACATATAAGCACACACAGGTCTTCTAGCTGTTCCTCATATAAATAAAAAGAACCTTGTGATGCTAGGAGGATTATTATGGAGAACAGTGGGCTAGTAGTTTACCTTTCGGTAAATGTTTCTTGGGCCTAACAGAACCCAGTGGCTCTGCCTAGATTGGAACACAACAAAACCCCATTTTCTTTACGCATCCATTAGCCTTAAGTTAAATTCAACCTGGTAATCACACTGTTGGTTTTCTTTGTGACAGGCATCCAGAGCCTGATCATGCAGGTGCCTATGCCCTATAGTTCACAATGTGTATTCTAATTAAATGTTTCAGTTCTGGTTCATCACTTACATTTTATTTATTCTAGGAATCTTCCTTCAAGGTCCTGAAAATACCCCCAGTTACAGCTTCTGGAAGTGACTTAGTGCCTCAAACCATGTGTTTAACGATTGAAATGCTTGACAAAGGATAAGTTGAAACCCAAGCTCTGTGGGCAGGCCCCAGCTTCCACCTCCACTTCCAAAAAGAGGTACTTCCCACCTCCAGACCTCAAACCTCAACCAGGTCTTGCTGTTGGAACTAACCTGTCTGCTTGGGTCTCCTCACTGTCCCAGAAAACCACTTGTCTAATTCCCCTCTTCCTTACTTTCTTACTTATCTATTCCACATACCCTCTCCACTGCAAAAGGGGATGATGACTGAGGGTTAGTGGGGAGTGGGAAGGGGTGCTAAAACATATTAGGGGCCTTCTGAATGCACCAAATACTCTAGAGATCTGGCACAGTCCTAGGGAAGTTTGCCACAGCAGTGATGTGGGGACAGGGCGAGGGGAGCACAGTGCTCATTGCTCTGTTGAGAGTGTTAGGAAGTTATCAGGATTCTTGGTGGTTTCTGTTTGCCAATGAGAATCACTGTCTTGAAACATAAAACTGAAAGTGGTTTGCTAGGAAATGTTTAACAACTCTCTGGAGTAAAAGAAACAAAACAAAACAAAACTGATTTGTAGCATTCATGTATTCAGTGGTGTAAATTCTCTGGCCATGGCCAATTTTAAGCTGCCAACGTGATATTACTGAATGCTGGGTAGACATAAGATGCGCCTGTTCAGCTCTCCTGAGCCAATACCAGCCTGAGCACATCACTGGGAAGAGGTTAGCTTTGTCCTGTGCTTCTCCTGCCTGGACTACTATAAGACAGGTTCGGCTTTAAAAAAGTTTCTCATCCTACAGTGGACTCAGTTAGGGAGAAGTCTCCCCAGACCACCCTGTGTCTAGTACATGGCCCCTGATGCCCCACCTCCTTGAGCTCCACCTTCTTGAAGCTTTTCTAGCATTCCTTTGGTTCCCAGTACAGCTTTTGTAAGAAAGTTGCTCTTTTCTTCTAAGCTGAGTCTTTGGAGCTTAGAAACTCTTTCTTACAAATCACGTTAGTTCCACCTCTGCCACACAACTTACTTCAATATATATAGTATGTACTCAATAAAGTATTGTTTTTACCAGTTGTTTCCTAATCCAGAAGAGGCGATTCTGAAGCTTTTGCAGGAGAAACTCGATTCTAGCTCCCCATGCTCAAGCTGTGGGTATGGCTCAGGAATATTTTCTGGTATCACCCCCACCCCAGGACGGTGAAGCTGGGAGCTCCAATACCAGCCCTCTCCTGTCCATCTGGCCAGTTTAAGGGGATGGACAGGCAGGGGGCTACTGGCAATTAGGAATAAGACTAATTGGCATGCCTGGTGGCTCAGCTGGTTAAGCGTCAGAATTCGGCTCAGGTCATGAGTCCAAGCCCCATGTCAGTCTCTATGATGACAGTTTGGAGCCTGAAGCCTGCTTAGGATTCTGTGACTCCCTTCCTCTCTCTCTGCCCTTCCCACCCTTATTCTCTCTCTCTCTCTCTCTCTCTTTTCCTCTCTCTCTCTCAAAAAGAAATACACATTTAAAATATTTTTAAAATAAAGTAAAAAATAGGAATAAGTCTGATCATTCTTAAAACATTCACTGAAAGAGGAGTTGTTTAATATCAGCCACTTCGAGAGTAATCAACCAGGAAAAAATCCCAGATTCCCTGGTGTGTGTGTGTGTGTGTGTGTGTGTGTGTGTGTGTGTGAAAGATTCAAGATCACAAACCATAAGGCCCACTGGATTCATGATGGGGGAAAGTCAGCAAAGCCAAGGTCAAAAACTCCATGCTAGCTAAGTCTCAGCCCTAGACTATGTTGGCCTGTATCACCAGCTTTATAATATTGGGCCACTCAAGTTGTCTTTAGAATGGTTGGCCAGACGCTGTTTCTCCTTCTGCAGGCAGGCTACAAATTTCAAAACCCACAGAGGTAGCCTAGAGATGAAGCTTCTTGGATCTCAGTTGCCAGCTGTAATTTGAATAAGTTGGCTTCTAGGAAGCCTGAATCTCATAGTGTCCCAGAGCAAGGGTGAAAGTGAATCGTATTCTTACCTATACAGTCCCCGAACCTTCTGCAGGCTTCCAGCCAGTTAGTGGGGAACCTGGCTCTAGATTCAGGCTGCTGGTCCAAAGCACAAGCTTCAGCCAAGGCTTGTAGAGAGCAGGGGGACACTATCATTGCCTTTTTCTACACTCTTAAAAATGCATTTGATTAGTGTTTTTTTTTTTTATTTTGCTAAGCAAAACTGTGTTATTTTAAATTTTTAATTAATGATTGTTTTTAGTTTTATCATTCCAAGCAACCAATGCAGAGGTAGTGGTTAAGAACATGGGATTACATTTCACAATACATACAAATATTGAATCATTATGTTGTACCCCTGAAACTGATATAATGTTGTATGTCAATTATACTTTATTGAAAAGAAAGATTGAAAGAGCTAAGGAGTTCTTCAGTTACTTCGCATAAAAAGTTTTAGAAGTCTTTTCTATATAAAACCGATTATAGATATATTAAAATCAAGGCAAGTGAAAAAAAAAAAAACAACAACGAAAGGTAGGTGGGACTGTATATACAAACTGCCTGGATGTGAATCCTGGCTCTGCCAATTTGCTAGCTGTGTTGCCTTCAGGCAATTTGCTCAGTTGGCTCTGTGTTTAAGTTTCTTCATCTGTAAAATGGGACCAATAATCATAGCTAACCCATAGTATTGTTATGCAGAGAAAATGAGTTAATATTTATAAAGCACTTAGTCCCTGGTACTATCATAGTGATTTCTATATAAATATTTTGAAAACTGGCACAGATATCTCCATCCTGACAGTAAACTATCACTACTGTATTCCAAATAATCATCATGTTGAGCCAATTTTATCTTTTACATGTTTCAGGAATGTTTGCTCTCCCCTCCTTCACTGGTTCTGCTGCCCTAGTCTAGTCACACAGTAACAGTAAATTACTTGCAGTTCTTCATGTCTTACTTGCTGGTCTTTCCTACTGCAATTCTCTGACTCTCATGGTGCCCCTTCCTCTGGCATATTTTCCATTACTGTTTATCCTTAGACCACTAACTCCTTAGGGGCAGAAACTCAAAAATAATAATAGCAAAACTAAGGAGCAGAAACTTTCATTCTTTTTAAATCATCAGCATGGAAGACAATGCCTGGCACAAAGAAAATACTCAACAGCCATTCATTGAATTAATCGTGGCTTGCTATAACCCAGGCACTATGTTGTAGGTTACAGGGGGATTTTCATTTAATCCTACCCAAAACTCTGTGTGATGGATGGTAAGTACAATTATTAACCCCATTTTACAATTAAGAAAACTGAGTCTTGAAAAGTTAAAATAACCTGCCCCCCCCAAAAAAAACCATACATTTATATTCATATGGCTATGCTTTTCCTTGTGGGATAATCTGTAGTTTATAACGGTGTGTGGGAACAGAGGATGCCAGGAAGCCACAACTGATATCACCTGATGCATAAAGAGATGATATTCAGTTTGCCTATTAAAAAGAGCTGTTATTTTTGTTTTTACATGATTTCTTCTTAAATTGCAGTATTTTTGTCTAGATAATTGTCATCTTTCATGTTTAATTTGTCTATTTCTTCCCACCAATGAATTGATCCGTGAGTTTCTTGGATGCTGCATTTTAATTCCATCTTACACTTGATGTCAGGAGCTTTGGTTAGCATCTTTTCCATACACTTCTCATTTCAAAAAAGTCTTTTATGAGCAACTAAATTTGTGGAAGGCTATCTACATCATTGAAAGCATGTTACTCCAGGGAGTTTGGGGAATACTTTACAGATTAATAGTAGTAGTGGCAGCAGCTAGAACACACTTACCATGTTCTAGCATATTGTGCTAGAAGTTTGACTTGCAATATCCCATCAAAGCCTCGCACCATGTTAGCTTCTGCGGTTTTCTTTTACAGATGGGGAAACTGGGACTCAGACAGTTTAACTCACTTCAGGTCACTCAGCTGTTGAACCTGGACTGAAATCCAAACTGGTGTGTCTCTAAAGCCTGGGCTTGTATCCCAAGCTGGACTTTGGAGGCTGTCCAATTCACTTAACTCTCTCTGAGCTTCAGTTTCCTCATCTGTTAAAACTGGGTGAAGTAACAAGTCTTGTAGGGTTGCTATGAAGATTCAAACTAATTAATAGCTGCCCAGGCCCTGAGGCACACAGTAAGCATTTAAACCGTGGTGGCGACGTTCATGCATAAGTGGGGCATTAAATGGGCAGAAGAAGATCTGAGATCCCTTTAAAAGGCATTGTGGAGCTGCAGAAGAGAGATCTACAGCTTGGCAGTCCTAAGAGCTGGCCCTCTCCTCTCCAGAATACAGTGACCCAATGAAACTCAGACAGACTGAAGAGGGGGCAGGGGCCTGAATTTGGCTCAGGCAACCTCTGCAGGGAGTCGGGAGAGAGGCGGGGAGCTGGGAGGGGCGGAGAAATCCTGGTCGTCAGAGGACTGCAGGTGTCAAGCAGAGTTGGTGTAGGTGGGCTCCCAGAGCCCAGCGGAAGGAGGGGAGGTGGTTGGAGCGGCCCGGCAAGCAGGCGGGGGAGAGAGGGAGGCGGGGCGCGGAGCGGGAGAAGCTGTCCTTAGACAGCTCTTCTCACGCTAGGCTGTTTGCTGCATCTGGAGGAGCTCACTGGAGAATCTCCAACAGCTGAGCGGGCCTTCAACTACCGTAAGTACCTGCAAATGAGCGCATAGCCCAGTGGCTGAAGATTAGATACTGCCCATCAGATCCTAAACAAAACCTCCGAAATAGTCTCCCTGCTGTAACTAATTGCCGCAAATCAAACTGCTCCCCAGTCTCTTCCTGCTACCCCCTTCATCCCTCCCTTTCTCCGTCCCTCTACGGATCCCAGCCTTGCCTCGCTGAGAATTTCTGGGCAATGTAAATATCTTCCCTTTTCCTTCTCAGTCTTCCCTCCAAACCCTCAACTAAGCATGTACCCGGCACCCCGCCGAGCCCAACCCCTTTGATTTCTGGAGCCCTCAAAGCTATGCAGGGGCCAGCCATTAGACATTTCGGGTATGTTATCCTCAAAAGCACTGCGGCGCTGCCTAAGAGTGGGGAAAGTGCTTGGGGTAGAAGGGGAAGGTAATAGGGCTAGACAGTGGAAGTAGAGGGTAGGGGTGGGGGTGTGAAAGGCCAAAAATGGGCGTGGTCCCTTAACCTGAAGCTGTTGGCCTTTTCCCAAATTCCCTGGGCACAAGACTCCTCATTTGGGCTGGATCCTTAGTGATTGGGGAGGGGTCAGCCATGCTTAGAAGCCCAGATTTCCTCATGCCACTCAAGTCCACAAGAGGCAAAACCCTGGTTAGGGGTCCAAGTGGCCACTTTGGAATCTCAGATGGCATTTCTGGGCAGAATCCCAGGTTGAACCTTTCCCTTGGCAGAAGAGGAACCTGGCTTCCCAATAAATCCTGGACCAAAGCCCTGGAGGAACAAAGCAACAGGGTGGCACTCAAGCCTGGGACTAGGCCTGGCCCTGAGAGAAGCAGGGAAAAGGGGCTGTAGGAACTGAGATGGGAAGAGCGT
This sequence comes from Hyaena hyaena, assembly GCF_003009895.1. Classification (NCBI taxonomy): domain Eukaryota; kingdom Metazoa; phylum Chordata; class Mammalia; order Carnivora; family Hyaenidae; genus Hyaena; species Hyaena hyaena. Next base: position 7,626 of record NW_024081014.1, read on the forward strand.
CCTTAGGGTCCTACATCATGTTAATGCCCCCTTTGGGAAGAAGAAAAATAACCACTTTTTAATCAAATGTTTACTATGTGCCCTATACATATATTATCTCTGATCCAACACAACAAAAATGCTAGGAAGGTGTTTCTCCCCAACTTCACAGATAAAAAAAGTTCAGAGAGGGTAATTTGAGCATCCTTCAATGCAAAGTGAAAAAGGCAAAAGGAAACTGTCTCCTTGGATCTCTGACTTTCCACCTGTTTCCCACAGCCCAGATGTTTGAAAATGAGTCTTCTTGTTTTTTCCTGCTCCTCCATCCTGCCCAATTTTAGCACTGGAGCAGATTAGGGGCTGCATTACTAGGGTCTGTTGGGGGAGCAAAAACAGCTCTTTTCTGATCTGGGAGCTACCTTTACCTCACTCTACTGAGCTAGGATAAAACAGCCAGTGCCTCAGACTCTGAATAGAGAGTTGGTGGAGGAAAGTTAGCTTTGGTTTGTGTGTGGTGGGGATACACCTTCCCTTGGCAAATGGATACTTTGGATGGGGTGGGGGGAGAAGAGGCAGGGAAGCATAAAGGGTCTGTCTTGTGCACATGTGGTCAATAGTGGGGTTTTTGGAAAATGAAAAGGCCTCCCTGAATTCAAATATCTTTACCATATTCTCTGAAATTCAAACAATTTTCTGTTTCCTTAGAAGCAATGAACAAAATTGCTCATAAATTATGGGCAGCCAATACATCATTTACACCTTATGTTAATTAGCTCAACAGCTTGATTATCCAGCACCTATTTGAGATGGAGGGTTTTAAGCTTTGGGGGACAAGAGATAAGAATGAGAGTAATATTGCGTCTGGGGCAATCTACAAAAGGGAAGGCCTGGATGGTATGAGATGAGAGGGGTGAGGAAAAGTAAGAAAGGGGGAGTTTAAATACTGGGCTTAGAATATGGGCATTGGAGCTAAACATAACTTTGAATTTTGGCCTTGATATTTAATTTTTTGACAAGTTTTGGGCAAGTTAAATATATCTTCTCTATCTTCTCTAAGCTTCAGTTTCCTTACCAGCAAAATGGAGATGGCAGGAAAGCCTCCTTTGCTAAGCTGTTGGAGAATTCAGATTATACATATAATATATAAAAAAATGACTTGCTACTCCTCCCATCTCTCTCATCCCATGGGCTCCCTCTGGGCTGGATTAAGTTGCCTTCTGGGCCTCTGAGATTCCAGGGATGTACAGACATTTCAACCAATCTGACATCTTAGATGCCAGCAAAGACCTTGGGTAGGAGGAGAAGGGGGTGGTGAAAAGATGACCTTGAAGTACCTTTCATGCCACTGAGGGAGTGGAAGGTAGGGCTTTCAAGTGCAGTTTAGTGATCCAAACTAAACTTTAAGGGACATGACAAGTCCCATGAGTAAAAACACTTCTGCTTTTAGATCTCACCACCCACTGAGGGGCAGAGCCCTGCAAGACTTGAAGTACACATTGAGCATCAGAGGCCCCATGACCATGGACAGGCCAGGAGAGCAGCCCACCATGTTGCGGACATTTACTGTCTTGCTCTTTTGCGTTCGTGAGTACAAGGAAGGGGTGAGGGGCAAGTGATCCTGTCCCAGGTACCTCTATGAGTGGGCATCTTAGGGAGGGAGGAGAAACTTTTGGAGAATGAAGGTTGGTGGTGTCAATGTGGGGGACCTCCTTTACCATTCTCTCTTTTCAGGACTCAGTCTGGGTATGACATCGATAGGTAAGTGAGTCCTGCCACCTCAGGTGGCACCACCTCAGGAACCTGCCACTTCCTGGAGGTTCCAAGACATCAGTTGCCTCCATGGTCCTGGACATAACTGCCTTGAAACCACAAAGATAATTCCCAGATTGAGCTGATGGGGAATCAGAGCCCCTCACTTCATGACTTGGTTTCCCACAGAATAGTAAAAAGCTTTACCTTAAAGGGAAAGGAAGCCAGACTTGTGCTGTATTCCTCAACTCACTTGAATCCCTTGAACAAATATCCTAGGGTCGCTATCCCATCCCCCACAGGAGCAGACACTCCTGTCCCCAAGGGAAGACGAAAAGAGGAATCTGGGTCACTGATCATTTTAAGGGAACTTGCAGGGCATGTTGTGGGAGGGAGAGGGTTGGACTGCTCACATCTTTGTGATCTTTGGAAATGACAGTGATGCAGTCTCAACCAGAGCTGTGGATAGAGACCAACTACCCTCAGGCCCCTTGGGAGAACATCACACTTTGGTGCAAAAGCCCCTCTCGGATTTCAAGCAAGTTCCTGCTGCTGAAGGATAAGACGCAGATGACCTGGATCCGCCCTTCCTCCAAGACCTTCCAAGTTTCATTCCCTATAGGTGCCCTTACTAAGTACAATGCAGGTCTTTACAGGTGCTGCTACTGGAAGGAGACAGGCTGGTCAGAGCCCAGTAAAGTTTTAGAGTTGGAGGCACCAGGTAAGAAGAAAGCAATAGATAATCAAGAATAAACTCCAGGTCCTAGAATTCAAACTTGCCTTTGCAGAGCATGATTTGTTTAATTAGTTCATTTGTTTACCTCAAATGCATGAATGCATACATGCAGGCATTCCACAGTTAGTTAGTGCATACTCCTTATAGGCAATGCAGAATGAAGATCCAGTTTCTTTTTTTTTTTTCTTTTTTCTTTTTTTTTTTTACTTATTTCTGAGAGAGAGAGACAGCATGAGCAGGGGAGTGTCAGAGAGAGAGGGAGACACAGAATCTGAAGAAGGCTCCAGGCTCTGAGCTAGCTGTCAGCACAGAGCCCGACATGGGGCTCGAACCCACGAGCCATGAGATCATGACCTGAGCTGAAGTTGGATGCTCAACATACTGAGCCATCCAGGTGCCCCTGAGGATCCAGTTTCTAGAACAGATCTAGAGAGCAAGCTCTCAACATAGGGGAGACCCAAGATAGGGGAGGGAAGGGTGGCAAATAAGGATCATAAAGAGAAGGCTCCTTTAAGTAGTACTCTCCTCTGGTGCTCACTGAGCAGCATTATCCTTGCTCTACCTGAATTCCAGTTCATTCTCTCCTGCCAGGCCAGCTGCCCAAGCCCATCTTCTGGATCCAGGCTGAGACCTCCCCTCTTCCTGGATGTAATGTTAACATACTCTGCCATGGCTGGCTGCAGGATTTGGTATTCATGCTGTTCAAGGAGGGATATGCAGAGCCTGTGGATTACCAAATCCCAACTGGGACAGTGGCCATATTCTCCATTGCTAACATGACACCGGAGAGCGAAGGGGTTTACATCTGCCGCACTCATATCCAGATGCTCCCCACTCTGTTGTCAGAGCCCAGCAACCCCCTGAAGCTGATTGTGGCAGGTGGGTGTGGCTATGGCTGCTGGGGTCTGATGATTGTTGTCCCTGGGATCATGGCTGGATGAAACAGGCTTTCTGAATTTACTTTCCTTAGCCAGGTCCTAGGCCCTGCAAGGCCTCTGAGCTACAGTCATGTGACATTTTACTGAAATGCAAATTATAATCCCACATATTACAAAGCAGATGTGTAGGAGCCAATCATTTGGCTAGTGAGTGAGTCCAACCGAGTGTGGCAGCTTCAGCTCATGACAGCTTTGTTGTTCTCTACTTATTGAACATCATGCATTCATTCATTCATTCATTTGACTAATATTTATTGAGCACTTAATATGTGCCAGGCACTGCCACTGCAGTCTTATAAGCTGGTTTTTAAATTTCAAATGAATTTTATTGTATTTGTGATTACTATTTTTGAGTGTGAAAAACAGAATGGATTGTGCTAGTGCTGTTGATAAAAATAAACAAAAATGGTAAAAAGTCATAGTTTGTATTCTAGAAATGGCTTTATAAATGACTTTCATCCTGTATATATAAATCTGATAAGGCAGTATCAAGCTCTAAACACAGCAGAAGTCTCCAGAAAATGTTCAAATGCCAGACACACACCCCAGCCCCAGTTTGCCCACCCCATGGCCTGGATGCTTTCAGACAGAATTGGCCACATTTGCATCAGTTATTCCATCAATCCCCACCAATAGGCTTGGGGAAAGCTGTGGCGCAACAGAAAGTACCCTGGGCTTAGAAGCAGTAATCTTGGTTTCTAGTTCAACCTCTGACATTGCCTACCTGTGTGATCTTGAGCAAGTCACCTCACCTCTCTGTGCTTCAGTTTCCCCACTCTAAAATAGGATGACGGTATCTATATGACCTACTGTATGATGCCCCTCTGTGCCTCAGTTTCCTGATCTGCAAAATTGGTATAAGAATAATGCCTACCTCACAGGGTTGTTGTGAGGATTTGCCTAAATACAATATATGTACAGTGCCTGGCATATAAGTTCTCAATAAATGGTAGATGTTAATTCATTAGTATAGCTTCTTATTGAGGATCAAATAACAAAGACTGTTTGAACTGTGTGTATGGATGTTTGTTGTATGAATGTCCTTCCAGAGTAGATTCCACTAACATACACTTTAGCAGTTACCTATTCACTGGTATCCCTCACTAGGCCATCAACTTTTTGCTGAGATGGACTGTGATTTCTTACATGTAAATCCTTATACCTATATGATGCCTGACACATCCTAAATGCTCAAAGAGGACATGACAGAGCTGATCTTTCTAATAATAGATGGGTGGGTCTACTTGGGATGGGAGTGGGTAAGAAGGAATGGTATGGGAGTAAGGCCCACCCACTATTTTGTAGCATCATCCCCTTGAGGAAACAGTACATGGAAAAGAGGGTGTGGCCCCATCAACAGATTTTGTTGGGTCGAAGACTTATTGGCCAACCCCTCCTTATTGGTTTCTTCCAATGTTGTGTTCGAAGTAGGGTCTTATTTGGCTTAATGTGTTCAAAAGCCATTTTTATTCCTGCAGTAGTATTCATGCTCTACAAAGATTGCTATCAAAAGTACATTTTCAGAAGTTAGGTTTCATGGGTGGTTGGAAGAAGTACACTTGGCATTTCAGAAACCTAAAGATACAGGCAATTACAGATGTAGCTATTCCACGGAGACACAGTCCTATACATAGTTAGAGCTTGGTGGATCTGATTAAGTGTGGTGAGAGGGGAGGTGCCTAAGTGGATATGGCCTTGATTATCTCCTAGAAGAGGCTGAGATTCAAGGAAGGGAGAGAGAGTAGAGGCTAAACTTTACCTACCACCCCCTGTCTTTAAAAAAAAAAAAAAAAGGCTAGGAAAATAAAACTAGAAGAAAATAAGGAAGAATCAACCTATTGCTAATTCAGGGTCTCTTCCCTTTCTAGGACTTTACCCCAAACCAACTCTGACAGCGTATCCTGGGCCCATTATGGCACCTGGAGAAAGCTTGAGCCTCAGGTGTCAGGGTCCAATCTATGGAATGACCTTTGCCTTAATAAGGCTTGAAGACTTGGAGAAATCCTTTTACCGCAAAAGGCCAATAAAAAATGAGGCATATTTCTTCTTCCAGGCTTTGAAAATCCATGATGCTGGACATTACCTCTGTTTTTACTATGATGAGTCATACAGGGGTTCACTCCTTAGTGATATCCTGAAAATCTGGGTAACCGGTAAGAGAGGGGAATGTCATGGCATCTATGTTAAGGGCTAAGGATATACAACTCCCCCTGGGCCTCCTGGAGAACCTGGTAATGCAGCCAGGACTAACAGTGGAGAAGAGAGCAGAATTTGTGCAACTGGGCTTAGGATGGGATTTGCCAAGGGTGGACTGGAGGAAGAGAACCCTTAGTGGTGGGAAGGGAGGCAGACTACTAGCCCTTTCTACTTTGGGTCTCATCCTAGACACTTTCCCCAAGACCTGGCTACTTGCTCAGCCCAGTCCTGTGGTCCAAATGGGTCAGAATGTGAGCCTGTGGTGTCGAGGGCCAGTGGATGGAGTGGGGCTTGCACTCTATAAGAAAGGAGAAGACAAACCACTTCAGCTCTTGGATACCGCCAGCATTTATGACGATGACTCATTCTTCCTGAAAAATGTGACCTACAGTGATGCTGGCATCTATAGCTGCCACTATCTCCTCTCCTGGAAGACCTCTATCAGGATGACATCACACAACACCGTGGAGCTCATTGTTGTAGGCAAGTGCTAACAAATGTTGTGGATTTTTTTATCACCATTACTGTATTGTAAGAAGGAGCTAACAGCCCTCTACTCTCTTGGAGGTATGAGCCAAGGAAAAATATACTAGGAAGGTCGTGTAGAATTTTTTCCAAAAACTATAGGTACTTTCTCTCCCAGGATTGCTACTCAAGTCCTACTTCTCCCATGGAAAAGTTATTTTCCTTCTGGCCAGGGGAAACTTACAGATGTGAGGTCTTCCCGAGAGAAGGTAGAAACCCAAGAGTCTTTGGAGCATTGAGGAGTGGGCCAAAAGGTTCTGAGGCACAGTCAAATTTTGAGACCTCTGATATAGTGGAAGTGGAAAGGCAGCAAAGATCAAATAGGAAGTTGGGAAACATCTGTTGGGGGAAGGGGTACTGAGTTCAAGGTCACTTATTCTAACTCTGGTTTCTGGATTGGTGCAGATAAGCCCCCCAAACCCTCCCTGTCAGCTTGGCCCAGCACCATGTTCAAGCTAGGAAAGGCCATTACCCTCCAGTGCCGAGTATCTCATCCAGTACTTGAATTTTCTCTGGAATGGGAAGAAAGAGCAACATTTCAAAAATTCTCGGTGGATGGAGACTTCATCATCAGTAATGCTGAAGGGAAAGGCACAGGGACCTACAGTTGTAGTTATCGTATAGAGGCACACCCCAACATCTGGTCACATCGCAGTGAGCCTCTGAGGTTGATGGGGCCAGCAGGTGAGAGGATAGCTCTTCATGTGTATGCCCCTCCATGGGTTTGGTCATGATAGCCCTGGGATCTCAGAGCAGTGCCCAGAAAGCTATGGAAAGGGGAGTCAGGGGGCTTGTAAGTCAGGGTCCTTGGGTTTGCACACCCTTTCCCTGGGATGGACTCATAATCATTCAAAGACAGTGAGCAGGATACTTTCAAAGCTCTCATTCTTTATGAAAAAGAAGGGCCTGTTCATCTTTCCTTCACCTTCAGGAACCAGCCCGCACACCACCTCCCCCCTGAATGTGTTCACCTCCCTCTTTTCCTATCAAGGCCTCTACTTCTGGTCTTCTCTGGCCACAGGCTTTCTCACCTGGAATTACGTTCTGAATGAAGCTATCAGGCTGTCCCTAATCATGCAGCTCGTTGCCTTGCTGTTGGTAGTGCTGTGGATAAGGTGGAAGTGTCGGAGACTCAGAATCAGGTAACTGTCTTGCTCAAGCCTCCTGTTCTTCAATATACCTGAGTCCAGGCTCCCTAGAGACTCCGACACAGGGCATGCTCCATTTGAGACAAGCCACAGAGTCACACTGTTTTTATGCCCCACCTTCTGGGTTTCAAAGACAAGATTTTCTCATCCCAGCTCTTTCTCTTTCACCTTGCAGAGAGGTCAGCACCCAAGCCGAAGGGCAGAGAAACATATACTTCTCAGAGGGAGAAGTAATCAGAACCCCATCCATTGATCCCCCCCCCGCCAGGAGAGTACCCAAATCTCCCTCCCAAACCACCCTGCCCTTCAGAGATGATTGATGTCTCCCACATTAACTTAGTCTGAACTTTTTCTCTTGTAAGAATCCAAGCTGTTCTGTTTCTCCAGGTGTTTTCTAACTCCCATCCCAACTTTTTATCATTACTCCTAGCTTTCAAGGGCTTAGAGAGCCTTGTGGTCCATCTTAGTTGCCCTAGAAACCAGTATTTCCACTGCTCTGGCCTCCAACCACCTGTGCATGGCATTCTGAGAATATAATCTTAACCTAGATGGGCATTTGATGAGGCAGTGGATTGGCCAGGCCATCAAACTGCTTCCTTTGAACGAAACAGGTCATCCTGCCATCTCCTTTGATCCTTTGGAGTCCTCTGGGCCGTCCCCGTCTCTTATCCCCATGGGTTGTGCTTAGGCTATTCTGCTTAATAAGAAGAGAAATGACAGCTCCCAGCTTGGTGGGGGCCTCAGCCCCTGAATGCCTTAGCTACTCCCCCCAACCTCCTAGCTCCTGGCTGTGTCATAGACCTTTGTGTATCCAATACACAGTGGCTGATGACTATGATTTGTGTCTGTGTTTTCCACTAGGATCTGAGGGACAGAGTGATTGGGTAATTAGAAGGGAGCTCCCTAAATATTCTGCAAAAACCACCACCTTTGAGTTTTCAAAAAGTCTCAGTGGGGGTGTCAGTCTTAGTTGTCCTCAGAATCTATCCTGAGTCTTGCATCTTGGGGTAACCTCAAGGTCAGGAGTTGTAATACACATGGCTTCAAGTGCCCTACCTCAGCTCAGGACCACCGCATCGAAGAATGGGTTCAGAAAGCAGATTTGAGAGAAAGCAGCTTGAAAAGCATGTTTTCCTGACCAGGAAGGAGGGTCAGTATTTTCTAAGTACAAATTGCCAAGTGGATTTTGGCTTAATATCATCTAATTCTACAGGACCCATAACCCAAAGCTGCTGCACATTGCTAGTCATAATCTGGGTGGGGGTAGAGAGATCCCACTCTCTGACAAGCTTAGCTTAGCACTGACAATCTTCTGGATAATTCACCGCGGCTGCCTAGGCAACCCTTCCATAACAAAGGCAGGTGAGGCAGGTCGGTCTGAGGACCAATACTGCCATAATAAAAACTGCTTCCAAACTTAAACTTGATGACAGAGAAACACCCAAGATTTTTCCCTCCACCCCCACACCCACCACCCAGAGCTGCCGATCACTCTGAGCTCCAGGGGTTCTAAGAGCTGGGGTTACAAAAGCATTTTCACATCTGACAACTCAATTCCAGCAACTGCCTAATCAGGGGCCACGGGGAGCTGACACCTGATATAGGCTGGGAAGGGGAGAGGGGGCGGGGGGACACGTGGGTCATGAAAGAGCAAGAGGTTTGTAGGTGGTGAGGTCCTCAAAAAGAAAAGTCATCGATGTCAGAAAAGATTATATCCCATTATTCTGCCCAAATCCAATCCCCATTGGGTGGCGAGCAAGCCAATGACATAAATTGCCGCCCCCTTCTCTCCGCCCTCCCCCAACCCCAGCAGCTCCTCTCGTCTCTTTTCTGGTCTCACTAGAGAAGCCTGGTTGCTGGAGACTGCTCAAGGGGTCACCATGCTCTTCATAGTCACGGCCCTCCTCTGCTGTGGTGAGTACAAGGGGGTGGGGAAGGGGCCTGGGCAGAAGGCCGGGGGAATCCCGAGGAGGAGGGGGCAGAGCCCTGGCAGCAATTTCTTTTGCAGGACTGTGCAATGGGGTATTGACAGAAGAGACTGGTGAGTTTTTCCTGCTCCAGACTGGGACATTCCTTCCTGGAGATCCGAAATAACTACAGAGTGTCAGTGTCAGTGGCCAGGGAGTGACTGGTTGGGAGGGAAAGACAGCCAGGAAGGGGCACTTGCTAAAGCTGCTGGCAAAATTCAGCCTCCAACTCTGCTTTTCTGCCTGCAAAATGCCCCACTCACAAGCTTCTGCGCTTTTCTAAGGCTCATTTGAGACATAAGCTTCCCCCTTCCCCCAGCACTTGCAGAAGGAAGGAAAGAGTTTGGATTTGTGTTGAAAGTGGAGGTGGGCAATGTGATCTGGGTAGGGGGTTCAAGGGCAAAGAAAGGGGGAGGAGAGGGAAGAGGAAAGATGGCTTCATTAACTCTGCTGTTTCTAGAAATAATCATGCCAACCCCTAAGCCTGAGCTGTGGGCAGAGACCAACTTCCCTCTTGCCCCGTGGAAGAACTTAACCCTCTGGTGCAGAAGCCCTTCTGGCTCAACTAAGGAGTTTGTGTTGCTGAAGGATGGTACGGGGTGGATTGCAACTCGACCAGCCTCCACGCAGGTCCGGGCTGCCTTCCCCCTTGGCGCCCTGACCCAGAGCCACACTGGGAGTTACCACTGCCATTCATGGGAGGAGATGGCTGTGTCAGAGCCCAGTGAGGCACTGGAGCTGGTAGGCACAGGTAAGAAAAGGCAGAGGCTCCTCCCAGGGTGTCCCTCAGTGCCCTGTGACTCCAACACTGTTCCTGAGAGTGGGGGAATAATGTGCACTGACTTGGAGCCCAAGGGGCTTGTGCTGCAAGTAGGAGAGGACAGTCCCTGAAATGGGGGAGGGGGATGGGGAGAGACTGACAGGAAGAACCAAAGGCCAGATGGGGACGGATTTCTTTCTTGCTGACAAAGTGATGCCAAGTGTCCCATCTGAGCACCTCCAAAATTTGGCCTCCTTTTCCACCCCCTTTCGTTTCCCAGACATCCTCCCCAAACCTGTCATTTCCGCTTCCCCCCCAATCCGGGGCCAGAAACTACAAATCCGGTGCAAAGGATGGCTGGCAGGCATGGAGTTTGTTCTGTACAAGGAGGGAGTGCAGGAACCTGTCCAGCAACTTGGTGCCGTTGGGAGAGAAGCCTTCTTTACAATCCAAAGAATGGAGGCTAAAGATGAAGGCAATTATAGCTGCCGTACTCACACTGAAAAGCGCCCCTTCAAGTGGTCTGAGCCCAGTGAGTCCTTGGAGCTTGTCATAAAAGGTAGAGCTGAAAAGGGTGTGCGAGGGAGGGAAGGGGGGAGGCAAAGCTCTGGGTCAGACACTCCTCTCCCCACAGAAACTTTGCTGCTGGTCCTAGGAGCCTGTGTCCAATCTTAGAGCCAGGCAGGCGTGGCGCTGGGAGTGCCGGGGCCTCTGGCTGCATGATATTAATAGCCATAATCGTTATTAATAGCTGGGGTTTGTGGAGGGTGATTTAATTTTTCTAATTATTTTCAAATCAATTATCTTATTTAGATATAGAGCAAATATTCAAGGGAGGTGGAACAGGTACCATTCCCCCTTCTTGCCCAAATGGGCAAACTGAGCCTCAGGGGACCAGCAGAGCTCTAGTGAAAGTTCACTCTTTTAGCTATCCTCCATTGCCTGCCTTGAGGACAGCAAGGATTAAGCTGGAGGAGGTGAGGTGTGTGTGTGGAGCGGGGTGGGGGGGTTCAGGAGTACCCTGTGAGAAGTCCATCTGCAAATTGTACTTGCCTTGAATTTTAAATGCACCTACTTTTTTTTTTAATAGTTTATTGTCAAGTTGGTTCCCATATAACACCCAGTGCTCATCCCCACAAGTGAAATGCACCTACTTCTGAATGAAATGCTATAGAAAACAAAGCAGCTTCCAGGAACCAATATTTGCTATATTAGTTATCTTTGTTTTTTGTTTCTTAATTTGGTTTTGTGTTGTGTTTTGTCTTTTGCCTTCTAGAAATGTACCCCAAGCCCTTCTTCAAGACATGGGCCAGCCCTGTGGTCACTCCTGGTGCCCGAGTGACTTTCAACTGCTCCACTCCCCACCAGCACATGAGCTTTATTCTCTACAAAGATGGAAGTGAAATAGCATCCAGTGACAGGTCTTGGGCAAGTCCAGGGGCCAGTGCAGCTCACTTTCTGATCATTTCAGTAGGCTCTGGTGATGGAGGGAATTACAGCTGCCGCTATTATGACTTTGCTATCTGGTCTGAGCCCAGCGACCCTGTGGAGCTTGTGGTGACAGGTTAGGAGTGGGGACATGCATATGGAGACAGTATTGACCCTGGGACAGTGGGTGGAAGGGCTGCCAACAGGAGAGTAAAAGCGCTCCTTCTTAAATTCACCAAGATAAAGCATGTGACTCTTAATCTCAGGGTCATGAGTTGAAGACCCACGTTGGGCATGGAGCCTATTCAAATATATAAATAAATAAAATAAAAGTCACCAAGGAAGTGCTTAAGAAAGTGCCTGGCACATGGTAAACAGTCCATGAAAGGCAGCTGATTATATTATTATTAATACAGGGGGAAGAGTCAAAGGAGAGGGGAAAGGCAAGTAATTCACTTCTAGGGAAAGAAGGGAGGTAGATGCGGGTGTTCAATCCCCAAGGCCAAGCTCACGTTGCTCTACTTCTGAAATCTTTTTGTGGCTTGGCCTTGAGCTTTAGACTCAATGCTCACTTTTTCTTTAGATGGGCTGTCAGAGATTGGTGGGCTGGATGGCCCTCAGAGAAAGGGCAAAGACCTTGAAATGACAGCTGCATATTATGCAGCCATTACAAATGGTAGTTTTCAAAGGCTGATTAACGTCATGGGAAACTGTTTACTATATAAAGTTAAAATATTAAACTACACAACTGTACATACAATAGGATCCCAGTTATGCAAATAGTTACAGCTATAATAATATGAGCACCCATAAGAAAAAATGAAAAAGAAAAACAGAGAAATGTATAAAGAATGATTATATTTGAGTGGTAGAATTGTATTTCCTTAGGTTTTTCTCTATATTTTCTTTTTGTTAAGTTTATTTATTTCGAGAGAGCATGCACACGTGAGTGGGGTAGGGACAGAGAGAGAGGGAGAGAGAGAATCTCTAACAGGCTCTGCATGGTCATCACAGGGCCCAATGTGGGACTAAAACCCATGAACTGTGAGATCATGACCTAAGGTGAAATCAAGAGTCAATCACTTAATGGACTGAGCCACCCAGGCACCTTTAGTATTTTCTAATTTGCTACAACGAACACATACTGTTTCTTTCTTTCTTTTTTTTTAACATTTTATTTATTTCTGAGAGAGAGAAACAGTGTGAGCAGGGGAGAGTCAGAGAGAGAGGGAGATACAGAATCTGAGGCAGGCTCCAGGCTCTGAGCTAGCTGTCAGCACGGAGCCTGATGCAGGGCTCGAGCCTATGAACCGTGAGATCATGACATGAGCTGAAGTTGGGTGCTTAACCAACGGAGCCACCCAGGCGCCCCAAACACATACTGTTTTTTACAATAACACTAGGAAAGCAATTTGCAGAAGGCGGGGACTTCTTTCACCTTGTGGTCTCTTGAATTTCAGAATACTACCCGCAACCCACTCTCGTCGCGCAGCCAGGTCCTGTAGTGCTTCCTGGAAAGACTGTGACCCTGCGCTGCCAAGGGCCTTTCCCAGGCATGAGGTTTGCCCTCTTACAGGAAGGAAACCAGATTCCCTTACAGTTCCAGAGCACCTCAGGGAACTCTGCTGACTTCTTCCTCCACACCATCGGAGCTGAAGACTCTGGGAACTACAGTTGTGTCTACTACGAGACGACCATGTCAAATAGGGGATCACATCTCAGCAAGCCCATTATGATCTGGGTGACTGGTAAGAACAGTCAAGATAGAAGACTGGGACAGAGACAACTGGAGTAGGGGTTAGGGAGGGTAGAAGGCTAGGCCAGACCCTAGAGGTGAACCATTGTGTCCAGAAGGAGAAAGGTAAAAGGTAAATGCAGTGAATGATAAGTTTCCATACTCACTAATTTCCATCTTCCATCTCTTCCTAGACACATTTCCCAAGCCATGGTTGTTTGCTGAGCCCAGTTCTGTGGTTCCTGTGGGGCAGAATGTTACTCTCTGGTGCCAGGGGCCAGTCCATGGAGTAGGGTACATTCTGCACAGAGAAAGAGAAGCCACTTCAGTGCAGCTCTGGGGATCCACCAGTAAAGATGGGGCATTCCCCATCACCAACATATCTGGTGCTAGCATAGGGCGTTACAGCTGCTGCTACCACCCTGACTGGACCAGCTCTATCAAGATACAGCCTAGCAACACTCTGGAACTCATAGTCACAGGTAAGGAGAAGGGGCTCTGGAGTGGGCATGGGAGCATAGAGAGGAGAGAATGGACTGCAAGATGCTTCATGGAAATAGTTTTCAAAGAGCTCAAGGAGAGGCAAGCAATAGTCTTTCTTCTTTATTGAACAGACTCCAGGGGTGGCACACTGGAATGTGGCCTTCTCTCTGACCAGCAGTTAATTTTTTCTAGGTTTGCTCCCCAAACCTAGCCTCTTAGCCCAGCCAGGTCCCATTGTAGCCCCTGGAGAAAATATGACCTTTCAATGCCAAGGGGAACTTCCAGACTCAACATTTGTCCTGCTGAAGGAGGGCACTCAAGAGCCTTTGGAGCAACAGAGGCCAAGTGGGTACAGGGCTGACTTCTGGATGCCAGCGGTGAGAGGTGAAGATTCTGGGATCTATAGCTGTGTTTATTATTTGGACTCTGCTCCCTTTGAGGCTTCGAATCACAGTGACTTCTTGGAGATCTGGGTGACTGGTAAGGTCCTGGAGACCTCATAAATATTCTAGATTTTATAGTTTTGAAGTAGGTAGCCCTAAGTGGGTTCAGGGCCGCTTCTTCGAATACTGGTTGGTTGTCCTGGTTGGTTGCAGATAAGCCCCCTAAGCCCTCGCTGTCAGCCTGGCCTAGCACCGTGTTCAAGCTAGGGAAAGACATCACCCTTCAGTGCCGAGGACCCCTACCAGGTGTTGAATTTGTCCTGGAGCATGATGGTGAAGAGGCTCCTCAGCAGTTCTCAGAGGATGGGGACTTTGTCATCAACAACGTAGAAGGAAAAGGCATTGGCAACTATAGCTGCAGCTACCGCCTCCAGGCCTATCCTGATATCTGGTCAGAGCCTAGTGATGCCCTGGAGCTGGTGGGGGCAGCAGGTGAGAGGATAGTCCCTCCATTGTCCTAGCATGACCCGCCTAGGATCCCAGAGACAGTTCCAATGGAGACCACCTAAATGTGAAGGTGGGAGGGTTTGGAGTCAGAGACCTTAAGTGTGGCTATCTTTCTCCCAGGGCTAGTAGGGAAGTGGGACCTTGGATTCACTCACAGATAGTGAGCAGGATACTTTCAAGGCATCGTCCACCCCCCAAAAGGACGGCTACTTCTGCCTCAGCATAAGCGCTGGCTCTGACCAACCCCTCTGAATTCTCGACACGTGGCTTCCACGTGAACCCTGGACGATGCCAGATGAGGGGGGCAAAGAGAGATCAGGAGAAAAGACATGTGGTAACCTCCATGGCCTTGGTTTCTTCTCTTTTATCATCACAGGGCCTGCTGCTCAAGAGTGCACTGTGGGAAACATTGTCCGGAGTAGTCTGATTGTGGTGGTAGTTGTAGCCTTGGGGGTGGTGCTAGCCATAGAGTGGAAGAAGTGGCCTCGACTCCGAACCAGGTAAATGCCTCATGTCAGCCTCCTTCTATAAACCCAGGGCTTCTGGAGAAACAGTGATATAAATACTCCTCAAATATCTGAGCCCCAAAACAGAAACTGTTTTCAGGATAATGGTTTTGGATCCTCCCTTAGTCATGTCTTTTTCTCTACACAGGGACTCAGAGACAGATGGAAGAGACCAGACCATAGCCCTTGAAGAGTGCAACCAAGAAGGAGAACCAGGCGCCAACAGCAGCTCTCCCTCATCAGTCTCTCAGGGAACCTCAGTGGAACTGCCAGTCCCAATATAATAATCTCCTCATTTACAAGAGCTTTCCTCTCCTCTCTTTTATCCTCAGAGACCTGCAGATCTGACTTATACTGGGAGTCAACCCCATCTACCATTCCTTGGCCAGTAATCACCTGAGCTGGGTCAAGGGGATTCTGGGAGTTGAGAGCTCTAACAGGGTGAGATGTTTCCTGAAGAGAGATTCCCTACCCCTGTAACTCCTCACTGTACTGATTTATTGGTGCATGAAACTCTATTAAAAACATATCTTCTGAATAAAGAGAGTATTCACTATTTAACCAAAAAAACTATGGCAGTGATTTTTCCCTGAGCCAATTGTCTACTTAGAGCTTAGAAATGATGTATTGGAGCTGACCTCCATGGGAGAATAAGAGAGCATGGGGCTGCTAGCACAAAAGAAGGAGCTTAAGGGGAAGGAGGGAAGACTCCACAAGAGTACTTCCCAATTTGGTCTGAGACATTGTCACTGAGTAGAATGTCCTTTTATCTTTCCATCTCATTATTGGATGGATGAATGGATGAATGGCAACATTCCTTCTAAGTTCAGCCCAAGGAGGGCAAATATTGAAAGTATATCCTTTTTACCCTGTTACTCGTAGGTCCATAGTATGCCTGCTTTCAAACATCAAAGTTAGCCCTCTGCAGAAGTTTGAAATTGACAAAATATGCTTTGTGGCCCTTACCTGATAATCACGGAGTATGTATTAATTCACTCTTAAGTCTAAATGGTTGATAAAAGCTGAATAGTTTAATGATCCCTAAAGAGAGCTTTGTTTTCCCAAAGGAATGGGTCTCTGGTATTGGGATCTCAGAGGGTGAGTAAGCAGTTGAGGTGGTTGATTTGAAGAAAGGGGCTTCCCAATGTCTCCTTGCATGACTCCAAGTGGGGTCTGGCTTGCATTCTGACCCCCTGATCTTCCTCCCTGGATCAGCATGCCATTTGCTCCATGGGTGGTAATTCACCATACATTAAGGGGATTGAATTGGGGAAGGGACCTTACCTAGTTCCTTGAACCTGTTTAAGACCTCAGAAGAATAGACCTACAGGTCCTAGAGGAGGTCATGATTCTTTTAAACCTGACCCTAGAGTCCCTTACGTCCCAACACTGTTTAATTCTAAGCCAACACTGTTCAGTAAAATGATGCACAAAGGTGCTGTACACAGTGAATTATTTATCCCAGGTTACAATAAAATTTATAAAGCAACTCCTGTGTTCTAACATTAGGGAGCTTATTTACCCAGCAACTTAATGGAAAAAAAATGCATCCCATTTCCCTTAATCCTTATAGAGTGAAACACTGAGTACTATAGACTAATTTGTATTAAGCTCTTTGGAATGTAGAAGTACAAAGTCTCACTCTGATTTCCATTTGATGAGATTCTATTGGTCGCTTATACAAATTTCTTATAGTGTTTCTAAAAACTGCATTTCAAAAGTGCTTTTACATTTGAATTTACCAAAACCTAAATGTTGCTTTCTGCTGAGCAGTACTCTCTGCTTTAAAACTCATAATCCCTAGCCCTCAATCAAGCTGTACATTTTGAACAATAAAGGGAAGCTTTTTCTTGGTCCTTAGTTTTAGGATAGAAGTCTTTGCTCAGGTCTGGTTTTGTTTTCCAATCATCAGGTGTTCCAAAGTGTATTATCAAGGCTTGTGTCAGGGCTGTGCAAATTAGCAAGTGATCATTTGATTACTTCAGCTCTTAAAACAACAGAAAGAGAAATGGGAAGAAAAGAGCAGAGAGCCAAAGACTGACATCTAGAGAAGCCTCTGAATTAGAAAAGCAGGAAGAAGGTGAGGCAAAATGCAGAAAAAGGCTCTTGTGAAATCCAGATATTGAACCTGGGGTCTCCTGGGTCAAAAGGATTTAAACGCAGGTGCTTATGGAATCAGATAAAATTTTGATAAACCTTTCAATGAGAAACAAATAGTGAGAAAAAAATTTAAAAACAGAAACAGTGAGAAATATTGTGACACTGGACTGTGAGTTGGTTTTCTAAAAACACTTACATATACCATTCTTTCACTTAGAGAACTAAGTTCTACATGTTTTAGAAGGGAAAAAATAGTTGTCAATTAACTGTGAAATACTTAAAGACAAAGAGTGGATTTGAGATTTAAGTTTCCTACTCACTGTCAGAGTTATCTCAATGAATTAAATATCTATTTATAATGCAGAAGTCGTCACAAACTATCTCAATGAATTAAATATCTATTTATAATGCAACCTTAGCTTGTTGCTGCCAATGCTCCACATGGCACTTTTTTCAACCTGGTTGCCATGGGAATCTGTTCCTTTACCCCTGGCTGGCCTCTAATCATCAGCCCAGTATTAGGTAATTTCTGAGAAATGGAATCTCAATTAGGATGGAAGGGACCTTTGAGAGCAGAATTTGTCTCTGGGACTCCAGGAACATAGGGCAAAGATCCTCTTCCCATCTTTAAAAAACAAATGTAAATTACCACTGATCCTTGAGCTCACACATCTTTGTCCCCAGCATCTCAGAGCTACAAAAGTTGTCAGGGTGGTGTGGTCCAATCCCCCACACAGTACAGAATCTCTTTCATGGCAGAGGTTTCAGGTAGGTCCACCTCTAGGGATGGGGAGCCCACCACTTCATGACACAATCTGAGAATTTCAAATTGTTTGATTGATCCCATATCTGCCTGTGTACATTCCTTTCATATTCACCAGCTCTAGTTCTACCTCAAGTTGCAACACAGATGAAATCTACTTCTTACACATATACAACATCCAGAAGATGTGAGTTGTCCTCCTCCAGTCCATAACATCTCACCAGTGGTACTTCCTGGGTTTGGCCAACATTCATTTCCAAATGTATCTCTATGTGGTTAACTCTCAGTTACCCAGGCTTTGGAGAGGGCAGAGTTCATGTCTATCCAACTCCTTCCAGATTCAACCATAGCCACTCTTCTATGCATCTTAGATATCTGTTATTGTATAGAACAATATGAGATAGAATACTTACATAGAATAGTAAACAATGATAAATGATGTAATGAAAAATAAAGCAGATATAAGAAATACAGAAGTGACTAGTGGGGAAATTGTTGCAATTTAAAAAGGATAGCTGAGTCTACCTCTCGGAGAAGATGACATTTGACTTACGGTTTGAAGGGAACGTGGACCAAGCCTTGCAGATATCTAGGCAAAGTGGGTTCTTGTCAGTGAGCACAGCAAGTGCAGCAGCCCTGAGACAGGAGAATGCCTGGTTGGTTGGATGAACTATAACTATACTATAGTGGTCAGAGCTCAGTAAGCAAGGGGGAGAGAAGGAGATAAGGTCAGGGAGGTGGTGGGAGGCAAGCCAAGCAAGACCTTTGCAGGTCTCTGTAAGGACTTTGACTTACACCGTGAACAAAATAGGAATTTACCTGAGTGACATGAGAAGACTTAGGTTTACAAAGACTGTCTAGTCTTCTGCGTGGAGAGTATACTAAAGGGTAAGAGCAGAAGCAAGAAAGATCTGTTGGGAGGCTTTTGCAGTAATCAGACAAGAGAGAGTGGGTTAGGTCAACACAGTAGCAGAGAGGTGATCAGAAATGGTTGTATTGTTGATATAATCTTAGAAAAGAGTCAACAGAATTTGCTGACAGACTGGATGTGGGGTGTGTTCTGTAAACATTTGCATTAAAAGAAAGAACTGTTTCAAATATTGCCTTAGTGCTTCCCTCCCTGGGTTATTTTATTTTTTTATTTTTTTTTACAAATAGTTTATTGTCAAATTAGTTTCCACATAACACTCAGTGCTCATCCCCACAAGTGTCCTCCTCCATGCATATCCCTCCTCCCCCCCACATCCATCAGTCCTCAGTTTTTGTCAGCATTCAAGAGTCTCTCGTGGTTTGCCTCTCTCCCTTTCCCCCACCATTTCCTCCCTTCTTCTCCCCCTTGTTCCCCCGTCAATTTCCTCCTAATCCTCCTATACGTGCAAACATATATTTGTCCTTCTCTGCCTGACTTCTTTCGCTCAGCATAACACCCTCAAGGTCCATCCATGTTGCTACACATGGCCAGATTTCATTATTTCTCATTGCCATGTAGTATTCCATGGTATAGATAAACCACATCTTCTTGATCCATTCATGTTGATGGACACTTAGGCTCTTTCCATGTTTTAGCTACTGTGGAGAGGGCTGCTATGAACATTGGGGTACATGTGCTCCTATGCATCAGCATTTCTGTATCCCTTGGGTAAATTCCTAGCAGTGCTATTGCTGGGTCATAGGGGAGTTCTATTGTTAGTTTCCTTAGGAACCTCCACACTGTTTTCCAGAGGGGCTGTACCAGTTTACATTCCCACCAACAGTGTAAGAGGGTGCTCCCTGGGTTATTTTAATCTCGTCCTCAAGAAAGAGTTTTCCAATGCCTCCCAAGCCGGGTCACCACTTCTGGAAGGTTTGTCAGTGAGTTTGTCATTGTCCGTGCAGAAACACTGTGAGCAAAATGCAAACCTGTGCATCTGAAGTGACCTTACTAACACAGAGCACACAGGACAATGAAATGATCATCTTCCAGGAGCTCAACTCACCATTTGTATTAATGCCATCTAAAATTACATTAGTCCTTGGGCAGCCAGATCACTCTGCTGGCTCATAGGAAACTATGGTCACCTAAAATCCACAGCTCTTTTTCACACAAACTCTTGCCAGTGCGATCCTTTCTTGTTCTTCACTTGTGCAAGGGATGTGTTATTTTGAAATTGAGTTTTTAACTCAGATATAAGACTTGAAATTTATTCCTGTTACATTTCATCATATAGGCCCCAGTTTACAGACATCATATATTACCACTTAATGAGCCTCCTTTGATATGCCATATACATAGGCATTCCTTCATTCACTCCTCACAACGATTCTGTGTCACTCAATCCTATTATTATTCCCATTGTACACATTAGAAAACAGTGGCTCAAACAGGTAAGGTAACATGTCCAAGGCCACCTAGCTCAGAGCCAAGGGCAGAGCTGGAATTAGAATCCAACTTTGTCAGATTCCAAAGCCAGATTCTCCCATACTAAATCCTGGATAGCACAGTGTCTAGAATATAGTAGGTGTACAACAAATATTTACTAAATTGGCCACCTTCACACTCCACTTTTTATTTATGTTATTGAACTGACACTCATATTCACTTGGTATTTCTTGGGCTCTGTTCTAGAGCTTTATATTTATTAAGCATCTTTTTTTTAAAAATTTTTTATGTTTTTTATTTATTTCTAGGAGAGAGAGAGAGACAGCGTGAGCAGGGGAGGGTCAGAGAGAGAGGGAGTCACGGACTGAAACAGGCTTCAGGCTCTGAGCTGGCAGTCAGCACAGCGCCCGACGCGGGGCTCGAACCCATGAACCGCGAGATCATGACCTAAGCGAAAGTCGGACGCTTAACCGACTAAGCCACCCAGGCGCCCCATTTATTAAGCATCTTAATCTTCACAATAAATCTATGAAACAGGTACTATCATTTTTCACATTTTTTTTGCAAGGAATAAAAGAGAGCCACATAGAGATTAAGCAACCTGCCTAGGTGACACAGCCAACAAGTGTTAGAGACAGGATTTGGACCCAGGCAGTCTGGCTCCAGAGTTTGTGTTTATAACCACTAAGTATGCTGTCTCAGGCTATTCTGAGATCCTGACCTTGCACTCTCAAGGGAAGGAGGTACCTCAATCTAGCTTACTGTCCACTGCCCAATGGTAACCCTGTGGCCCTTCTGTTGAAGTCCAGTTCAGCCTCCTCCTTTTCTCTGTTTCCCCTTATTACCAATGAAAGCTGGTCTCCAGGATTAGTAAGAAAGAAAACTTGCTCATGTCCCTAAATCTAGTCTTGATTTCTCCCCTTCCCTCTCAGAACTCCAGGACACTGCTTTCACTAGACAAAATTTTTCAACTTCCTTCCTTAAGGAGGGGTCCAATGTGATTAAATGGTCCCTGTTCTGGGCAAATACCTTAAAAAAAAAAAAAAAAACACTTGGCTGGTGGTGGCAGGTCAATAAAGGCTTGGAGAAGAAGGATGTTCCCACAGCCCTCTCAACACCCCCAACAATGGCCCATAGACCACACCATTATACCAGACTATATTGTCAATTAAGTCCATAGGATCCTGGCTAGGGTCATGTTTAGACTCGGCATGGTAAAGGCATGTAGAGAAATTCAAGCCACTCACACAAGTTATTGGTTTATCAAGGATGTCTTTGATGAGCAAATCCCTTGTTATTTAGGAAAGCCATTTTTGGCACCATTTGTTAAAGGCCAAAGGATGATCCATATAATATCATAGGCTAGCAAAATGTATATAGGGGGCTAGAATTCATTTTGAGCATGACACAAATTCTGTAAAGGGTGGCATAGCATAAGAAACTTTATTAAATTAGCCAAAATTCCCTTATTTTGCAAGATCATTACTCAAGTAGTTGCTCCATTTTAATCCAGGAGCCAATCCTGGGGAACTCATCAATTGCTGTCCCAAAGTTAGACTCGATCATATGAATCTGGACATAGTGCAGGAATCTTAGACTTGAAGAATATTAAAATTGAAAAGGCTATCAGAGATGATACAATGCCCAAAGTTTTTATAACATATCAAACAACTGGCTGACTGACCTCTGCTTGCAGCTTTCTGGAGGAGGAGTCCTGGTGGTGTGGCAGTAGGTGGGGGAGACTTACTACTTACAAGGAGTGGTTGTCCCTTCAATTATCAGGTAACTGTAATGGGGAGGAAATTCTTTTAATGTTCTGAAACCTGCCTTCTTTCAGCTTTCATACCAATAGGTCCACAGAAAACGTATAACACAAAATCCTTCCTTAAGTCTTTGCTTTTCCAAGTAAAACATCCCTATTTTCTTCAAATGATGCATCCAGAGGAAAAAAATAGCTTAGAGATGCTCTGACTAACTTTGAATACAAAGAAGTCACCTCCAATGTGATGGACACTATACTTCCATTAATATATCCCTGAAATCTCAATAGTATAGATAGTAGCCACATAACACTATGGGCTTATATGAAGTTTGAAGCTAACTGAAACTCCCATGCCTCTTATAGAAGCCCTTCTAAGCATTGCCTTCACTCTGAATTTATGTAATTAATTTTAGAGCTAAAGCATACAATTCGCTATTTGTCCTAACTATATTAAAGTAAGAGCGTTTTTTTCTTTGGATGTTTGGCTTCACAGCTATTACTGAATCTGTCAACCTCAGTTTTCATATCTGTAAAATGAAGATAATCACTATTCTAATTCTGCAGTGTTGTGGTGAGGATAACATGAAACAGTGTATGTGAAAGTGCTCGTAATTAGTGTCACACCACTCTAAGTTCTGATGATGACAACGATGAGGATTCTTATTTTCCACTGTACAGTGTACATAGATATCAAGCTTAGTCTTAATCCCAAATTTGGTCAATGTCTCATCTTTATCATCATTAAAATTGAAAGCACATGTCTTTCTGGGTTTGCTGTGATTTCTTAAATGCACACATTTTGTGTATGATCACTTAATGAGTTAAATATTTAACTGTCCATACTATCAGTCTACCCCATTTTTCCACCCTGTCTGAAAGAACATCAGAGAAGTGTTTGTCAAGATCCTTGCTGAAGCCCAGGTAAATGATTTTTGCAGCTTCCTCTTGTAAGCCCATCCAAAAGGAAATGAGCTTAGTCCGGCATGACTTGCTCTTAATGAACCCATGCTGGTTCTTCGTGATTAGTAAGTCCCTTTCCAAGGGCTCAGAAATCATCTTCTTAATAATCCATTCTAGAAGTTTGCTGGGGATCGACGTCAAACTCACCAGGCTAGCATTTGTAGATTCCCCTTGCTTTGTAGGGGAAAAAAAACATTTTTTTATTTAGTCTTTTGGCACCTCTCTCCTTATCCACAAGTCTTTGGAGACTACCAACAGAGATATCCAAGCTTATAAGACAGACCAAAAAGTAACCATGATAAGTCTTAAGCTGTCTTTCACTTTTCCTAATTTTTTTGAAGTGAGAGAATTCATCTTGGTTAGACTGATGTAGACATGCCCTCTGCAACTGAGGTTGCAGAGCCATATTTTAGAAAACCCAGAATGTCAATGGCAGGTTGGTTAACAATGCAAAAGCATCCTTTCCAGTGGATGTTTTATAAGAGCTCACACTTCTAGAGCAGTGCTTCTTAAACTTTAATGGGCACATGAATCACCAGTGGATCCTGTTAAAATGCAGATTTTGATTCAGTAGATCTGGGTCAGAGTTTGAGTTTAGGCATTTCTCATAAACTCACAGGTGATGTCCATGCTGTGGGTACACACACTATTCTTTGCATGGCAACGCTCTAGATTAATCATTCTAGATCTTGGCTACACAATAGAATCACCTTAATAGCTTTCAAAAACCTCCATGATGGGGGCGCTTGGATGGCTCAGTCATTGAGTGTTCGACTTTGGCTCAGGTCATGATCTCATGGTCTGACTTCAGCTCAGGTCATGATCTTGTGGTCCATGAGTTCGAGCCCCACGTTGGGCTCTGTGCTGACAGCTCGGAGCCTGGAGTTTGCTTTGGATTCTGTGTTCTCCTTATCTGTCTGCACATTCCCCCAGTCAAAAATAAAATAAACATTAAAAAATTAAAAACCAAACATATGAACATAAGGAGGAAAGGGAAGCAAAAATAATATAAAGACAGGGAGGAGGACAAAACATAAGAGTCTCTTAAATATGGAGAAAAAACAGAGGGTTGTTGGAGGGGCTGTGAGGGGGAGATGGGCTAAGTGGGTAAGGGACGTTAAGAAATTTACTCCTGAAATCATTGTTGCACTATATGCTAACTAACTTGGATGTAAATTTTAAAAATAAATTAAATACAAAAATGAAAAGCCTCCATGACCAAAATGCTCCCCACATTAACTCAAGCAGTGTTCCTGGGGCTGGGACTTAGGAACGGATATTCTTGAAGCCCCTTGGGTTATCCCAATGCACAGCCAAGGTTGAGAACACTCTTCTAAAACTTGTATCTTTTGGTCAATACTCTTCAGAAGGACTCAAATTTTATCCCCTGATTTGTGCAACTGCCGGACCTACCAATTATAAGCCCATGCATAAAGACACTCCTTTTTAGTAAAATGTTGTTAACCAAGAATATTGGAAGCATTGTAAGACACTGTATTTCATTTTTGGTAATTTTAGGGTTACTTTTGCTTTCCTATTGCTGCCTACTACCATAATTAAGAGGTCAGTAGGGTGACGTGGGAGGAAGGTTAGGTTAGAAATAGTTTTGTAGCAATAAAAACTTACTTTCTCCCAGTGAGTTGTTTTATATAACACCACCATTTATACGACAATTTAGAAAGTACTATAAAATGGCCAGGTTGTGGTTTGGCTTGGATCTCCATAGAGAACTCCAGTTATAGTAAACATCTCTCTTTTGATTGGAGTGAGTACACACATAAAACACAGAATCTGCTTTATTAATAAACAAACTCTGTCTTTATTGATAGTGGGTCAACGACACTGGAGGCAGGCTAGCCTAGAAAACTAAAAAGAATTTGAGACAAATTATGCTAAACCTAAGACTCAAAGGCAAGTCATTCAAAGGTATAGTCTCTTCCATGAAGATTCCTAAACATAAAGGTTAAGGATCAACACTATGAAAGAAGAAAAATATAACAGAGAGCAGGCTTTGGAATTTTACAGATCTGGGCATTTCTTGGTTGAGCAATGCTGATGTAAATCCTCTCCCTGGCAGCCAAGTGCAGGGAGAAAGCATATCGGTCTGCGGGTGGGGTGTGTGAAGGGCAATGGCTTTGCTGGCACTCCAGCTAGGGGCATACCAGAGGGAGAACAGCCAAATGAGGCCAGGGTCAAAGGAGAACAAAGAGCAGACCCGATGGTGGCAGGTCTCAAAAAAGTTCTAGGCAGAAGAATCCTCCCTAAGCAGCTATTGTTGCTGGCGCCAGACCTGACAATCGGGAAGACATGGAAAAGGGCCACTCTGAGGCCTGTTAATAAGATCACCATTATTACACTATTGACCATTTTAGAACATTCAGAGAGTCAACTTTGTCAAATTCCTCTTTTTATGCCCTGGGCATACATTAGAGAATCTGAAAAGGAAAGGCCTGATTGGAGAGAACTTATGGCTCCTGCGAAGAAGGAAGGGCCCTGTCAGAAGCTTTTCCAGTCATTTACCTCCTCCCCAAGAACCTCCTGAGGACAAAGAAGAGATGGGAGTGCATTTACCGACCCCTCCTTCAGAACTGAGCTTGTCCCTACTTCTCATCCCCTTCAAACCTCACACACTTCCTCCAGCATTTCATTCTGAACCTACCATCAGCCTTGTAAGTCTAAGAGAAAAGAAAATCGCTCCCTTGTAGCACATCTTGGTTCCATATGCTACTCAGCATGGTGGCATCAGTGGTTCAAGGATCACCATTCTGAAAGAAACGACTGTAGCCTGAGAGGTTTGTTGATACAAACTCCTGGGGATACTTTGTAGCCTGTCAACAGCTCACCACTCACCTTTTTTTCTGCCATGGGCCGTAGGCATTGTTCTTCTCTCTCTATTAGACTGTACCCACTCATCCTCCCAAGGCTAGCGCACAATGATACCTTTATTTCTCCTTGTCTGGCCAAAAGCAAGCCACGAACCCTTCCGAGGTGGCAGAGTACACAAACAGTTCATTTTATTATGTGGTGAAGGATATGAGCTTTGGAGTGAGGTAGCGAGCCCAGGGTTTCATCCCCCATTACCACTTACCAGCTGCACACCCTTGCATGCCCACTAGAACTCTCAGAACCTCAGTCTCTCCTTATGTCAAATAAAAATGAATAGTACTAGTATTCAGTTCTAAGGGCTGTTATGAGGATTAGATATGATGTACATCAACTGCCTAGCATGCAGTAGGGAAATGGTCAATAAATAGTAGCTTTAATTAGTTTTTCTACAGTCTTTTCTCTTGGCAACTATAAATAAAACAACTAGTGAGGTTTAAAAGATATTAATTGCAAACAAAAGTTGCAGGCTACAAAGTCACAACAATTTAAAAGGAAAATACAAGAGAAAAACCATAAAAATCACAACCTGAGGTAATCAGTGAAATATGAATAGAAATAACCTTGAGCTGTCTCTGCCCCAGGCTTGCTCAGGTTCAAGATTTTTTCTTTTTCTTTAAATTGCAATCTGAGGTAGAGATGAAAGCCCCTGGTCTAGGAGTCAAACAAGCCTGGGATCACACACCCGCACTGTCCCTTACCACATCTGTGACCTTCACCAAGTCTCTTAATTTCACTCAGCCTCGGTGCCCTCATATGCAGGACAAGAATAGTTAGAATGCCCTATTCCTATGGCTGTAGTGCAGATGTGATGGGCTTGTTATAGCAGAAAAGCTCAGGAAAAGGAAGTTGGTCTCATTAGCTTGTGTTCATACCTCCTGGGTCTGTGATTTTCTAGGGCTGTGTTCATGCACCCCATCCATATCTGCGGAATTCTTTCACATTCTCTTTCCTCCTAGGTCCTCGTTTGCTTTCTGGGAAAACTCAAGCTGATGTGTCTCCATGCACCGGTTGAGCTTACTTATTTCAATCACTACAAGGAGGAAAGGAGCAGAGGAAACACACCCCAAAACCTTGTGCTCCTGCCAGGCAGGAAAGGGAGGGGCAGGATGGAAGGCAGAGAGAGGAAATTCTCCCAAGTCAGCGTCTTGGCCCCTCCTCTACACCTGCTCAAATCAAGCTGAGCAGCTCTGGAAAAGAGCACCAGGCAGGGTGTGTCAGCTCTCCTGCCCCCTCCAGTGGTGGGGCCTGGAGAAGTCATGAGGTGGAGCCGGGGAGGCATTCATTTCTAGGATTCATGGAGAAGAACAACTAATAACCTCAGTGACAACCATAATGCCAATGACAACAGTAGCTATAATCCACCAGGAGCTCACAGACAAGAAGGAACGACAGTAACACAAACAACAATAGTAATACTTAGTGGAGTCATGGAGGAAGAGGACTAAAAGTTCTGAGAAGATTCATGGGTAAGAATGGATAATGAGAATTATAATTAATGTGACAAAGATCATGGTAATCCTTAGTGGGCTCATGGAGAAGAGGAAATAATCATGATTATAAAAGCTAACACTTAGCAATTCCTCCCTACACATCGGTGCTAAATGGTTTGTATGTATTATTTTACACAACATTTCAAGGGACTTGCCCCTCAGAAAAATTAAGTACCTTGCCCATGGCCATAGGGCTAATAAGCAGCAAAGCTGGTATGAAAATCCAGGTATGTCTGATTCCAAAACCTGTGCACTTCCCCGCTGTACCACGCATGTAGCGGCAATGGAAGGAAACCAGCTGACCTAGCCAGTTAGGACACCTATTTGCCTTCCTGTTCTCAGCCATGGAAGTCTGCAGGATTCTGAACACGACCAACTGGTTACCGTGGGAGCCACCTTCTCTCCCCTAGCCTCTTATTACCAGTTTTGGACAAGGGGGCTTCAGGAAAAAAAAGAATCCTCTCCCACCTCCAGAAGGGGGGCAGGCTCCCTGCTGAGTAGAACACTCTGGTACCCAGACAACCAGGTGTCTCATCTTCTCATAAATGTGTGAATTGAGGGACATGAGGGAGATTCCTCCTCCCTAATTACTAAATGCTTGAAATTGGACCTTTGGAACATTCTGTACTTTATTAAAATGCAAATACCTGTTTTGATTCATTTACACCACAGTGCGAATCTTTTAGTTAATCATTTCCAAGAAAACTAGTCTCTGAGACTTTAGTCTAATGTTGTTAGCATTACAGGCAAATACAATATTTCCGTCTCCAGCTTCAGTACCCCCCCCATCCTAATACGTCCTACCACACTCCAGCTCAAACCAGTGACTTCAAATACGTTAATGTTTCCTCTACCTGGAATACCCCTACATCTCTTTTACCTAATTCTTAGTTGCCACTCAAAATTTAGTACAGATGCCAACCTCCTTGCATTAAGCCTCTCCCCTGTAACCCACACACCACCACACACATAGCTGTACTGTCTGGCTTAGGGGACTATTCCTTGTGCCATTAAAGCAGCCTCTGTTTTTATCTGACTTTCTATCCATGTATATCATTATACATGTATATGTAATATTTGTTATGGCATGTATTATCACCTATAAGTTCCATGTTAAACAGTATGTATTTAATCAGAATAATAGTGGTAACGATAATAAGTGCACATAGCTAAAATGCACAAACAGTGCAGAAGATTATGAAGTGAAAAACAGAATATTTCCAAATCCCTCTCACCACAGTATTAACCTCCAGAGGTAATCTTTGTTAACAGTTTTTCATGTATTTTTCCAGAAATGTTGGATGCATATACAAGAATATCTGTATATGCTTTGTTTTCACACAGGAAGGAGCATACTGCTTTGCAACTTTCTTTGCTCACTCTGTATATCTTGGGGGAACTTCCCATATCGTAATATATATTTGCTCTAACCTGTTATAAAATATTCAAAAGACGGATGTATCATGATCCCATACCTATCCAAGAGTCTGTCCCTTTTTGTCATTCGTTTGGTTTGTGGCTGCTGCTCTTGCTTGGGTTTTGTGTGCTGTTAGAAACAGTGTTGTTGTAATGAACACCTTGCAAATGCATATTTGCTTGTTTATATGCATATGCTCTTTAGGATAAATTCTTCCAAGTGGAACTGCTGGGTTGAAGGGTATGCCTTTTTACAAGCTTGATAAATATGTCCAATTGCCTTCCAAGAGTGTATCACCGAGTTATACTCCAACTGATTGCAAATGGGAGTTACTGTATCCCCACATCCTCAAAAGCATTTGGTTTTTATCACATTTCAAGTTCGGTAGAGGAAATATCTCATATTTTTATTTATCTTTAATCATCAGCACATGAGTCTAAGTTTTATATTCATTGGACATTTATATTTCTTTAGTTGTTAAAAATTTTTATCCACCTTTGTATGGGGTCATTTTCCTTCATCACTGTAAAGGCTTTTGGTACATTTAATTTTAATTATCATTTAAAAATTTTAAAAAGGACTTGAAAAAATCTTTGTTATATGTGCCAGCTATTTTTTCTTAGTTTGTCATTTGCCTTTTGACTTGCTTACTTATTTACTATTACAGTATATAAATGATAATATTTATGTGGTTATATGTATTAACCTTTTCCATTGTAGTATCTGTTTTTTGTAGCATGCTTAGTTAGAAATGTCTCTTTCACTGCAAGATTATAAAAACAATCATCAATGCTTTCACCTAATACCTTATGGTTTTTCTGTTTTTAAATATTTAAGTTGAGTGACCTGGAATTTATTTTGGTGTAAGGGGTCTGGTACGGATTCTGATATTTTATCTGAATGGCCAGCCAATTGTGCAATCGCTTTGTATTTTTAAATATTTACTTGTCTCTTCCACTAGAATCTGAGCTCTTCCAAGAAAAGAGCCCTACTTTACTAATTGTTGTAACTCAACATCTAACATTGTGCCTGGAACATAAATTGCATTTACTCAGTACATGTTAAATGAATGCCAGATATGGTTTCAGTTTCCTCTGTTGGTGAACAAAGCTTCCAGAAAGAAAATTAGTAGCCTATGTGTGCCACATTTTGTTAACTCTACCACTAACCCAGTGGGAGTCTCTTCTCTATCTGCTACTGCTTGGTATCTATAACCTCTTACTCAAGCTAGATGATTTAAAAGGCTAGCTAGACATGACCAGAGCCTAATTAAATATTGCAGGTGCACGGTAAAAAGAAACATAAGAAAGCTCCATCTGGCCAAGAAGCCCCCTACTCCCTAATTACTACTGCCCGAAATTCTATCTTTAGGACTTGATGTCCTTTATTAAAATGCAAATATCTTGTTGAGCTAGGTTTCTTTATTCATTCACACTGCAGTGTGATTTTTGTTGTCTAATTCAATGCAAAACAAAAGTCTATGACAAAAAGTTTTTAGGGGAAGGCTGCAAAGAAGTAAAGGGCAAGAGAGAGATCACTGAGGAATGCAGAAACAAGGGAGTGCATGGAGGAAAGCACTTAATTCTAACATTCTACCATGGCACTTTAATGTACCAAGCTGCTTAATCACAGAATACATCTTCCTACATCCCCTTCTCTGAACTTCAGCAATCTAGACTCTCTAGACTTATTGGACATATTTGTAGGGAATTATTTAGATTAGAAAAGATTACATCAGTCTGCTAAAGGCTAATTTCTTTGGAGTGTTTTTGAGAATTTTATCTTGAAAGATCATATGAATATTATATTTTCATTAAAAAAAACCCTAATAGCTGATTCCAGTACCCAAAGTGCCTTCTCATCTTCTGTTGACGCCAGACCTAACATCTACCTGATTAAAAGTACTTTGGGGAAGGAAATGGCAAAAGCATAAGGTCAAGATGTACCTCCACAATCTTCTGATTTGGGGGTTTTAAATGCATATTGTTAAACCCTCTCTTCCCCATTTCGTCTGGGTGAAAAGAAACCCCAATTTTAAGGAGTTTAAACTGGTATGACTTGCAAGCCCGCTCGGCACCTGGACCTATACTTTTGGGGTTGGCATCAATGAACAATGGTGGTTAAGAAAGTCATTTTCCTGGTTTATTCGAATCTCTCTCTTTGGACCTAGGTCATTCCTCACATGCCCTGGTCATGTTGGTCTAAGCTACTTCCATCACAAGCTGTTTTTCATTTCCTAGTTTGTATGAAAAACTGACCATAAAAGTCTGTACATGAACCACTTGTTTATTGCTAATTCATCCCTGGAGTTTGAAGGGAATGAAATAACTAATGGACTCTGAAATTAAGCCCTTATTAAAAGTGTAAATTTAGTGGAAAGTGCAGCATTTGAGTTAATACTCATTCATAATCTTAGCATGAATTAGTGTTGGAGTCTTCCCTTAGAAACTCTGAGGATACAGTTTATGAAAGGGTAAAGAGCAGGAAGGGAAACAGGGAAAAAAATTAGACTTTTGGGGAGAGAGTACCACCAGACCTAAAAAGACCCTGAAACAAATAGAATAAACCCAGAGAGAATCTTCTGTTTTCCCCTGATTCACCTGAAATCTGGTCCCAGGACTGAATGCTCTGGAACTTTCCACTAATGTATTAACCCTAGGCTATAATAATAATAATAATAAGAGGTAATATTCACAGTGATGAACCGGAATACTCCAGAAATTGAATTGAATTTAAATAGCATTTATAGTGAAAATAAATATTTTAGAGGCCCCGTAAAATAAATATATGCACGTATATATTAAAAAATAATCACTATGGTGGAGATGCTGATATTAATGGCAACTTATATTTACTGAACACTTACTTTGTGCCAAATACTGTATGCATAATAACTCATTTAAGCCTAATAATAATTTTTAGGAAGGCACTGTTATACTTTCAGTTTTACAGAAGAGGAAATTGAGGCTCAGTGATATTAGTAATTTGCCCAATATCATACAACTAATAAGCAGAATCCCCCTCCACTGGCTGAGAACCAAGACTGAGCCAAGAAGCCCTTTTTTGAACCACCATGCTATTTAACAGCAGGCTGGTGCTGCTGCTGCTGCTGCTGCTGCTGCTTACTCCAGGCCCTGGGACCATGGCAATTTCTCCAGACAGAATTCTGAGTCACAGTTGGCCTTTTTGTATTTTCCTTTCTTTGGTCGAGGCTGACTTCTCTACATATTTTTGAGGCCATTTTCATACCCTACCTTGGCATCTCCCTCCTAAGTTTATCCAATGAAGTGAGGACACAGCTCTTGCATGTCAGGCATTTTCCTAGGTGCTTTCACATTTGCTCTTCTTATTTAATATATCAACCTTTGAGGTAGATATTATCATTCCCATTTGACAGATGGGCAAACTGTGACTAAAATAAGAATATACTTAAGACAAGTGACAGTTTGGATATGGGCCTGTCTGATACCAGAGTTTGAGAGGACTTGTAGGGCATAAATAATTTATACTTCTCCAGAGTTCTCGTCTGTTAAAAGATTGAATGACTAATTAATGTTGGAATGTCTGGTGAAAGGGACAGGCAGATGAGACATATATTTTGGGATGAGAGGCTTCTGTCTTAGGGTCTTCTTCACATCAACAAAAGCAGAAGCTTTCTTCTTAACTCCCCTCTACTCCGACATACATAGCACTGGAAAGGCTGGACTTGTCCCTGGACTGTTCTTTCCTTTGCTAGGATTACCCTGGAAACCATGACAGAAATACAAAGGTCACTCTCTAGCCTAGCCCCCTTGTTTTCTGGATCAGTCTGATTCTTACATAAAGGCAGGAGTCCAACATACATCAGAGAAGTTAGATAGGGGTAGTGGAAGCTTTGCCTAACCCTCTCAGCCTGGGGCAAAACTATCTGGAAAGAATGAATCAATGGGTCCTGAAATAGTCTTGTTGGCTCAAGCCCATTTGGAGCTCAAACCATCCCTCTTTATCCAGTTATGTTAACTACAATAAAATGATGCCCCTTTCTCTGTCTCCCCAATATCGGTGAGTTCTTAAATAAGTTTTTTTATTTCCAATTTCAATAAATTAGGATAAGAATTCATACTTTCTAGCACAAACAATTATATTTACCCAGTCACTTAATGAAAAATGCATCATTGAAGCCTTGTAGTACTTAAGCACATGGAGTACGATAGATTAATTTTGTTAAGTTGTTGTGCCTTTAGGATACCAAGCACTCACCTTCAGTTTTATTAGATGAGAACCCATCCAGCGTGTATGTTAATTTTATACTGAATCTAAAATTTTCATCTGCAAATTACCTCTCCTTTTGCTTTACTGAAGCCACTTTGACATTGCAAAATACTCTTTATCTGACTCCACCAAACTTCCTGACCTGATTCCATTAAAAGTTCTTACCTCAACATACTTCACACACTGGATTCATGTCTTATCTCTCAGATATGTGAAAAGAGTTGAATTTTTAAGAAGTGGATGTGTACAAATGTGAATTTTGAAACTTCTCTTTTTATTTGTTTTAAATGGAAGCTCTAAATGGTAGGTGTCTCAAGTCAATGTTCTATGAGTACAATCAGCCAACAAACCTGTCTACGAATTTGGTACATTCTGCACTGTATCTGGACTCAGCAAATTTTAAAAGTGAGTGATCATTTTCTTTAGTCTATTAGAATTATCCCCTTTGATCCCAAGAGATTCTTCAGAAAACCATCATCTTATGGGTTATTCAACTTTGCTCACTATTTCAAAGTTTGCATGAAGCACCTCCTAGAAAACTGTTTCCGTATTGGAGGTGAGATGTAGTTGAGAGGAAGGAAAACATGCCTATAGTCAGTCTATTCCTGTAGAACGTGACTAAAGGTAGCCTGGGATCACATGTCAAGTTTTCCCTCAAGCCCTAAATACTCATAAATGGCAGAATAAAATATATCTGAAGTTAATATCTCTCCAACATAAATTAAAAATAAGAAGTATAATTTTCCTAACATAAATTTTGAGGAATCCTTTTCAGTCTTAAAGTGGAGAGAATAAGACTAATGGAGAAAGGTAAGGCCTTAAAAAAGGTACACTGTAGAGGACAGCGGAGTAAGATCGGTATGACTCCAGATGATTTCCAAACCAAGAGAAACAGGTAGTATATGAAAGCCATAGGAAAATCATTATTTGTTAGAGTACTCCATATTGAGCAGCTAAGTGGCTTAATTCCTGAATTCTTCTCTGTCCAACTGTGTCAAGTAATGGGTGGTATAGGTGTTTGTCCCAGGCTAGAATAATTATTGTGGATGCTTGGTCTGGAGAAGCAAGATAGGGATCCAATTGGTTGGCCACACTCAGGAAAAGCAGGAAAAGCCCATGACCAGAAGGTGAGTTACTTACACATTCCACTCAGAAGCATGCCCTGTTCTCTCTTAAGCTCTTATTAAGTGTGCAGGCTGTGAGAAAAACAAATATCACTTGGAGCAAACAGGAGTTCTCAAAACCTAACATGAACACTAACCAAAAATCCACAAACATTTTGTTGAAAATCATGACAGAAAGTCACCAAACTCAGCAATCAGGACGAATGCCCAAGGAAACAGAGTAAATAGGAGTTAAAGAGTAACAAAGAAAACTGAAAGGAAAATTGATCTAACAAACAAAAAAAGTATAAAATTTCTGAGAGTTGAGAAAAGACAAAAAATCTTCAAATAAATTACGCACACCAATTTCAGGGAAAGCTAACTTAAAGAGAAAGATATCCAAACCTAAGACACATCATGCTGACATATCAGGACTCCAAAGAAAGAGAAAAAAAAAATCTGTGAATGTTTCCAAAGCAGTATATAGGCAACCTACACAGAAATAAGAATCAAGCTAACATCAGATTGCTCATAAGCAATATTCAATGTTAAATAATAGTAATGGATTAGCTTCAAATTAATGAGAAAAAATGATTTGGACTTAAAGATGTTATGGTCAGAAAAACCAGCATTTAAACTGGAGGGCTGGGGTCTGGGCAAAATGAAGATATTTTTCATTGAGTATGCAAAGATTCAGATATTTCAGCACCTGCAATTTATCTCTGAATGAATTACCAAGGATGTACTCTAGCAAAATGAAAAATGAACCAAAGGAAATGATGTGCAGTAATAGAAACAATGAGTTCAAAAAGTCAGTAAAAATGGTCATAAAGTCTAAGTAACCACTGACTTAAAAAAATAACAAAATGGAACTAAATCCCAGATGATTTCTACATGGAAAATTCTGAGGTTTAGGAGAAAAGAGAAAAGGGAGGTAAAATACTGCTATGGTTGTTGTCTTTTTCAAGATCAAGATATAGATAATTATACATTCTAGAAATGTATGGAAAATAGATGTTTAAATTTAAGAAATTAAAGATAACAGCTAGAATATGAGATATAATATAAAACTTCCCCCAAACTACTAGAGAACAAAAAATAAAACACAGAAAATGCTATCTTCCAAAAAGTTGCTGGAAAAGAAAAAATAAAACAAGAAATCATGAAAATCAGAAAAGAAACACGACACCAAGGATCATCATAAATATCAGTAACTATATTAACTTCCTTAGCTAAATTTTGTTAAAAGACAGATAATCTTAGGTTGGACAAATAAACAAAACCTAGCCATATCCAGTTTAAAAGAGACACATTTTGAACAAAATGACACTTGAAACTTGAGAGTAAATTGAGAAAGATACATGAAGAAAATACTAACAAAACTAAAGTCAGTGTGACAATAGTAATACCAAGCAAAATAAAACATAGACAAAAATTAAAAGGGACCAAAGGAATATTTCATATTGGTATAATCTACCAAGGGGGTATACCAATTATTAGACTACAGTACCAATTATTAGATTGGCTATACCAATTATTAGATTAGTCATAAAAAGCATAACTTTGAAATAAATGAAATAAATATGGATAAGAAAACAAGAAACTGGAAATCCACAACATTAATGGGAAACTTTTACACAACTTCTCTCTCAGAAATTCTGCAACGGATCAAGTAGAAACATGAATACAAAGGAAAAGAATTTGTAGAACCCATGAGTCTGATACAGCAGAAACTTACACACATGTATCCAATCAGCAGAGAATTTGCATTCCTTAAACATACATAAGACATGCACAAAATGTGACTGTGTATGATAACAAAATCTCAACAAATTAAGAAGGCAGAGAACATTAAGGCTATATTCTCTGAAAACATACCAATACAATTGGAAATTCGTAACACTGGTGAGCAAAAAGGAGTTTTGAGAATTTCTCCATAAAATCTTTTTAAAAATCTTCTATAAGAGTCTCTCATGGTTTGCCTCCCTCCCTCTTCTCCCCTATTTCCCCCTTGTTCTCCCCCATGGTCCTCCGTTAAATTCCTCCTAATCCTCCTATATGTCTAAATATATGGTAACTGTCCTTCTCTTGAATGTTGAGAACAAACTGAGGACTGATGGGTATGGGGGGAGGGGAGGGTAAGGGGGGGTGATAGGCATGGAGGGGGGCACTTGTGGGGATGAGCACTGGGTGTTATATGGAAACCAACTTGACAATAAACTATTTGTAAAAAAAAGAAGAAAAAATATACATATATAAATTACAATCGCAAACTATTTACAAATAAACAAGAGTAAAAGCACCATAAGGCAAAACCTATGGAACATGGCCAAAATGGCACTGAAAAGAAACATCTTGGTTTAAATAAATGTATTAGGAAATTCAAGGTGTTAGGGAAAGAACAAGAGGGTTAATTCAGGGAAAATAAAAGCAAATATAAATATAAAAGCATAGTTTAAAGAAATTTTGGGGGCGCCTAGGGCGCTCAGCCGGTTAAGCGTCTGACTTCAGCTCAGGTCATGATCTCACAGTTCGTGGGTTGGAGCCCCATGTCCGGCTCTGTGCTGACAGCTAGCTCAGAGCCTGGAGCCTGTTTCAGATTCTGTGTCTCCCTCTCTCTTTCTGACCCTCCCCTGCTTACGCTGTCTGTCTCTCTCAGAAATGAATAAAACATAAAAAAAAAAATTAAAAATAAAGAAATTTTGATAAGAACAGAAACAAACAAACAATAGGGTAATGTGGACCCATAAAACCTAAAACATTTTACTTGAAAAGGCTACTAAAATACATAAACCTTTGGAGAAATGTGAGAAAGAAAACAGATGGGTGGTATAAATAAACAATGTTTGAAACAATACCTGTAATAAATACATATGTGGAGGATATTTAATGTTGTAGTAAAGTAGTTACATATAATTTTATGACAGTAAAATTTTGAAAATCAATACTTAGTGAAATATTTTCTAGGAAAACATGTATTGCTAAAATTGACACAAGAAAATGTAGAAAACCTGAATAGGCCAATAATCTAGAAAAGAATCATAGATCTATCCTGTCAAAAAGGAATGGGGCCCAAAAGTTTACAAAGACAAGTTCTATGAACTCCTCAAGGGACAAGTCACTGTCATGCACTATAAAATGTTCTGAAGCATAGAGAAAAAAAAAAGAGATATTCTCCATTAATTTTGCAAGTCTAGCATAACTTCCATGTCAAAAATTGGTCAAAGACAGGAGAAGACAGAAAACCATGAGGCCAATCTTGCTTATGAGCCTAGATGCAGAATATTAAACAAGATTATGAGCATTTCAAATCTAGGAATGTGTTCAAAGACAAGTACAGCATGAGTCATGACCAGTAAGACTTTTCCCATGAAATGGATATGGTTTAATATTAGGTAATTTATTAATGCAATTCACTGCATTAACAGATTGAAATATAAAAATTATGATCACCTCACTAGATGCCCCAAATTATTTCATGAAACTAGCTGTTCCCAACATGATATACAGCATTGTAGCTGATCATATTTTAGTACTCATAAAACGTTACTGTTTTTATTCAGCACACTGAGCTTACAGTTATAACACATATTTCTAAGTTCTGCTCTTACATGTTGATTACACCTCATTGACTGAATGTGGTCCGTTGGGTTAATTCATTTTAAGACTCTACTCTTTTCACTTCTCTTTCTCCAGTGTTCTGCTTTTGTCGATTTGGAGTTTAGTTTCTATCTTATAGTTTATTTGATCTCTCTACTAAAATTTTATTAGCATTTCTTACATGGTTCCTCAGAGTTCTTATATATAATTCACCCATGTTTACACTCTTTAAATTTTTTAAAATTTTGATTAACACCTAAATGCATAAGATAATGAATAAGTAGAGTCATGCTAAAAAAAAAAAAAAAAAACCACTTTTTAAAAACAGTCCCTATCAGTGGCAATAGAACCACTGACTGATTAGAATAAATGAAATTAAAACTCATTGATAAAGTTGCAGTGAAACTGCTAGCATGCGTATAAATTGGTTTCGAGACCAATTTGACAGTGTTTAATAAAACTGAAAGATTCAGACCCAGCAATTCCACATCAGAGAAATATACCCTAAGGATACAGTTGCACATATGTACAAAGAGATGTCTAAGGCTGTTCACTGCAAAGTTGTAACTGTGATCATTTGCAAAGAGCCTATATATTTATTGGAGGAAAAAATAGCTAAGCCAATGATAGTATATGCATAGTATGCAGTAGTTATTAAAAATGAGACATATTTATAGGTACTGACATGAAAATATTCCCAAGACATGCTGTTGACTGAAAAAATCCATTTGTAGAATAAAACATACAGTTTGAGACCATTTATTTTATTTTTTTTTAATGTTTTTATTTATTTCTAGGAGAGAGAGAGAGAGACAGCGTGAGCAGGGGAGGGTCAGAGAGAGAGGGAGACACAGACTCTGAAACAGGCTCCAGGCTCTGAGCTGGCAGTCAGCACAGAGCCCGACGCGGGGCTCAAACCCACAAACCGAGAGATCATGACCCAAGCGAAAGTCGGACGCTCAACCGACTAAGCCACCCAGGCGCCCCTAGACCATTTATTTTAAAACTAACCCCCCACAAAATGATATATATATATATATATATATATATATATATATATATATCTACAGATATGCAACAATTGTTTGGAAGATTGCACTACAAATACAATTTCTATCTTGGAAGAAATATGAAGTAGAGGGCTGAAGGGGGACTTTGGTATTGTTTAACATTTCTAAAACCAAAAAAGACCCACATATTACTTGTAAAATTTTAAAAATACATTAAAAAAATAAACACAAAAAAGTGGCAAGGAGGGAAGTCAGGGGCTTTACTGCAACTCCAACATTTTATAAGTGAGAAAACTGATGTCTAAAGAAACTGAGTCACTATCTCAAGGTCACGCAGTTCATTAGTAGCTGAACGAGAATCCACACCCCTAGTCTCCCAGGCCAGAGAGCATCAAATAGGTAGTCATCTTCATTATTACTTAGAATCCCACTTGTTCCACCAACAATAGAAGTTATTTTGTGATGTTACCAAGATTGTCATTTTGGGATTATTAGACCAGTACCTTTTTTGTAAATGCTATATAGGCCAAACAGAACCTTTTGGCCCCTGTGGAATGCAACACAACAAAACATCATTTTCTCCTACCACCTATTAACCGTAAGACAAATTACCTTGGTAATCTCAATACTGGATATTTTTTCTGTGATGTGCAAAGGAAAAGTAACTCACAATAGACCTCATCTGAGGCTCATGGTGCTGAATGATTACTTTTATTAAATATGTTACTATACAGGCTTTACTGTTTGATCTATCTGCAAAGGCCTCTGTAAAATTCTGAAAATATTTTCATTTATACTTTCTGAAAACCTCTTTAGATCCTGAAACTTGATTTTTAATAATTGAAGTACAAAAGATACATTCTTTGGATAAATATTCTGGACTCTCCACAACATGGCTCTGGACAACCATTACAGGAATTCTTCCCTCTACTACCCTATAAGAATTCTTGCCTCTAGCCACAGTAGACTGGGGTATTTACTGCCCATGGGGCACTCGTTGGCCATTCTTACCCCTAGAACATTGTTCATACTTGTATCTCCCTTCAGTTTGGAACAGTCAATCGCATCCATCTACCCACTCCCATGGAAAGGCAGTGCAGTATAGTGGTCAAAAGCATATGCTCTGGATCAAGAATGAAGTTCATATCTTAAGAAATTTATTTAATGTATCTGAATTTTAGTTTCTTAATTTTTTTAAATGGCAATAATAAGGGTGCCTGTCTGACTCAGTTGGTAGAGCATGTGACTCTTGATGTCAGGGTTGTAAGTCTGAGCCCCATATGGGGCAAAGAGATTATTTAATAAGTGGCAATAAAGATAACCTACCTCATATGCATGCTCCCTTAGCACAGTTATGTGGATGTATAACTCTCTTAGCACAGTGTCTATACCACAGTATTCCATTATTATCATTATCCATCTTTCAGCAATACCCTAAAACCCTTTTATCTTCAAATATATGCAAGAACACATGTGGTCACATGCATATGTGAACTGACATATAAGCTTACCTGCCACAGAACACATGCATGAGGAGAGACTGACTCTCATCCTGACAACCAATCAGAATCAGGTCAATTGTCCAACAACGTCATAATATCTTCCTCATCTTCACACCTCAAATAAGATGGAGGCACACTTTCAGTTCTCCACTCTACTCTGCATGGATCAGAAGTATTCAATGGCTTACTGCAAAGAAATACGAGTAGAGTTGAGCCAAAAGTACTTTGGAAGGGGAGAGAATTACAGATGTGACCCCAAGCAACTGTGCCAGAGTTGAAACTTGATAGGGAAGAGAAAGAGCCACGTCTACCCCAAAATGTTTCGCCATGAGTCAGATTTACTGGTTTCTTAAAATTTTCCATTGGAATTTAAAGTCTAAAAGACCTGGAATTTGGAGCCTTGTGCACAAGTTTCCAAAAAATACACTGATTGTGGGCAATCATAACTTGAAAAGAAAGATTTTCTCCAAATTAAGTGACTGGTCTTTATTAAAATGCAAAATCTTATGGAAGGTACAGCATTAAGTTCTTTTTATCCATTCACACCACAGTGTAAATTTCTGTATCAGGTTTGTTCCAGAAAAACAACCAGAGAAAACAAGCTTTCAAAGAAGATTAGAGGGCAAAAAGGTCACTGCTGTGCACATGGGCACCCATGCCTAGGGAGAAGGACAGGAAAAGGGTTGTGTAGAAGACAGCACTTCAAGATCATGTTCTAATGCAGGGACATTTATTTATAAAGCAAGTAAATAAAAAAAAATGCATCCCACTTACTTCTTTATGAACCTAGGCAACCCAAGTTCTCTAGACTAATTGGATATGTTTGTATGGAATGATTTTTCTTTGAGGGGATTGCATCGATCAGTTGTGGGCTAATTTCCTGGTATATTTCCAAGAACTTCAATGGGAAAAAGCATTTGGGCATTCTATTTTTCTATTTTCTTTAAAGACACTGATTGATGATTCATATGATGAACATACCCTCTCCACCCCACAAAAAAAAATAACCGTATTTTAAAAATAAAGTATAGACTTTGAGTATCTGCTACTCATAGGAACCTGAAGGAAGGGGGTTGGGTAGCTGTGAGCCAGGAAAGGTTGTTCCCTACAAAGATAAATCCTCCCAACTGACCTCATCTCCTCACTCTTGTCAAAGTCCCCATTCTACAAATCAGTCCACAGTTTTACCATTGTTTGTATCTTATCACACTGCTATTATTTACTGAAGTCTCTAATCTTCCAGAAAACCACAAGCTACCAAAAAGCAGAGACTATTAATTCATCATCAATGGATCCTCCACTCTTTGCAACGTGTCTTGTGCCTAAGAGATACTCAATGGAGTTAAATGCATGAATGTACAAATGAAGGGACAAATGACTGAAAAAAATCAAGAAGCCAATTGGTGAGAACTCCTGACTCACATCATCTAAAGCCCATGGTGGGAACAGGATATTCTCCTCTGCGAGGATGACAATGTATTACTTGCCATCACCCTGAGTGAAAACAGATTAGAACTTCAAGATCAGGTACCACTGCAAGGCCAAACAGTCAAACAGAATGAGTCTTCAAAAATCCCCCTTCTGTGGTCTGGCAGTTGTCAGGTGCCAACAATAACATGTCCTTGGGGCCCTCGAAGCCCCAAGCTTTTCTAAGGGAGTGAGAGAAGAACCAGATTTAGAGCTAGAAAGCTGGGATGTAAATCCTGATTCTGAATTTACAAACCCTAATCCCTCAGAGAAGTCATTTGAATCTTGAGAGTCTCAGTTTCATCATCTGCAGAATGGGAATGATCATAAAGTCTACTCTGCTGGGCTGTTCTGCAGATACAGTGAGTCAGCATATGTGAAGACACATAGTTGGAATTTAGAAATTGTCACACCCTGTCACCTATCCTTGTTTTCCAGTGAAGCTGGTGGCCTAGTTCAGGCTCCCTTTAAGGTTCTTGAAATTCCAGGGACAGACAAACAGACATTTTATCAAATCTGATGTCACAGATGTCAGCAAAGTCCTTCGGAGCATGTGCAGGAGGAAGAGAGGAAAGAGTAGGAGCAGGGAGTGGAACCACAGAGAAGTAAAAATAACTGAGGAAAGAAAAGCAGACTTTGTAATACCTCATACGAAAAGAGAGAGGATGAAAGCAGGAGAGACAGGTTGATAGGGCAGAAGTTATAGTTTAAGAATGATCACAGAAAGCTGGAGAAGTCTCCAGAGTAAGAACAGTGCCCTTGGGTTTATACCCCTCTCCCCTGGTGGCTACCGTGAAATAAGACCTTAATTTAATAAAAGGGATCCAGCAGAGAGCTTTAAGCCACACTCACAAAAAGAGATGTTGTGGCCTGCAACACCCCTCTCAGCACAAGCACTGCCACCCCAGATTCTCCCAATCCCCTTCCAGGCCAGAATGGTTGGTTATGAATTCAAGGAGGAGAGAGCAGTTCTGTGGAGAAAAAGGAAGGGGATGATCATGATGGATTCATCAGGCACCCACATCCACCATGGCCCTGAGCAGGCCTGCAGTACTGTCAGGAGAAACCGGCTCCCCTCAGAGGACGTTGGAGTGAAAGCAATAACCATACAAAGGGGTGATTCTCAAGCATCAAGAGACTAGAACAGTAAAATCTTTCTCCAGTTCTCACAGAGCAACTCTGGAGTTACCTCCACATCACCTTACTTCCCGAAGCACTCCAACATGTGCCTAAAAGTCAAAGGTCTCCTCTCCCTTCTCCTTGAAAATCTGTGTTCCTTCACAAACCTTCCCCTTTAGAGACCTCCTTTGGGTATGAGATAGCCAAATGGTTGCCATGGGAACCTGCCCCTCATTTGCCTCTAATCACCTGTTCTGGAGGGATCAGGCTTCAGCTCCCATTTTTATTACATGAGATTACATCAATCAGTTATACTAATTTCCTATAGTGTTTCTGAGAATTTCAACTGGAAATAACTCTTCTGGTTCGTTAAAAAAAAAAGCTAGCTGTTGATTTGCATATTGCATACTGCCATCACCTCTGCCCATCACTGTAAAAACCTCTGTTTTTCATATGCTGGAATCCAGTCAGATACTGATTCTAAAACTTCAACCCTCTAGAGTGGGTTTAATCCATCAGGTGTCAAAGTTGAAACTTTATGTTGTTCAACTTCCAGTGGCTTTTTAAAAATTCTTTAAAATGTTTATTTATTTTTCAGATAGAGTGAGAGACAGAGCATGAGTTGGGGAGGGGCAGATAGAGGGAGACACAGAATCTGAAGCAGCTCCAGGCTCTGAGCACAGAGCCTGACAGGGGGCTCGAACTCACTAACCATGAGCCGATCATGACCTGAGCCGAAGTCAGATGCTTAACTGACTGAGCCACTCAAGCACCCCTCCAGTGGATTTTTAAAATAGAAGCTAGAAAAATAAACATCTTGAATTAGTATTGCAGGTAAACCATCAGCACACAAACTTGTCAATGTCCCACTCACATGGAACAGACCTCAGGTCCCTGTGTGTAACATGACACAGCACTGTATCTGAGTAAAAGTATATTCTCCAGATTCTTGGAATTGGTCTGGAAGAAAGATGGGACACCCATAGCCTTTCTCATTTGGCACCCTCTACTGTGCTCTTCTCCCATGCCTTGAGGAGCTCAAGTTCTTACGACAGTAGAATTGTGAATAGTTTTGTGCCTAGAGAAAGAGTAATATAGAAATTGCAGCTTCCTCTCCTGGAGATGGTTTTCAAATTTCCAGTTCAACTCCCTCCAGTTTCATGATGGAGCCCATAATACCTCTCCCTGCTTCTGTCCACATCCAATGCCTCTGCTCTCCTCACCCCCATCACAGGCCCGAATAATACAAAGCACTCCAGCTGCTGACCCACTGAGGTTCAGAGTCCACTCTGCTCACCCCATCTCCACCTCCCCATACTGCCCCATACAGAGCATTGTGCCTAGCACAAAGCCTTTTGTAGAAGCTTAATACAAACAGACAATAAAGCAGGCACATTTGCATTTTCATTTCGGGGAGAAATTGGGTTAAGGGGAACTTCAATGCCTGAATCTTGGATTGAGAGTAGGA
Organism: Hyaena hyaena; assembly: GCF_003009895.1. Taxonomy (NCBI): domain Eukaryota; kingdom Metazoa; phylum Chordata; class Mammalia; order Carnivora; family Hyaenidae; genus Hyaena; species Hyaena hyaena. The sequence goes on from NW_024081014.1 coordinate 51,923, forward strand.
ATAGAGTAAAGGGCAGGGTCTTCAGGGAGATGCCAGAATCAGTGGTCCAAGCAGGCTTGACTCTGGAGACTAGGAGAAGCTAACAGGAAGCCAGGGACAGGAGAGGACTTATAAAGACGTGGTGCACTTTGCATTAAGCTGCCTCTTGCTGGTGACTTATTTGTGATTCAGATGAAGTCCACTTCCCCCTCACTGAAAGAGCTAAGCCCCCTCCTCATCTTCTAAGAACATAAGAAAGATGAAAACGGGAGACAGATCCACTGCCTTGGAACTATAGAACACTGTAGGAAAGGAACTCAAAGCTACCCGCAGTGAAGTGAATTTTATTAGTGAGCATTATCTCTCTTGCTTTCAGAAAATAACAAATGACCTTAATAGCCTAAGGCATTGTTACCAACAAAATATATACTACAACTTCCCTATAACATTTTTCATGATAGAACAAAACAAGGCAGGTCCATCATGGATCCCATTAAAGAAGCTTTAGTTACTGAAGTATCAAAAACATCTTGCTGTTAGGTGTTGCAAGGCAAGAAACCTGACGAAATTGTTATTGTGATGCCATTGGTAATAAAAGCATCTAACAAAATGAGGTGTTTTCTTTCCTTTGTAGCAATGACTGTACCCATTGCTAACAGGACATACACTGGCCCAGACCCTCTCATGGTCAATAGCAATGAATCTGCAGAACAAAGGTGAGGATAGATTGAGTCAAGGTCAATATCCTTTCCACATTAAATGCAAGTAAGGGCATATGAGGAATTTGGTGAATCCACAAAGAAAATGCCATGTATCTATATGCTTATTTATTCTGTTTCTCTTAAAAAAGAAACTTAAGAATACAATTGGTCAGTTCTTGGTACAATTAGACAAAAATCTGTTAACCAAGATTAAAAGCACTATGAAAGGAAGAAGATGAAAACAAACAAAATATACTAACCCCCTTCATATTTCCAGAATGCTAAAGCAATCATGCATGCAATCTAGAACTGAGTTTCCTGGCAACCAGGTTGAAAATCAAAATGCTATGTTAACACTTGGATTATGGTAGTACTTTTTATGGCAGTCTTTTCATGGATTTTGCAATATATGACCCATTTGTCTCATGGCCAATTAAAAAGGGTAGTAAGAAAGTATAATTGAACTGGTCTGGGGGGGGCAGTAGTTGGATATAGAAAGTCAAATATTTCCTATACCTCCTCACAGCTGGCTCAGTGTGCTTCTGTAAAGCTCTCAGATCCACAGATCTTCCTATACCTCACATGGACAATTAGGCCTTTTCTTCTGCCTGAGCACTGCCAGTTTCCAGAGCTTCTTGGTCCTTCAAATCAGTGATACTCAACTGAAAGACTCATCTGAGATCTGTTTCCTACATATTTCTCATTCTTCCTAACTCTGGAGGCCAGGCCCAGATCCTAATTTTCTACTCAAGAATTCCCAGCATGGTTTAGCTTAGAATTTGATGGTACCATCATTCTTGCTGGGGAATTCTCTACATTTCATCAGGTGTTCATCTATGGCTGGTCAGTCCTCCTTTTCAGAAGTTGAGGCTTACTCTGTTTCTCCAATTTTGAGCCAGCTCTATGAGCTGTCCTTGGCTCCTTCTTCACCTCTGATACACCCCCTCTCAGCAGACCTAAAATTTCTCATACAGCTGGAGAGTTTATGTCAACCTTCTGGCTAGGGTGTGGAGGAGGGTTATTTCCATATAATGGGTTTCATTACCTTCATTGTCTGACAGCTGAAAGCAGACATGTTCAATAGGAGAAACAAACTTTTGCCTGGCTCTGACTTTGGAGAAAAATTTGTCATGACTTTTATATATATAAGGAGGAGCATTGAGTAATGTAATGTGTGATGTCCTTGAGCAGGAACAAAATATGGGGAGCCAGCTGCAAACTCTACAAAAATCATAAGTTCACAACTCTGCATCTGGTGCTCATAAATCAAACCTCAGTGAGCTTGTGATGCTGTTGCTGACACTCCAAGACCATGAACATTTATTCTATAGCCAGGCACACCCCACACTCTCCTGGCACCCAGTCTTCTCTTGTTCTTCAGAATCTAACTGCCCCGCATCCCTACTATCCAATCTCTTCAATGGCCTTTAGCACAGATCTGCCAGATGTGATTGAAGCTCTTCTTCATGATAAGCACTGGGCAGAGAACCTTGTAGAAAGGGACTTTTGAAGGTCTCCACATCCTAGACAGCAATATTCAGTGCTAAGGAAAAGAAGCTAATTGTTATAAGGAATGATCCTGTAACTTCCGCTTTTTCTGCTTGACAGCCGTCCACAATTCCTCACCTCCCTCAGACTGCTGGATGGAGAAGGCTTCTCTGTCCTGGGGTGGGCCAACATAAGAGTTTTCCTATAGAAGCCTCTTTTTCTCTGCTCTCTATTTATTACCCTGGGCTTCACTTTGTTTTTGCTTCACTTTCCAACAAACAGGAGGTACCTGATTGGCCACAAAGATAGGGAAGAGGAGACTGAATATGGAGAGAGAGAGGGAAAGTAGAGCTCAACTAGAAGGGGTTCTAGCTGCCCCCCTTTGTCTCTGGAGCCAGAGCCTCATCCTTTCCTCCACCTTCTTCTGCCAGGAAAGCACCCAGGCATACAGAAGAACAGTAAGGCAACCATTTTGGAAAAGAGAATGAAAGATGCCTTCACCTTCTACCTCTCTCTGCAGGGGTAGTGTGCAAGTAAGGAGACCTCTCCTCAGAGAGCAGGAGTCACCTGCTCTGTACTTGGCCTTGATTCAAAACAATTCAAGTTCTGCCTCTAACTCCTGAGGTCCCAGTTCATCTACTCTAGATGAAGGACAACCATGTCCTTCTATAAGGGTACAATTGCTTGTCATGGATGCTGTGATCAGTTGGCCCTCCATGATAATTAGCTCCTAATACCTGTAAACTCTGAATGTAACCTTATATAGCAAAGGAGATTTTGCCAGTGTGATTAGATTAACAGTCTTGAGATGGGGAGATTACCTTGGATTATTCAAGTGGGCCCTAAATGTGGTCACAATCCTTGAAAGGGAAAAGCAGAGGTAAATTTGACTACACAGGAGATGAGATATGACACAAACAAAGAGAGATTTGAAGATGCTATGTAGCTGGCTTTGAAGATGGAAGAAGCGGTCATGAGCATCTCTTGGAGCTGGAGAAGATATGGAAACAGATTCCCCTCAGGAGCCTCTGGAAAGAGAGCAGCCCTATTGACACATTGATTTTAGCCCAATTAAACTGATTTCAGATTTCTGGCCTCCAGAACCACAAGACAATACATTTGTATTGCTTTAAGCAGCCAAATTTTGTGGTAATTTGTTATAGCAATAGGAAACTAACACAAGTCCTCTGTTCTGCTTGTGTCAGGAAAATCAGCCCATCCCAATATCCTTCCCATGTCATGGAAGAGGCCCCATAGGATAGAAAAGTCAGGGATCTTCCTGAGAATGTGAGAAAAGTGGCCTCAGGAATGTAGAAAGTGGTTAATGAAGAGGGGGAAAGGAGCTTTGAAGGAGAAGATGATGTCTGAAGAGGGGTCACCTTTCAAGGAGGGGGGTTATTCCCAGGGAAAGGCTGGGATAGATTCACAGGCACATGGATTGAGGAAAGATTTCTCTGCAGTTCTTACTTTCCTGCAAAAAAATGAAGAACCATAAATCAGTGTCACCCAATGAGATTTTGTTTTAGAAACTCAGCTAGAGACGAAGTTGAAACCACAGTTGTACAATGTTAGGCAAGTCGCTTTGCCTCTCTGAGTTTCCATCTCCCTTGTCCCTACAGTATATCAGGATAGTGATTCTTATTTCATAGAATCATTTGAGGGAATCAAATGAAAGAAGGGACAGGATATTACTATGGCTGGCAAGTCATAAACCCTTAATTAAATTAGTGGCCCTCACCTCCTTGTCCCCAGAAAACAACTTTTAAGCAATCTGCTTTCTTGTTACTCCATTTCCTCTTTATTGTTTCTCTTACCTTGGATGCAGGTGAGGCATCTCCATCACCTATACACAGATACTGTGGAACTTGGCATATGGTCCTGGGCTTAGATTTGGGAATATTAGAAGAAGGGAACTGAGAACAGATATCCAGGGCCTCGAACTGGCTGAGAGAACAGGCTATCAAGCACAGCCACAGGTTACCACCATGGCAACTAATTCATATCTTCAACTCGGGGGAGGGAGGTTAAGAGAAGGGACAGAGAGAACAATCAGGCTTTTGCTACATGGTTCTGGTTTGGGAATAAAGGAAGACCTGGCAGAGGGCAGAGCCACTATGCCCAACCTGGTGTCCTCAAAATTTGATTTGCCCTCTGGGTTTTTATCCACTTTGGTTAGTATCTCCTTCCACAATTGCTTTTATTAAAGTAGTGATTCAAGGTCAAGGAGGGGTCTTTTTAGGGAAAAGGTAGTAGGATGTGGGGGATCAGGGTTATACTAGGAGTGTTCTGGCACTCTTGGCATGGTGGAGATACTTGCCACAAATCTCTGAACACCCTCTCTGAGAAAGGAATTCAGACTGTATCCCAGGCAAGTGGATTCCTAAACTAGATGGTTAAAGCCATTAAGTCACCTCAGACATGAAAACATCTTTGAGTATTTAACAAACCTTCTGCAATGAAAAGTTGATTTGTAAGGAAATAGTTTTAGAGGACTGTGTATGCATGCATGTGTACGTGTGTGTGTGTGTGTGTGTTAAATATATGAGAGGGTGGTCTACAGTAAGTGAAAGGATTGAAAAAGAAGGTGAGTGGTTTCTGCCAAAACAATAGTTATCTGCTTCACCAGTATACCTAGAGCCATCATTAGTTCCCAGGTTCTTATAATAAAGTGAGTAGATCACAGATAAAAAGATGGAGGAGGACATTACTTAACTGTGGCGTTGGTCCTTGCCTTTTGGGCGGTGAAGACCAGGCTAGGCAGGATTCTTTCACTGAACCCTTCCCATGTTGCCAAATACATCAGTCCACCATGCTTCTTTCTTAAAACTTTTCAAAACTTGAGAAAGCCCTCCATTGCTTGATGGAAGAGAAAGATCATGGATTTTTTGAGCTCGGCAAATCTGAGTTCACACTTCAGCTCTTGAAGGGGAAAAATGTATCCACCACTTACTAGCTGTGTGAATTTGTGCAAGCAGATTCTGGGTCTCAGTTTATCAATCTGTAAAATGTAGGTAATGCTATACATATTGCAAGATTGTAAGTATTAGCAACAATACATATAAAGTGATGGGCATAATAAATGATATTCAATAGTAATGTGTTTTAGAGGCAAATGCATAAGCTTTACTGTGAAAAAGTCCTGAGTTCAAATCCCAGCTCTTCCACTTATGACCCAAGCAACTTCAGGCCAGTCATCTGACATTTATGAGTGTGTTAATTTTCTATATCTTGCTATGGGTATTCTTGTTCATGACTTTTGGTGAACTGATGTGCTCATTTATCTTGGATATATACCTGGAAGTAGAATTTCTGGATCATGGGGCATGCATATGTTTAGTTTTAGTAGCTATTGCTTGCCAAAGGCTTTCAAAGTGGTTGGACCAGTTTACACTCCCCCCAGCAGTGTATGAACAATGCACTTGCTCCATGTCCTCACCAACTCTGGTATCATTTATCTTTCTCTTCTTTTCCATTCTGCTGGCTTTTGTTCCATGATACTTTTATTCACTTTCTGTGACATCCTAACTCCTGGTTCATAGTGGTTGTTCTAAATCTTATCCATTTACTCACTTATTTATTGAAAAATTTTTGAGCACTTTGTGTGCCAGGTACTCTGCCAGTTTTTGGAGACACATTCCTGAAGTGTTCAGCCCTGTGCCCACTCTCTTTCCTTTCTATAGATAATCTACTGGTAACAGCAAGACCAGTCAGATCATGGTGTACAAACTTCTTTGAAAATTCAGAATGTTTCTAGTTGAATGTAATCATTCCGTCTCTAAGTATTTATGTAACTTCAGCTGTCCTCTTTTCTTTTTTTTTTTTCATTTTCCAAAGAAGGTATCATGACCATATTTACCAAAGCAAACATTGCACCTAGCTCTTGATCCTACATTTTTGCACATTTATCAGGATCTTATTTCAACCACTATTACTCCTGACCTGACCCCAAGTCTTATTTTTTATCATCTTTTTTTCTTAGTTTATTGTCATGTTGGTTTCCTTATAACACCCAAGTGCTCATCCCAACAAGTGCCCTCCTCCATGCCCGTCACCCCTTCCCCCTCCCCCACCCCCCTGAGCCCTCAGTTTGTTCTCAGCATTCAAGAGTCTCTCATAGTTTGCCTCCCTCCCTCTCCCCAACTATTTATCCCTTTCTTCTCCCTCATGGTCGTTAGCTTCCTCCTAATCCTCCTATATGTGCAAACATACGGTATCTGTCCTTCTCTGCCTGACTTATTTCGCTCAGCATAACACCCTCAAGTTCCATCCATGTTGCTACATATGGCCAGATTTCATTCTTTCTCATTGCCATGTAGTATTCCATTGGATAGATAAACCACATCTTCTTGATCCATTCATCCATTGATGGACACTTAGGCTCTTTCCAGGTTTTGGCTATCGTTAAGAGTGCTGCTATGAACATTGGACTACATGTGCCCCTATGCATCAGCACTCCTGTATCCCTTGGGTAAATTCCTAACACAGTGCTACTGCTGTGACCCCAAGTCTTTAATCTCTACATATGCACTAGCAAATGTTAATTAATATTTTCCTTCAGCTCACACTAGGAAGGTCTTTTAGGAATCCTAACACCCTTTAAGTATCTATTTTGTTCTTTAATTTCACCACAAACATTCTTCTGAGCATTCTCCATACCCATTGTCTCTGGTATGTGACCCCTCTTCTCTCTCTTCTTCATCCCCTTGAAATCTGTCTCTGTTATGGAACTGTTCCATGTCAACCATTAAAGATCTTCTAATCACCCAGATCAATAATATTTTCTTATCCTCTTTTTTCTCCGACCACTCTACCATATTTACAATGTTGATCACTCCACCTTTCCCAAACCCCTTTTCAACTATTTACCATTTCTTCCCCTTGCCCATACCATTTCTTGCTTATCTCCATTAGAACTGTCCCTCTTTTTCACATCAACTCAGTGGAGGCATCCGAGCTTTTGCCTTTGACTCTTGTCTCTCCCCCACGTTAATCTCAGTCATTTCCATAGTTGCAATGATCACTCTGTAGAGATTTCTCCCAGCTTCAATCTCCAGTCCAAACTTTTCTCCAAGGTAGCAGCCCCACTACTCTGGGATAGTGTTACTATTCTGGTTAGAGAGCCACCAAACCTCAGTATCACATATTTAATTCCCACCTTGCTGCCTCCTTCAACTCCCACATCCAGTTAGTCATGATTTTTTTTTCTTTTTCCCTCACAATGTCTCTCCTTTGTCCATTCCCCTCTTTGGCTTTCTTACTTAGTTCAAGTGCTTAACACACTACCTTACGCCCAGACTATTATATTGCAATAGCCTTTTAACTGCCTCCACTCTCTCCCCTTTCCCATCCATCCTCTGTACTGCTGACAGACTAATCTTCTTAAAGCACCACTTTGACTGTCACTTCACTACTTTAAAACTTCCCATGGTTTCCTATTGTTTATAGGATCCAGCCCCCACTCCTTAGGCTGCCAAGAAGATGCTCCATGGTCTGGCTGCAGCTGCCATTCCTCCTTTACCCATGTTCTGTCCTCAAGCCATACTATACTTTTGTTATTTTCCATGCTCTGGCTTGCAAATAATGTATTGGTTAGTTGCACGCATGACCTCTGGACTCAGATAAGCTCAAGTTAGAAACCTGGCTCTGCCACTGAATAGTTGTGTGACATTTGGGCAATTTATATAGGCTCTCTGGTCTCAATTTTCTAATCTATAAAATAGGGACAATAGTGGGATCCTTAACCCATAAGGTTATTATAAGGATTAAATGAGGCAATGCACCTAGAGTTCTCAGCACAGTGCCTGGTGCATTGAAAACAACAACAACAAAAAGGGCAAGAATTTGCTATAATTTTACCCATATTATACCCTCCTCTTCTCTTTGATCAGTCCATTTCTTCTTCCCTGATTCTTTCCCAATCTCACCTACTGAAGTCCTTTGCACCCTTTAAGGAATATCTCAAATACTACCTCCTCCAGGAAGTCTTCTCTGCTTCCTCTAACTCGAGCACTTTCCTTGAATCCTTTTTTGGCATTTTTCATTCCATTTTGGAGTAAAGGTATTAGCCTCCTGTGCCAGACAAAACAAAGCTCTTTTCCACCTCAACCATGTTCTAATTATGTCTGTATCATTCACTGCACCTACAGAACAAGGCACTTGGTAACTATCTGTTGCCTGGATGTGGCTCGAGAAAACAGGATCACATGACAAAAAGAGAAAATGGAGAGGGCTCAGAGACTGGTAAATCATGACTATGGAGTGATTAAAGTCACTAGTGGTGGTACTAGCACCTTCCTTCCTTTTCTTGCTTTCATCCCCTAACTCCTACTTCTTTTCTTTTCCATCTTGTTCTTCTCCTGACTGTATGGTCCTTACTATTGCAGTGTGCACTGTGGCCATTATTTAATCCTGCCAATGGCCCTTGAGAGGAAAAAGATTCCTATAACAACCTCAGATCTTGTCCCTTTGTCCATACCACTTAAACTTTGATGAAAACCTCCCTCCTATCTACTACAAATTCTTACAAGAGGGGTTCATTAAACTTATGATCCAATTCTCCATTTGAAACCTCTGATAAAAATACAGAGCAGGAAATTAGATTCTTTTATGTAATGGCACTTACTAGCCTGCCCAGATGCCAATCACCACTCTATATCAATAACAGTCTTCAGCTCTTGAAGATTGCCTAGCCCAAACTTTGCTTCTAGTCTACAACTAAACTTTGGGAACTAGTCATCCAATTTCCAGACTTTCCTCCCTTGCAATCTCCTAAGTAAGTCCTACTAAGTACAAAGTTGTGACCGTATTGAATCACCTATAAGCTTGATTGATGTCCTCTGAATATTCAACCATTCACCAAGACATGTGATTAGAGAGACAAATAAGATATGATCAGCCCTTTGCCCCCAAGGAATATACAGTCTTGTAAATTAAGCTTTTATGAACATTGCATTTTATATGCCACTTGCCAAGAAACATTGGTTCTCTCAATTCCTGACTCCTAAATGCACGTCACTTTGTTCTTCCAGCTGCTTTTCCTTGTTTTTTGTTTTGCACTTTGAAAATTTTCTTTTTTTAAAATGGTTTATTGTCAAGTTGGTTTCCATATAACACCCAGTGCTCATCCCCACAAGTGCCCTCCTCCATGCCCATCACCCCTCTTCCCCTCCCCCTAACCCCTATCAACCCTCAGTTTGTTCTCAGCATTCAAGAGTCTCTCACGGTTTGCCTCCCTCCCTCTCCCCCACTATTTTGCCCCTTCTTCTCCCCCACGGTCCTCTGTTAAGTTTCTCCTAATCCCCCTATACGTGCAAACATATGGTATCTGTCCTTCTCTACCTGACTTATTTCGCTCAGCATAACACCCTCAAGTTCCATCCATGTTGCTACACATGGCCAGATTTCATTCTTTCTCATTGCCATGTACTATTCCATTGTATTGATAAACCACATCTTCTTGATCCGTTTCGCAGTTGATGGACACTTAGGCTCTTTCCATGTTTTGGCTATTGTTGAGAGTGCTGCTATGAACATTGNCATCAGCACTCCTGTATCCCTTGGGGAAATTCCTAGCAGTGCTATTGCTGGGTCATAGGGGAGTTCTATTGTTACTTTTTTGAGGAACCTCCACTCTGTTTTCCAGAGGGGCTGCACCAGTTTACATTCCCACCAACAGTGTAGGAGGGTGCCCTTTTCTCCACATCCTCGCCAGCATCTGGAGACCTCTGATTTGCTCATTTTAGCCACTCTGACCAGCGTGAGGTGGTATCTCAGTGTGGTTTTGATTTGTATTTCCCTGATGAGGAAGGATGCTGAGCATCGTTTCATGTGTCTGTTGGCCGTCCGGATGTCCTCTTTGGAGAAGTGTTTGTTCATATCTTCTTCCCATTTCTTAGATATAAGATATCTGTATGATGAAAACTATAGAAAACTTAGGAAGGAAATTTAAGAAGACACACAGAAATGGAAAAACATTCCATGCTCATGGATTGGAAAAATATAGTTAAAATGTCATTGCTTCCCCAAGCAATCTACACATTCAATGCAATCCCAATCAAAATTGCACCAGCATTCTAAAAACTAGAACAAAGAATCCTAAAATTTGTATGGAACCACAAAAGACCCCGAATAGCCAAAGTAATATTGAAGAAGAAAACCAAAACGGGAGGCATCACCATCCCAGACTTTATTCTCTACTACAAAGCTGTCATCATCAAGACAGTATGGTATTGGCAGAAAAAAAACAGACACATAGACCAATGGAATAGAATAGAGAACCCAGAATTGGACCCACAAATGTACAGCCAGCTAATTTTGACAAAACAGGAAAGAGTATCCAATGGAAAAAAGACAGCCTCTTTAACAGATGGTGCTGGGAGAACTGGACAGCAACATGCAGAAGAATGAAACTAGATCACTTTCTCACACCATACACAAAAATAAACTCAAAATGGATAAAGGACCTGAACATAAGACAGGAAACCATCAAAACCCTAGAGGAGAAAGCAGGAAATAACCTCCTTGACCTCCACCGCAGCAATTTCTTACTTGACACATCTCCAAAGGCAAGTGAATCAAGAGCAAAAATGAACTATTGGGACCTCATCAAGATTAAAAACTTCTGCATGACAAAGGAAACAATCCATAAAACTAATAGGCAACTGACGGATCGGGAAAAGATAGTTGCAAATGACATATCAGATAAAGGGCTAGTATCCAAAATCTATAAGGAACTCACCAAACTCCACACCCAGTTGCTTTTCTTTGAAGGGAATGAAGTTGATCATTCTTATTTGCCTTTTTCATCAAAGAAACGTAAGAAAAGAGGTAAGAAGAAACTGTATTTGTTGAATACTTATTTTAGCAGTCTCTTTGCATACAAGGCACTTGTATTTAACCCACACAACAACCCAATAAACTGGGTGTTGTCCCCGTTTTACAGATGAGGTAGCTGAAGTTCACTTTAACAATTGTTCCATGATCACCCAACTCACAAGAGGCCACATTGGGATTTGGTGTGTTCTTTCTGGTTTCAAGCATCTGCTTCTGCACTCCACAGCACTACTCCTCCTGTGTAAATCAATATCTGCACTTCAGAATAAACCTCTTTTTCTTGGCACTTGAACAGTGGTTGTGGACAGTTTCGAATAGACTCTGGTATCCAATTTCCACACTGCCAGCCCCATTCTGTGATCCCTTATCATCAGTGAAAGTCAGAATGCTTTCTCCAACTATCCCACCTACACTGAAGTGAGTTCTCTGAGTGGGCATCATCTCTGAGAACCTGGTAATCTTTCTTCTTTACCGTGTGATCACACCCCAGAATGAACCCCCTCATCTTGACCCTAAGAAACAAAGGTATCGGGAAGGCCCTACAAATGCATCTAGTGAACTCCCTGAGAATGCATTCTAGGAAGAAGAAAGCAAGTTTTTGCTCTTAATGGCTACCTTACAGAACAAAGTTAACACTGTCCTGGGAAAAAAGGAAGTGCACTTCTTGAATTTGTCTTGCCAAAGAGATTTAAGGGGTGTGGTGGTAGATGTTTCCCTGATTCTACCTGAAGCTCAGAGAAATCTAGGGTCCCATGTGAACAGATTATAATTATTAGGAACAAAGACCAGTTTAAATCACAGGGTTAGCTCTTTTTTAAGAAGATCTACTACCTAAAAATCTAAATTTATAAAACAGACATAGCAACCATACAAGTAATTATATTACAAAATATTCCTTACTCTTGCAAAATTTGCTACAGGACTTCTTTTATTAGAAACCTCCCCTAATGCATTTGAAATTGGAGTAGTTTTACATAAGTAAAGAAATATCCACTTATTAAAGGAGCACATCTATTATATAATTCAATATATACCCATAGTGAGGCTGTGTGTGAAGCAGGCAGTAAATATTTTCTGACTAAATAATAGAATGGAAATCTAAAATGCAGCTATTTTCCTCTTGAATATATTCAATAACTTGAATTAACAGCTTTAAAAGGTTGTCAGATGTCTGAGGTATCTGCTTTAATGAATAGACATAAATCATTTGTAATCAGCTATATTGATTTATACTAGGTGTGCTCAGTTCTCTTGAGGAGGTTTAGTGCGACCCCTGCAACCTTGTTTACAATATTAATTTTCTCAGTAAACTCTTCCTTCATACCTAATGCAGCACTGAGGCACTGTAGCTTGTCATTTATAGAGTCCCAAATTCATAATGAGTTCAAGAAATGTAACTACAAATCAGAGCCCAAGAAGAAGAACTGATATTTTAAAAGGGTCTCCTAGCAGAAGAACTGATATTTTAAAAGGATCTCCTAGCAGTATTGAGTCAAAAGTTGTGGAAACGTTGGGGATGGGGGGTGCGGGTGGTGAAAGTTTGAAAATATTTTTGGTTAGTTGTTGATTCATTACTGAACATACTCAAGAGGAAATAATTTTATTCCCAGATCTTTATGTAGCCAGCAAATATTGAATGCCTACTATGTGCAAAGATTTCCACCACAGGTCTATATTCATTCAGTTTTATATTAGATGAGCTCCTCAAAAGTCAATGTGTATTTAACTACAAATTAAAGAGAAAATCGTAGTTTGAAAGAACTTCTAGAAGTACTGAACTAGAGGGAGAGATAGAGGAAAATGGTTCAGATATGATATGATATGATATGAACTGATATGAACGTGGAATCAACCAGGATGGAATGAATGAGAGAAAGAGAAAATGTAGTTGTAGATCACCCTTTTCCAGTACCCCAGTGCTGCTGAGAATTGGCCCTGTTCATCCCAATGGGGAAGCTGGACTTTTAGAGTAGTAATTGGCTCTTCTGAACCCCCAAACTTTAGAGCTCAGGGTTTAGTGAGAAATTTGTTGGCAGGAGACATTCTGGATGGTCTTTGTGTAGTCTACCTTTTAATTTAACTTTCCCAGTAGGGGGGGAGAACATCTTACCCTTGGGAAACAGACTTACCAGTAATTTATTTTCATGTGAACAACACTAGGAGCAATCAGGCAGGACCTGACTCCTTAATGGGTGGAACTTAAGGTAGGATATTTAGTTGGGCAGTTAGAGTATCATCTCTACTGAATGCTCTTGAGTGTGGATACTGATTCTCTATCAGGATAAACAAAACATCCAGATTCATGGGGTCATGGTGTCCAGTCCTTCCATGGAGGACATGGACAATGAGCGATAAAGAAAAATCTATTTAGATTTCTGGCAACAGTGACCAAAATAGAGCTTGCAGATTTGAACTGGGATGGAAAAAAAAGTTATACCAATAAACATTTACTAAGAGCCTACTGGGCACTGCTTCTTCTGCCAGATATGTGAAGGAAAATAGAGGACAGCAGTCAAAAAACTTGAAGATTGTACTTAAAATTTTTGCTAGGGAAACAACACTATACACACACACACACACACACACACACACACAATGCAAAACGCAAATGAGATTGAGCACTTACAGAATGCTGGGAACCTCATTAACACCTCATGTGGATTATCTCATTCAACTCTAATAAAAACTATGAGGTAGTTTTATTATTATAATTATTCTCTATTTCACATCTGAGAAAAATCAAAGCACCAAGAGGTTAAGTTACTTGCTCAGAGTCACACAGAGAATATGAGGTGGAGCCAGAACTCAAACTCAGGTCTGTCTGACACTGAAGACCATGCTCTTATCTACTCCAAAATACTACTTCCCTGTGACATGATAAATCCTCTAGTACAGACCGAAGATACCATGTGACTGTGACTATTGCAGCTTCCGTTAACTGCTATAAATTTGTCACGATCGTGAAGAAGAGGAGTCTAGGAGCAGACAGCTTCAAAAAGAAAATGGGAGTGGTGACAGATACAGCTTTTGAATGCTACAGGGTGGAGATTAGAGAGCAGCAAGTAGGAGGGTACTGAAATTTTCTCCATTGTCACAGTCAAACACCAGGACAGTGAGTGAAAGATGTAAAACAATAAATGTCACCGCTATTCAGATACCTGGCACCATGAGCAGATAAGTATTAGAATGATGGATCAGGATATTTCAGTTCTCCTGGATATAAGGGAGTGGAACAGGTATTGAAAGTGTAGCAAATGCTATTTCCTGACTCAGAGGACAAGATGAAAAGGAAAAGTCAATTAGAAGAAATATAACATGTTAAAAAGTAAACTTCTAATTCAAATGGAGTATTTAAAATGGTGGAGACCAACTTTTTTCTACAATGGTTTGTTGATGAAATATTTTCTGAATTCCATCAATTTCACATTTTTACTATAAAACAGTAGCTGTAATTAGAGTCTATATTGATAAGATAAATGAGAAACTGCATTTAAACAGATTATTTCAACCCTCAAAATTTTATATGAAATAGCTTGACAGTTAAGACTAAAAGTATGATCTCATTATTCTTTGCACAATTTACCAGGATAATTGTTGCTATTCTTCACATTTAGGCTAGGTATGTCACATAATGACACATCACATATCATTTGGCCCAAGATATTTCTTGGCCCGTTTCATTGTCTGTCATGCTGACAAATGGAACAGAACAGGGGGAAAAAGTTATTTGGCACCAAAGAATATAGTTGAATTAGAAATATCTGTCACCAGGGGCACCTGGGTAGCTCAGTTGGTTAAGCGTCTGGCTTTGGCTCAGCTTATGATCTTGCCAATCCCGAGTTGGAGCCCTGCGTCAGGCTCTGTGCTGACAGCTTGGAGCCTGGAACCTGTTTTTTATTTTTTTTTAATTTAAAAAAATTTTTTTAATGTTTTACTTATTTCTAGGAGAGAGAGAGAGAGAGACAGCGTGAACAGGGGAGGGTCAGAGAGAGAGGGAGACACAGACTCTGAAATAGGCTCCAGGCTCTGAGCTGGCAGTCAGCACAGAGCCCGACGCGGGGCTCGAACCCACGAACCTCGAGATCATGACCTAAGCGAAAGTCGGACGCTTAACCGACTAAGCCACCCAGGCGCCCCTACTGGAGCCTGTTTTGGATTCTGCGTCTCCCTCTCTCTTTCTGCCCCTCCCTGCTAGAACTCTGTCTCTTTCTCTCCTTCAAAAATAAATAAGCATTAAAAATTTAAAAAAAAAAAAAAGAAACGTCTGTCACCAGGTCTCAATAATGTCTATCTCCCGTCTGTTTCTGGGTCTCAGTAATTTTTTTTTTCAGGCATTTCAGTAATGCCTGTCTCCAGATCTCAAGGTGAAAAAAACACAAGTAACAAAGGCATTCCCTTGGACACCAAGGGGTTTCTTACATTAATGTGCAGTTCCTTTAAAAAGTGAGTTGTCTATAATGTTACACAAGTTGTATTCAAAGGAAAAAGAAACTTAACCCAAATCTCCTGCTGCATGGCACAAACATGAATTATTCAAGAAAGACACTAATATAGAGTAGACCCCAAAAAATGAACTTCCTCTACTGGTAGAAGAGTTAGTACAGTACCAGTTAAGGATTTCTCCTCTGCCCTTTTCACAGAGTCTGTCTCTGGGTACTTTTCCTGCTCACCAGCCTTTTCTCTCTCAGACATTGCTTTCAGGAACAGGTTTATATGTATTTGGACCAAGAGATGGCCTAAATAGTGAGGCTTGGGTTATCCAGATGATCTGTACCTACCAATGAATCCTGACATGTATCATTAAACAATTGTCCCTGATATCAGCCTGGTATAACTTGGGGAAAATAAAGATCTAAGAGAGTATGAGTGTTACATGTTTGTTGCTTAAATTTTTTTTGGATAGAGTTAGGAGTTTGGAGGGAGGGAGAGCACTGGATATCTGATGTTTTTATGATGTACAACATGATGATTTTTAATATACATGTATTATGAAATGATTATTCCAATCAAGTTAATTAACACATTATTCTCTCACACAGTAACTTCTTAAAATCTACCCTCTTAGCAAATTTCAAGTATACAATGCAGTATTATTAACTTTAATGCCTGATCATCATGCTAGACACTAGATCCTAGGATTTATTCATCTTATAACTAGAAGTTTGTATCCTTTGACCAACATCTCCCCATTCCCTCCACCTCCCAGCTTCTGGTAACCACGGTTCTACTCTCTGGTTCTATGAACTCATCTTTTTTAGATACCACATAGAAGTGAGACGTACAGCATTTGTCTTTCACTGTCTAGCTTATTTCACTTAGCACTATGCCCTCGAGATTCATCCATGTTGTTGCAGTGGCAGGATTTCCTTCTTTTTTAAGGCTAGAATAATATTCCAGTGCATATATACACATTTTCTTTATATGTTCGTCTATCAGTGGACATTTAGGTTTTTTTTTCTATATCTTGGTTATTATGAATAATGCTGCAATGAACATGGAAAGTGCAGATACCTCTCTAAGATAGTGATTTCCTTTGGATAAATACCCAGAGGTGAGACTTCTGGATCATATGGTATCTGGTTGGTATAGCCAGATCATTGCTCTCCTTATCCAGCTATATACATCTCCCTTCCTGAAGTTAATTTTCAACTGTTTCTTGGCTTTCTCCTCACCATCCCCTTTTTCCACAAGGTTTTCTTGGATTGACTCTGGCAGAGGTAATGAGTTTGGGCTTCCATAGTTAGTCTCTTTACTCCCTCGCTATGCTGTTACATTTTTGATTTTATGATTGTACTTTTGCAACTATTACCATCTTGGAGGTTATGAGAGGAGGTAAATTTGTGGGTTTTATTTTATACTGGGCACCAGTTTTTATGCTAATGAATACCTTTTGGTGATTATTATAAGGACATAGGAGAATTAATATCAGGGCAAAATCTGATTAAGCATATACCAAGAGAAAGGGTATATTTTTAATTGGATTTTCTGAGTAAATGAAGGTTAAGAACAAGCTGTTTTCCATCGTGTTTGGAAGAAAAAAATCCACTAAGATAGATCTAAGTCCACTGTTCCGACCTAGTACATCAAGCATAATGATATACTTGAAACATTCTTTACTGATTGAGGATCTTTCAGAGCCTCTGACCCTTATTTTAAGCATTAATTCTGACTGGTCATAACTATAAAAGGCGATGGGGAGGAAAGAAAGAGTAGGACTGAATGTATTCTGACCCTAGGACATCTTTGAAAATTGTTTTCTTGACGAAGCTCATTTCATTATCTGTCCCTCGCATGTAAAAGCAAAATGAGACAAAACAGGATTTTAAAAAAAAATCTCAGACAATAGAAAGCTCTGGGTAGTTGGCTTGCCATTAATAAATGTTTTGTGGAGACTCACTTTGGAGTGTAGCAGTTCTCATGGAATTGTGGTTTTCCTGTGCTTCATATGCAGATGATGCTCCTGATATACAGTTGCTAACACTGAGCTTTGAGCAATTTCTACATAGGGAGTAAAAAGCTACATTGACCCATTCACCCTCTCCCCTGGTCCCTTTTGAGAACAACTACAAGAATTTGTCAGGCTTTTCACTTAAGTACTTATTGTATGACCACAATGAGAGTTCTGTCTCTAGGGGCTGAGGCTCTGTGTTAGCAGATTGTTGACTTGACCCATATAAGGATTAAAACTGCAATCCCAGCAACGGATCATACACCACTAGATCTTTTTTAATGCTTATTTATTTATTTGTTTATTTATTTATTTATTCATATTTTTAATAGTTTATTGTCAAGTTGGTTTCCATATAACACCCAGTGCTCATCCCAACAAGTGCCCTCCTCCATACTCATCATCCCCCTTCCCCTCCCCCCAACCCTTATCAACCCTCAATTTGTTCTCAGCATTCAAGAGTCTCTCACGGTTTGCCTCCCTCCCTCTCCCCCACTATTTTTCCCTTTCTTCTCACCCATGGTCCTCCGTTAAGTTCCTTCTAATCCTCCTATACGTGCAAACATATGGTATCTGTCCTTCTCTACCTGACTTATTTCGCTCAGCATAACACCCTCAAGTTCCATCCATGTTGCTACACATGGCCAGATTTCATTCTTTCTCATTGCCATGTAGTGTTTCATGGTATAGATAAACCACATCTTCTTGATCCGTTTCGCAGTTGATGGACACTTGGGCTCTTTCCATATTTTGGCTATTGTTGAGAGTGCTGCTATGAACATTGGGGTACATGTGCCCCTATGCATCAGCACTCCTGTATCCCTTGGGGAAATTCCTAGCAGTGCTATTGCTGGGTCATAGGGGAGTTCTATTGTTACTTTTTTGAGGAACCTCCACTCTGTTTTCCAGAGGGGCTGTACCAGTTTACATTCCCACCAACAGTGTAGGAGGGTGCCCGTTTCTCCACATCCTCGCCAGCATCTGGAGACCTCTGATTTGCTCATTTTAGCGACTCTGAGTGGCGAGAGCATACACCACTAGATCTTTTGAAAAGGAAGGAAGGAAGGAAGGAAGGAAGGAAGGAAGGAAGGAAGGAAGGAAGGAAGGAAGAGAAGGAGGGAGGTGGGAGGGAGGGAGGGAGGCAAAAGAAACCACCACCCAAACTAAATTACCTACTTGATCTTCTCATCTCAGATCTCAGGAAAAGACCTGATCATTCATGTAGTTGCTTAATCCATGTCATTTCATTAGAGTAAACTTTTTACTAAAGTCTAATATGCATAGCAGTGCTATTGCTGGGTCATAGGGGAGTTCTATTGTTAGTTTCCTGAGGAACCTCCACACTGTTTTCCAGAGGGGCTGTACCAGTTTACATTCCCACCAACAGTGGAGGAGGGTGGGGGAAAGGGAGAGAGGCAAACCATGAGAGACTCTTGAATGCTGACAAAAACTGAGGACTGATGGATGTGGGGGGGGAGGGGGGATGGGCATGGAGGAGGACACTTGTGGGGATGAGCACTGAGTGTTATGTGGAAACTAATTTGACAATAAACTATTTGTAAAAATAAAATAAAATAAAATGTGAAAATATAAAAAAACAAAAACAAAACAAAACAAAAAAAAGTCAATATGCATATACAAAAGCACAAAAAGATGTGTCAGTTCTCTTACGTAAAAAGCTGTAAATTTTAAAAAATGTATTACTCGAGTATAGTTGCCATACAATGTTATATTAGTTTCAGGTGTATAACACAGTGATTGGACAACTCCATATATGGTGTGTACTCACTGTGTAAGTGTAACCACCACCTGTCACCACACAATGTTATTACAATATTATTGACTATCTTCCCTATGCTGTGCTTTTCATCCCAGTGACATTTATTCTGTAAGTTTGTAGTCTGTAAGTTATTTTGTAAGTTTGTACCTCTTATTCCCCTTCACCTACTTCACCCAGCCCCTTACCCACCTCCCTCCAGTTTGTTTTCTGTGTTTAAGAGTCTGTTTGGGTTTTTTGTTTGTTTGTTTTATTGTTTAGATTCCACATATAAAGAGAACCATATGGCATTTTCTTTTTCTGTCTGACTTATTTCCCTTAACATGATACTCTCGAGGTACATCCATGTTGTTGTAAAAGGCAAGCTTTTCTTCCTTTTTATTAAAAAGCCCTAACAGTAATCCACCTTACTCTATTCTAGGTTGATCTTAGGCACCATCTCTTACTGTTTCCTCACTTTCCCCTTTAGCCTCTTACAGTCCATTTTCCACAGAGCAGCCTAAGGAATCTTTTGAAAATATAAATCAAACCACACCTCCTACAAACTCACCTCCTATTACTCTTCCCTAGCCCACTTCACTTGTGGCCCTCCAGCCACAGTTGGTTTTGTTGGTTGCTTGTTTTACTTCTTCCAGTGCTGAGGTGCTTATTTCATTCAGTCCCTTTGCGCATGTTGCCTTTATACCTGTTAATACCTCCCCTCTGTTTGTTCTCATAGCTGGCTACTCCATATCCACCATATTTCAGCTGAAGTATTTCTCCATCTTCAGAGCGATCTTCCCTGCCTATCTCATCAAAATGAGGTCACCTCTCCAGGCATATTATTCTTTGTATTAGGCCCCATATTTCTCCCTCATAGCATTTATCACAGTAGTAATTTTACAGTTATTTTTAAGTTCACTTCCACTACTAGGATCTAAGCTCTGGGAACATTAAGACCATGACTTCTTGCTCCTGATTTTATCCCCAGTGCCTTTGTTGCCCAATATATGACACATAGCAGGTGTCCAAAAATATCTGGTAACTGAAGAAATGACTGAAAGAATGAATAGAATTCTGAGCTGAAGCCTCTCTCTTGATAGAATTAATCTGTCTTCACTGCAAGAAAAGACAGGATGGGAGAGGATGTAGGGAGGCTGGTGTGCCATTGAATTTGTAGGCACTAAGGAGTACGCCTATAAGCTAAAAGGGGAAATCAAGTTTATTTCATTATCAGTTAATGAGACTTGGGATTGAATGATAAAAATCTAATGTTAATGTCACTTCTGAATACTGGCTGGCAGTCTCTGAAGACAAGATAAAATGGTAATAGGACACTGAAGTTTAATCCCCCAATTAGGAAACAGCTTTCCCCAATACCCCCCACTCCCACCCCTCCAGGGACAACTCTAGTTGCTGACTGATTTTCCTTATGTGCTGTAATTATATTCAGTACCACCTTAGACACCTTAAATATCCTGAATACCCCAGTATAGGTGTGGACTTTCCTTTACACAAGCCCAGTGTATTAACAATCCAGATTAGTAGAAAGGGTAAATTATGGGGGAAAAAATTCATGTCACAGAAGTATTCTTAATAAGATTCCTTTGAATAGCCAGTTCCCTAACTGGATTTAAAATAGGATTTAATTTACAACAATATGACTTAACTGTAACCTTTTAGGGACACGAAGTAAAGATGGCTTTGCTTTATTCCCTGGCCAGACAGAGGCTTCAGCTTAGAATGCCAACTAAACCGAGCCCCTAACTCTTGCCTCACACTTACCCCTAATTTAGGTCACAACACAGCCTGATTTTCAATTCTGTTACAGCCCAGGCACTAAGACCAGACAGCCATTTCACAAATATGAGCCTTTGAGCTTTGGCGGGGGGTGGGGTGGGGAGGAGGGGTTGTGAGAAAGGGAGAGAGAGCAGCCATGACTCACTGCAAACCCATCCCCACTGCTGGAAAAAAAATAACTCTAAATGCACATCCTACTGCTTGTGAGTCAGGAATGTCATTTTCATTTATGAAGGATGGAACATTATTTTTCTCTAACATTTCAAGTGAATAACTTTACATACATTTCCCCCAATTTCCATAGGAATTTGATGCCATGGAAGCAATCAACGACGTGTCCCCAGAGCCTGACAGAGTCTTATTTTTCTTACAGGTACATTAAGATCAATACCTTTGAATTCCCCTCCTCCCTCCATTTATGTTTCTGGTGAAACCCACCCTGATTTAGGTATTCAGTGGGAGATAGGGTGGTCTGAATTCCTGATGTTATTTTAGGATCTTGGACTCATTCTTTTATTGAGTCTCAAAAGCTGAGTTTCGG
The DNA here is from genome assembly GCF_003009895.1 of Hyaena hyaena. Lineage (NCBI taxonomy): Eukaryota > Metazoa > Chordata > Mammalia > Carnivora > Hyaenidae > Hyaena > Hyaena hyaena. Next base: position 73,468 of record NW_024081014.1, read on the forward strand.
AAGTTCAGAGAAGCTTCTGCACGACGTCCCTATTACGAAGTGCTTGCCTCCCACTGTGAGACTTCCAGAGTTAGACTTGTCACATGTTATGTCAAGGAAAAGAGTGGAAAAGAGCAGAGGAGACGCCCTCTGTGTTCACTCCCCAGGGTATAGTTTCTGATTCTGTTACAAGTATTAGGAAATATACCTGGTAGAACAAAACAGAAAATTTGTTCTGGAGGAGAAAAGACAAAACCTTTGAGTTTTACAGTCTATGGCGTTTCTGGTGCTGTTGCTTCCCTCAGGAGCACAGCTCTTTTTCCAATTGTTGATATTTTTCTCGTTTTTGGGGGTCTAATGTTTGAATCTCACAGACACAGGTAATCTAACCATAATCAAAGAATTTCTCCTCTTGGGATCTGGGAATCTCCATGGGCTACAGCTTTTCATTTGGGGATATTTCTTGGCATCTATGTAGTGACTGAGCTAGGGCATGCTTTCATCTTCACAGCCATTTCCCTTAAGCTCAGCCTCCATGCCATGTACTTCTTTTGGTCCAATTTTTCCTTCCTTGACATTTGGTCCACTATTTCCATTGCCCCCAAGATGCTGCAGACCCTCTCTCAAATCCTGAGGCAGCTTCTTTTGTAGGTTGTGTGGCCCAGTTTTCCTTCTTCAGTTCATTAATGGGAGTTGAGTGATTTATGCTGCCAAGCCATGTCTTCTGACCACTATCTTGCTGTCTGCAGCTCTCTCCAGTACCCACCCCTTATGAATCTCCACACATGCATCCTGTTTGCAAGTGGGCCTTGGATGGATAGGTTCCTAAACGCCCTGGTCACTGTCATCATGAATTTCCAGCTGTCATTCTGTGCAGCCTATGAGATTGGCCACTTCTTCAATGACCTGGATCCTCTACTCAATCTGGCCTGTTCTAATAGTGAGGTGATAGAGAAGGCCACTTTCCTCCTGACCTCCTTTGTCATGGTGCACATACTGCTCAACCAGGCACTAGACTGAGTACTTGATGATTCAGGTGCTGCTTCTCCCTCCTTCCAGGGAACTGGCCAGCAGAGAAAGGACCCTCCATCGAGCCCTACAGGCTAAAGCACTTGGGACTTCCAGGTTAATCCTTGTTTGGTAAAATTGAGTTTGCCAGACAAACGCAACTCCATCAGGCTATATACTACCATATATAGATGTCCTTTAGGAGAAAATGTGGAAGACCCAATTTTGCATGCCACAAAAATATCTTTCTCCCTCTCCTTCTTTTCCTCTTTCTGATTTCTCTTATAGAAATATCTGTTGGTGCTAAGGTTTTTGGTTGTGTTCTGTATGTGTACCCATGTGTACACACACACACACACACACACACATTTATATACACGCATAGTCAGCATACCTTTCCCATCCCAACTTATTGTCTAGTACTTCCTATTATACTCTCTTAGCTTCTGCCTAGCAATGCTCTTCACCATGCCTGTCCTCAGGGTTCATTCACATTCACCTCCCCTTCTGTTATTTCTTAGATCATCTGCCCCTCCACTGAGCAGAACCATCCCTAAAATCCTAGAACTGCTATTGACTGTTCCACTCACTTGAACACTTAGTTATGCAATACCCTTGAAGGTTAGAATAACATCATTCTTATTCCTCTTAATGTCCCCTAGCATGGTGCTCTGCACAGAACAGATGCAAAAGAATTATTTGTTGATTGAATGAATCAAAGCAATCAATGTTTGGTGTATGAAGAGAGTGAAGTAAGTCACTTTTTATGCCTACTCTGGCTTCTCCTCCCCAGCTTCCCCTTCATCGTCATGACACCCCCAGCTTTCTCCACAAGCAGCTCTGACTGAGCCCTCCTCCCCTCCCAACCTTGCTCCTTGTCATGTCCTCTCATCCACTTTCCCCAGGGTGGCCAGATGTAGCTTTCTATGATCAAGCCTGGCCCTGTCCTTTCCCTGTTTCCAAGAAATCTCCATGGTTCCCCCCTGTCCCTTGGATGGAGTCAGAACTCCTAAGCCTGGCTTCTGGCCACTTCTCGAGCTCATCCTTCACCAGTCCCCTTCTCCCCTTTTGTGCTCCAGCCATACCAAATCTCTCAAATAGACTTGGAAACTCCTTAAAGACAAGATCATATACTCTCCATGTCCCTCCTACAGTATCTAGATCCAGAGTGGGACAAAAAAGCAGTTGCTCAAATAAGACATCTTCAATCAAGTTGTAATACAACCTTCACTTTATTTTCCTCTTTGTTTCCATTTATTGGCTTATGAAACCTTTTGGCTTGAGGAAAATGTAATCTCGATTGGCTGTTAGTGGTATGTATGCTTGTGTGCATACATGTGTGTGTATAACTCATTTATTTCACTTGCCCACCCTCCAGGTGGGCACCACCAGGAGCACAGATAAACCCTCCAAGAACTTCCACCTACAATATGAGTCAAAGAATGCCAAACAGTTGGGGAAACACTTTCCCAGCTGGTTCTTCCTACTCCCTTCCCGACCACCCACAGAGCTCCCTCTTGTAGAGTATCTAATTGTCCCTAATCTAGTTTTAACTTTTTGTAATTACCCTCAATTAGAAAATACAGCCTGCAGAACACACTCCTTGTGGTTAAGACATGGATCCAGAGTAGAAGTGTAATTACTTTTCAGCCTCTCAGGGGTTCTGCATGGCCTTCTGTGCAGATGCAGAATGGAAATGCTTCATCTGCTCCATGCATACATGTCTTTTTTCTTTTTTTCTTTTTCTTGCATCAAGTTTTCTGAGGTAGGTGGGGGAGCTTATTTAGTGTCTTGGCCATTGGGAATTTTTTTAATTTACTAGTCTAAGATCAACTCAGCTTAGAAACTTCAACAACTTTCCCATTGCCCTTGGGATGAAGTCCAAATGCCCCACAGAAGTGACTAACATTACCCATCACAACATCCAATAAACATGTGGCCCATCTAGAGCCCATTCATGGCCAAAACCCATAAAACTCTTGCCTCAATCTCCAGTCTCATCTGTTTTCTTGCGCTAAGAGCTTCTTTCCTCTCAGAATTTAAGTTCCTCAGACATACCTCCTCAAAACTCTCACACAGGGTGTTCTTTCTCCCCTTCCTCACTCTACTTTTCACCTGTCTTGTTCTTTGGATACCACCTAGTCTCTTTATGATATACTCTTAGAGCACCCTGGCCTTGTCATTTCTTCACCATAAATTTCTCTGCTCCTGAATTAGCTGAGTGATTATAGACATGGATATATAGGCACATAGATATACATCTTCTACTTGGACTATAAACTTCACAAAGGCAGGATCTGTGTCTGTCTTGTTGGAATGCTACATCCCCAGTACCCAGCACAGTGCTTAACACAGAATCACTGTTCAATAAATATTTGTTAATAAAAGAATACAAAGAGACATCTAAAGTCATTTCATTTATTTGATAAATGCATTATGTTGCTCTCATTGAAGATGTGATTATTTAATCATCTTATTAATAGTTTCATCTGCTCCTCAAACCACTGTGTACCTCTGTATTCCCTACCAATCATCTCACAAATGTATGCAATTCCCCTGAGGGAGCTGGAGGAGAATGTATAACTCAAGACCCATCCCTATCTGTGAGAAGCACGTCAAAGAGTGTGTCTTGCTCACATTGGTCATACAGCTTCCCTGCCAAACACAAATGGCAACACTTTTCTATTATTGTGCTTTGGTTGACGACACACTGCCTTTGCAATACAAATAGATTTTCTCTATTTAGTGAAACATTATGTTCATGATTGTACAGAGTAATTAATAGCAAATCAGATTAAATTTTCATATCTCTGTACAAGCCAAAGAGAAATTATCCTCATTAACCTGATCAGTACAAACTGTCACACTAGATTAGAAGAGCTCCAGCTTCAGTTTATATTTTAACCTCCACCATTTGGGCCAAATGACTTGTTGGTACCTCAGCGGGTACTCAGATGAGAGTGAGAGGAAACTGGGAATGGGTAAGTCAGGGGCAAGGAAAAGCAAAATGGGTTTCAAACTTGGCCTAGAGGAAGCTTGTCAATAGTACCTGTCTCAGCATCAGAAACCGATCCATATTAGCATGTCTATACAAAGGAGCCAGTCTAGAAAGTGAGGAATGTCTTATGATTCTCAAGGCAGTGACACTAATTGAGAAAGGTTGTAATTGTGTTCCAGAGAAGTATCTTCAGCAGTAAAACTCCAGAGAGAGGACCTGGAGACAGAATTCAGGACCTTATGAACAGAGGATGCCAAGAATTCAATAGGTATCAGGAACTCAGCCAAATGAATTGGATTCAGAGAGCATTCTGGCATAGGCTCCAAAATTTCTAAACTTTAAGATTTTTTCTTCCTTTTCTCAAGCTCTACAGGCTTCTCAAGTTTGCCTTCTATGTTCAACTTCACCCGTAATGCAAGATCATGCTGCCATAAAAATGAATGAAGGCACAAAGTGTGAGGACATGGTATCTGGATTCATTACTCTTTTAGCTCTCAAGATTGGGGTTTAATAAAGCTGATTGCAAAATGTATTTCTCACCACTATTAAAGTAATAGGAGGGATTGTGTGACAAATCCATCAGAATTTGTATGTCCAAATGAGAGTTATTCTTTTCACAGAAGCCCACTGGGAAATGATATACATACTCCATTGACACTAAAAACAAAATCACTGGAATTCCTTTTTTGAGTATTTGCTTTATATCCTTAGGTACATTCTTTTGGATTTCCTCAGCTGAGGTTAACTTTTTTTGTCTTTTGAGATGAATTTGCATTCTACAAATGGTCAAAAGTCTTTTTGAGCTTGGTCTGATAAATGACTCTGGAGAATAAGTAGAGTGGTACCGTTCAAATAAGTTAGACCCAGACAAACCGGCAGGGCTTATATAAGCTCTAAGAAGGGCCCAAGTATTATGGATCTAGCTCAAGCATTTAACCAAAGTGTCAGGGAGGCATGATAGTGGCAATCGTGTCATGGCAAAAAAAAAAAAAAAAAAAAAAAAGTCCTCCGTTAAGTTCCTCCTAATCCTCCTATATGTGCAAACATATGCAAGAAACAACTTCCTTGACCTCCACCGCAGCAATTTCTTACTTGACACATCCCCAAAAGCAAGGGAATCAAGAGCAAAAATAAACGATTGGGACCTCATCAAGATTAAAAGCTTCTGCACGGCAAAGGAAACAATCCACAAAACTAATAGGCAACCAACGGAATTGGAAAAGATAGTTGCAAATGACATATCAGACAAAGGTTAATATCCAGAATCTGTAAGGAACTTACCAAACTCCACACCCGAAAAACAAACAACCCAGTGAAGAACTGGACAGAAGATATGAACAGACACTTCTCCAAAGAGGACATCCCGACGACCAACAGACACATCAGCATCCCTCCTCATCAGGGAAATACAAATCAAAACCACACTGAGATACCACCTCACGCCGGTCAGAGTGGCTAAAATGAGCAAATCAGAGGACTCTAGATGCTAGCGAGGATGTGGAGAAACGGGCACCCTCCTGCACTGTTGGTGGGAATGTAAACTGGTACAGCCCCTCTGGAAAACAGTGTGGAGGTTCCTCAAAAAAGTAACAATAGAACTCCCCTATGACCCAGCAATAGCACTGCTAGGAATTTCCCCAAGGGATACAGGAGTGCTGATGCATAGGAACACATGTACCCCAATGTTCATAGCCGCACTCTCAACAATAGCCAAAACATGGAAAGAGCCTAAGTGTCCATCAACGGACGAATGGATCAAGAAGATGTGGTTTATCTATACGATGGAATACTACATGGCAATGAGAAAGAATGAAATCTGGCCATGTGCAGCAACATGGATGGACTTTGAGGGTGTTATGCTGAGCTATCTGCTATTAATTGGTGGGAAGACCACTCTGACTTAGTAAAAAGTCAGAATATCTTTCAAAACTATAAAGTAATACCGCTACTAATATTGACTCATCTTCTTTAGAAATTTCCTTCACAGAATAAGTTCAGAAACATATTCCATTCCAGGGGCACCTGGGTGGCTCAGTCGGTTAAGCGTATGACTTCGGCTCAGGTCATGATCTCATAGTTCGTGGGTTCGAGCCCCGCATCAGGCTCTGTGCTGACAGCCAGCTCAGAGCCTTGTAGCATGTTTCTGATTCTCTATCTCCTTCTCTCTCTGACCCTCCCCTGTTCAAGCTGTCTCTCTCTCTCTCTCTCAGAAATAAATAAAACATTAAAAAATTTAAAAAAGAAACATATTTCATTCCAGTCGTGCTACAAGAGAAAGCTGTGACTCATGCTTGTGGGACATTTTTCTGTTTTCCTGAGATATGACCCCATACCAGTTATTCTTGAGCCAAAGACTCCAGAACGTTGGGGCACCTGGGTGCCTCAGTCAGTTAAGCATATTACTCTTGATCTCAGTGCAGGTCATGATCAAATGGTTCCTGACTTAGAGCCCTGAGTCAGGCTCTGCACTGACAGCACGGAGCCTGCTTAGGATTCTATTTCCCTCTTTCTCTGCCCCTCCCCTTCTAAATAAATAAATAAAAGCAAACTTTAAAAAAGATTCTCCACACCTTTAACTTCTCCCACTAACTTGGCCTTGGTTCTCTCTTTTTTTCAGCTGCCACTACCACTACCCAAGGACTGAGAGCTTCCATGAGTTCTCTATATTTCTACGTACCAAGCTGACTTTATGCAAATGAACTTAACTGTTAATAGATTGACTTTGGTATTATTCTTTGTTATTATTACTTCTAAATGTATACACAGTGAATAGTATTACTGAGAGGATTGCTTAATGGGATGTGTATTAATAAATAGAAAAGTATAGTCGAGTTTCACACGTAAATGAAACTTGCATTAATTACCCATATGATTCTGTTTAAGCTATTAACTTACCAAACAAACATATCTTTTCTTTTTGTGAGGTTTACATTATGTGTATTAACCCTAACTACAATGATATGTCATTTATCTGAAAGTTCCCTTCCTGGAAACCATAATTGTCTAGTACTCTCAGAGCTAAAAACTAAGACTTAACCTATAAAAATCTTAGAGCATCCAGAAGAGATGATATAAAATCTATACACCAAAACTCATGCAGAGTACTTATAGAAAAACTCCCAAGGCTTTTAGTCTTACTTTCTACACAATTGTAACTCAGCTTGGTTTCTGAGTCTAGTGTAGAATAGAAAATGTCAAAGGGCTACTGAAGGCATAAACAACATTATCATCAAGCAAAGACTTTAGAAAGAAGACAGGATAGTTGTAAAAATAAAGACAGCCTGGGACTGTTTATTGGATGATTAAGCAGTCTGATGCACCTCAACATAGCTCCTAAGGACACCCCTTACATCCCAGCCCAACTCAATGATCAGTGTCTCTAAAGATGGCTGGAATCAACCTGAAAAGGGCAAATTATGTCAGGTTCACTTGGCATGAAAGGACAGAGACCTATCCATTAGAAACAATTACAATGAAAAGGACTTGGCTACTGCAAGGATGCTTCTATTATTTGGGACATGCACTTGCAACATTTCCTTCCCGGCCAATGCCAAACAGATCAGATGTTAAGATATCTGCCAACCAAGGCATGTCTCACTAGGTTCTGCTAGCCTGGTTTCAATAAACAGATAGGGTTTGTGATGAACACACTGTTTATATGTTAGTAAAACAGATGCTAATGAAACTTTCTGAAACTGTTTCTCTCCCCTCCCTCAAGTGGCACACTCATGAATACCACCAGCATAGGTGGTGTCCAAGTTATTTACAGCTTTGAGGTAATGACGTGGATGTCTGTATGTGTATGGGGGGGGCAGGGAGGATGGGGTTGTTCTCCAGGGATGAGCCCTGAAGCTCCAGAGAGTTTATTAACACTGCCTTTTAGACAAAAAGGACGCTTCGGCTGGCCACTTTGTTGTATCTTATTTCAGAAGAAATGTGCTCTAGCAAGAAAGGAAGGTACTGATAAGTAAAAGTATTTTTCCAGGCATCTCATGAAATCACGGGGTTTCCTCTCACCTTGTTACCAATAATAAACACATGGGGGTGGGGGGCAGGGGAGAAATGCAAAATAATGACCTCCCAAGGAGCTGTTTTGTACTTGCTTTTAATAACTCCTCCTGTGCCCATCTCCCTGTGAAGTCCTTTATAGTTAAAATGCCTGCTTTAACTAAGTCAGGTGTGACCAATTAAAACCACCAACTCCGAAGTGAATGAGGCGCTAACTCCTTAATCCCGACAATTAGTGTGCAAAAAAGAAGGAAAATGATGAAAGAGGCAAGCTATTGGCTATAGGAAAAGGAGCTACTTACAAATCTGAATGCAGGGAGTGAATAGGTTGCTTGTAAGTAACCGTATTGTGTGTGTATCTATAAGTATGATTTATGTGTGTATCTTATATAGAGACATTTATATGAAATATGATGTGTGTATATATTCATATATATATATATATATGGGTAATATGGGTGTCTGTGTAAATAGGGCATTTAATACTGGGGTTGTTTAGTGGAGGGATAGAGTCCAATACACCTCAACATAGCTCCTAACAACATTCTATGTCTCAGCCCAGGCCCCAATTATAAGTGTCCATAAAGATGGCTTGAAATCATCCAGAAAAAGTAAAATTGTATCAGATTCAATTGGTATAAGAAGACAGAAAAATATCTGTTTGAAACCATCACAATGAAAAAGACTTTGTTACTTGAAAGGATGTTTCTATTATTTGGCACATGCACTTGTAAAGAGCACATCTTTCCCTGCAAATTGCAAACACATAAGGTGTTACAATATCTGCCAAGCAAAGCATGTCACACTAGGTTCTTCCAGTGTGAGTATGGAACTCTGTGTCAGCATTTTGTGTCTGTGGGATATGTGTTGTGTGCTGGCTCATGTTGGGGTGTGTTTATGCATGTAGAAATGGGCAGATATGCAAGGATTTACTTTTTTTTAAGAGGATGTACTTTTTATTTATTTTATTTTTTATTTAATTATTTTGAGAGAGAGAGAGAGTACAAATAGGGGAATGGCAGGGAGAGAGGGAGAGAGAGAGCCGCACTGTCAGAGCAGACCCTGATGCGGGGCTCAAACCCATGAACTATGAGATCATGACCTGAGCTGAAGTCAGACGCTTTACCAACTGAGCCACCTAGGCACCTCGAGAGAGGATGTACTTTTTAAATGAATTCAATCTAGTGCAGGTGGTTTCTGCTTAGCCTCTTGTCTTGACTATCATTCTTCCTAATTTCCTGTTCTGGTACACTAGTTCATCTTTTTCAATGGATATTCCATGGATCAAATCTGGCTCAGTTGGAGATTGTTCAGATTATTTGATCCTGCCCACCGGCAGAGCCCGACAACCCCATTGCTGCATCTTGTAGTCTCAACTGCATCCTCTTACCAAATCTTCCACCTGTTTGGTCCATTCTGGCCAGAGCTACTTCCTTTAAAGTGACCTAATGACCCTGCTTAGGCCCAGTTAAGCACTAGTCATGGCAGGACCAGGGTCAGGAGAAAGGTGACAAGGTTGGACTGCAGGGTTTTGTGCAGTGTGACCCAGGCTTCCTTGGGCACAGTAGGAACTTGAATGCATGAGATGTTGCCTGATGAGGGGAACTGCCAATTTGGGGTTGAAGGAAGCATACTGGGAGCTCCCAGGGCCCTTGCCCAAAAAGAAAGCCAAGTGGAGAAGTGAAAAGAGAGCCAAGTGTCATGGGGTCATCGGTAATGGGTCATTGGTGAGAGGAAGGAAGAAGAGAGAAGAGTAGAAACAAAATATGGAGTGTTCTGGAATATGACTCCAAAGAACCAAGGGAGTACCAATACTGTCCCTAGGAACACACCAGCCATTTATTGAGAGACTGCTACATGCCAAATATGTGCCAGGTACTGGGCATATCTTAGTAAACAGGACATAGCTCCTTGTCTCAAGGAGCTCACTGCGCATTTGAAGAGATAAGAAGCAAGTTATTTTTCATATTTGTGTGTGAGAAGTTCCACAGTAGCTGTAAGAGAAGGCTTCCTGGGGGAGAAAACAGAGTTATGGGAATAGTTGGGAGGGGGAATGAATATTTAAAGGCCAATCGCTTGGCTTCAGGATAAAGTCCAAATGCCTTGGCTTGGAATAGAGGCCCTTCATAAACTGGCTCCAGCTTCTCAGGTCTCAGCTGTTGCCACCATGGCCACACAGTCTATATCCAGCCTCACTGGATTACTGGCAGTAGTTTGGACATGTCTACTCTCTTTCACTTCCAAACCGTCACAGGTGATGATCACTTTACATGGAATGGCCTCCCGAGGCCTCATCCATGCAATCCTACTTATTTATCTTGATTTGGCTCAGGCAACACCTCCACTGGAAGGATTCCCTTAACCTGACCAAGACCTCTCTCTCAGACTGGTTTGGGTGTCTCTATTAGTTTGTTAGGGCCTCCATAACAAAGTACCACAAACTGAGTGGTCTAAAGAACAAAAATTCACTTCCTCACAGTTCTGGAGTCCAAAAGTCTAAGATCAAGTCAGCATTGATTTCTTCTGAGGGCAGTCAGGAAGAATCTGTCCCGCACCTCTCTCCTAGCTTCTGGTGGTTTGCTGACAACCTTTGGTGTTTCTTGTCTTACAGAAATAGCATTCCAATATTTGCCTTCATCTTCACATGCCATTGCCCCTGTGTGTGTCTTTGTGTCTAAATTTCCTCTTTTTATAAGGACACCAGTCATATTAAATTGTGGCCCACCTTACTGACCTCATTTTAACTTGATTACTTCTGTAAACACCCTATCCAAGTAAGGTCACGTTGTAAGGTACTTGGCAATAGGAATCCAAATATCTTTCTTTGGGGGACAAAATTCAACCCATAACAATGACTTATTCCAGGACTGACATAGGACCCTGTAATTGTAACAGCATTAACCAACCTGATTATAATTCCCTGTTTACTTGTCTGTCTCTTTCACAGCCCCATGAAAGCAGGACCATGCTTTATTCATTGTCATAACCATAGTATTTGAAACATAATCAAGCACATGGTAGGTATTCAGTACATGTCTGTCATGGTGTGTCACTCCTTTGATCAGAGACCAATCCCTTCACATGTTCTCTGGACCTCAGACCTTCCAGCCCTTACAGGGGCCATAAAACACTATATCCTCCTGGTCTCTCTCATCTTCAACTTCTCCCTTTCTGATCAATTCTTCTTCATAATGGCATTCAGACATTTTCTATTATTTCACATTGTAAAAACATCTTCCCTTGAGCTCTCTGTTCCAACTCTCACCAAACCTATTTCTTTTCAGAGCCAGTCTTCTCCAAAACATTTTCTACACAGTGTCATCTTCATTACAACAAATGTTTTCTTTCTTATTTTGAGAGAGAGACAGAGAAAGACAGAGAGAGAGAGAGAGAGAGAGAGAGAATCCCAAGCAGGCTTTGCACTGTCAGCACAGGGGTTTTTAGGGTTTGATCCCACAAACTGTGCAATCCTGATCTGAGCTAAATCAAGAGTTGGATGCTTAACTGACTGAGCCACTCAGGTGCCCCCACTTTTTATTCATTTTCATTGCTTTATCTCACTCCAGTGTGGCTTCTGCACCCATCACTGTACCAAAAGTTCTGTTCATGAGGTCATCAATGTCCTCCATGGTATCAGATACAATGGACTCTTCTTTGTCCTCAGCTTGTTTCTTCTCTCAGCGACCTTCAGTATAGTTTAGCAGCCTTTCCTCCCTAAACCATTCTCTTCTCAAAAAAATATTTTATCTTCCCTCTACTGGCATGTATGGATTTCCTCCTACCTCTCTATCTCTCCTCAGTCTTATTTGCTGATTTTTCTTCCTCTACATGACCTCTAAATTGTGGAATTCCCAGGGCTCCATTCTGAGTTATCTCTTCTCCTTCTGAACTGCTTCTGTACATGATTTTACCCATTTCCAGGCTTTTTTTTATTTTTGAGAGGGAGGAGGAGCAGAAGGAGAGAGAGAATCTTAAGCAGGCTCCACACTCAATGTAGACCCCAATGTGGGCCTCAGTCCAATGACTCTGGGATCATGACCTGAGCTGAAATCAAGAATTGGACTCTTAACCAACTGAGCCACCCAGGCGCCCCATTCCCAGGATTTTAAATGCCATCTACATGCTGATGGCTTCTAAACTCAGATTTCTAGCCCAGATATCTCTTCTAAGTTTCAGACCAGTTTAACATTTGCTGCTATATCACAATACTCTCATACAAAACTGACTTCATCATTGCTCTTCATCACCAAACCTGTGGCACAAGCACATATTCAATTCACAAACCAGTAACCTGAAAGTTATTACTGATGCCTTCCTCTATAATCCATCAACAAACCCTATCATTTCTACTTCTGAATACATAGAGCTCAATTCATTCCTCCCCATCTCTGCCACTACTTTCCTAGCCCACGCTACCATCATCTTTCACTGGTAACATTGTAGTAGTGCCTTAATTGGCTTCTCAATGTCTCTTAGCCCCCAGTCCTATTAAAAGTCATTCTGTACATATCAGAGTGATTTTAAAATATAAAATTGATTATATCACTCTCCTAAAAACCATTTGAAGAGTTCTAATCTTACAGTGAAATCCAGTGAGACCTTGTATTATCTATTTCCTGCCTACCTCCCCAGCCCCATCTTCCATGTTCTTCTATTTGATCACCACACTGTAACCACACTAGTGTTTTCTTTGATCCCAAACACATCAAGGTCTTTACCACTTCAGGATCTTTCTGTGGGCTAATCTCTCTGTTGAAACCCTTCTCTCCCCTACCCTACATTATGGCCTATATATATATTTTTTTCCTGGTTCTTTTTTTTTTTTTTTTTACAAATAGTTTATTATCAAATTAGTTTCCACATAACACTCAGTGCTCATCCCCATAAGTGTCCTCCTCCATGCACATCCCTCCTCCCCCCCACATCCATCAGTCCTCAGTTTTTGTCAGCATTCAAGAGTCTCTCATGGTTTGCCTCTCTCCCTTTTCCCCACCATTTCCCCTCTTCTCCCCCATGGTCCTCCATTAAGTTCCTCCTAATCCTCCTATACGTGCAAACATATGGTATTTGTCCTTCTCTGCCTGACTTATTTCACTCAGCATAACACCCTCAAGGTCCATCCATGTTGCTACACATGGCCAGATTTCATTCTTTCTCATTGCCATGTAGTATTCCATGGTATAGATAAACCACATCTTCTTGATCCATTCGTCCGTTGATGGACACTTAGGCTCTTTCCATGTTTTAGCTACTGTGGAGAGGGCTGCTATGAACATTGGGGTACATGTGCTCCTATGCCTCAGCATTTCTGTATCCCTTGGGTAAATTCCTAGCAGTGCTATTGCTGGGTCATAGGGGAGTTCTATTGTTAGTTTCCTTAGGAACCTCCACACTGTTTTCCAGAGGGGCTGCACCAGTTTACATTCCCACCAACAGTGCAGGAGGGTGCCCGTTTCTCCACATCCTCGCCAGCATCTAGAGTTCTCTGATTTACTCATTTTAGGCACTCTGACTGGCGTGAGGTGGTATCTCAGTATGGTTTTGATTTGTATTTCCCTGATGAGGAGGGATGCTGAGCATCGTTTCATGTGTCTGTTGGCTATTAGGGCCTATATTTACCTGGTCTTTCTGGTCTCTAATCAAATGCCATATTCACAGAGAAGTCTTTTCTTATGCTTCCAAACAAATAGAAATTAGTTACCTTTGTTATATGCCTTCCCAACAGACTAATTTTCCTTCACAGCATTTATTATGGCATCAAATTATGGAAGGATTATCAGAATAGAGGCAGTACTTGAAGCTAAGGAAACAACAATAATCTACTACGGAAGGAAGATATTAACTATTCAGCTCATCACTTAGCAAGTATTCATTGTGTGTCTCTTATGCCAAGCATTCTTGTAGGCACTGAAGATGCAGTGGCAAACCACCAGATGTGATTACTGCTTATACATAGGTCCGCAGTGAATCCATGGAGACACAGGAGAGAATCAATTCACTAAATGTGTGGGATGGGAGAAAACAATCAGGTAAGTCTTTCCAGTGAGGATGATGATGGATTCAAGTATTAAAAGATGCAGGAGCAGGGGCTCCTGGGTGGCTCAGTCGGTTGGGCGTCTGACGTTGGCTCAGGTCATGATCTCATGGTCCGTGGGTTTGAGCTCCGCATTGGGCTCTGTGCTGACAGCTAGCTCAGAGCCTGGAGCCTGTCTTTGGATTCTGTGTCTCCCTCTCTCTCTGACCCTCCCCTGTCCATGCTGTCTCTCTCTCAAAAATAAATTAAAATACATTAAAATTAAAAAAAAAAGATGCAGGAGCATTGGCCAGATGAAAAACAAGTATGGGCAGGATCTTCCAGGCAAAAGGTATGAGTAAGGATGCACAGGTGTGATATGACAAACTGAGACAGAGCTGGTGGGAGATGAGACTGGCAAAGGAGAAAGAAGCAGGGCCATGGAAAACCTTGAATTCTATGCTGAAGAGCTCAGATTCTATCCTCCGAAGATAAGTCTGTTGTGTGCAGTGCTGGGTACTTGAGTGTACCGCTAGAAATGGCTTTCTGTCTCTGTCCTTGATAGATTTACAATTTCACTAGAAAGATAGGGCATATACATAAAACATAAAGAGCAGTGCATGCTACTTGTCAAAGGAAGGGAAATAAACAATTTCTCAGGGGAAAAAATGACATGAACAGGGCAGTCAGGGAGAGTTCCAAGAGAAAGTAGAATTTGAGTGGGTTCTTAAAGGAAAAACATGGGGCCAATTTAGCTAAGCAAGGGACATTCTGAGCATTGTGTTTGTTCATATGTCTTACTAAATGCTTTGCTAGGTCTTTATACTAGGTCCTTTCATGTTAATTATATAATTACTCTTAAAATTAAGGTAAATAAGAATATTGTAATTTTACATGCAGAGATTCTCTTTATAGGTAGTGCTTTCAAGAACTATATAGTCTATAATGTAAAAAACATAAATTCTGAGCAATTTGAACACCAAGACCACCAAGGCTGTAATATCTTTGAGGTCAGAAGCTGCATGTACATTGTTCACTATTCTTTTCCTAGCACCTAGCACAATGCCTGGATAATATTAGGCTATCAATAAATTTTTTTCAATAAATATTTTAGTCAATAAGCAAATACAGGTATTCTCTCCCTTAACACAGAAGAATCTTTTTTGCTTTACCTCTTTCTTAAAGCATAGCTTGAATATAACAGTCAGTAATGCTAGGTCTCTGGTAACAGATACAAAATCAAGAACCAAAAGCACAAATGAGGCCAGCAAGGCAAACTCGGGTACACAGCAGAAGGAAGGTCTAAGGAGGGAGCAGAAAGAAAGAAATGGCTGTGGGTAGCTGTAAGTGCTAGAGAATATTCAGCTTAGAAAAGAGTGCTTTGAGGCAATCTACATGTCTCACAAATTGTGTTTAATGTACAACTAGTCTTCTACTCTGTTTCCATATATTTTATTAGATTACACCTTTATTTTTTTAATCTTATAGGAATAGCACAGTTATCACTCCCCCTCCAACCCCAGAATCCCCAGTCTCATTTATAAAACACACACACACACACACACACAGACACACACACACACACACACACGAAATTGAACACAACTAATGCACACTTGCCAATACCTATCTTCAGGATCGAGCTTTTGGGGGAATTATATACAGAAACTATTTATTTTCTATCCCAGAATAGTAATTTCCCCTCCTAGGAAGTGCCGCTCCCCTCTCACAGTATACACGTGCTCAAGGAAAGCTACATAATTTCAAAGACATTAAGATAAATCTACCAGCTCTTCCCCCAAATCAGCTAAATAGATGATTTGAGTATTAACCAATATTTTGCTTATAAATATTATAATCTATCCTATACTTTCCTAATCTGGCTGAGAACTCCCTGAGAATAAGGATGGTGCCTTGACCTTCAGACTGCCATCATTTTTTTTTTAATATTTTATTTATTTTTGAGAGAGAGATAGAGACAGCATGAGCAGGGGAGGATCAGAGAGAGAGGGAGGCACAGAATCTGAAACAGCCTCTAGGCTCTGAGCTAGATGTCAGCACAGAGCCCGACGCGGGGCTCGAACCCACGAACCGCGAGATCATGACCTGAGCCGAAGTCGGACGCTCAACCGACTGAGCCACCCAGGCGCCCCATTTTTTTTTTTTAATATTTTATAGACTGCCATCATTTTTGTTGATTAAATGGAACATATCATTGTAGGATCAAATTCTCAGCTTCCTCAGGGCCTCCTTGACATCTTTGTTTTTGAGGCTGTAGATAAGGGGGCTACACATAGGAGTGACAACAGTATAGAGCAAGGAGAAGGTTTTGAGAACTGGCACCTGGCCGGCCAAGGGCACAGCATAGATCAGGATAAAGGTCCCATAAAACAAGGTCACAACCACTAGATGAGAAGAACAAGTGGAGAAGGCCATCTGTCTAACAGTCATGGAAGGTATATTCAAGACCATGAAAAGAACCTTCCAGTAGGAGACTAGGATTAGTCCAAAGGGGGCCAAAGTCACCAGCACTGTTAGACTCATGCAGACCAGGTTGACCAGATGGGGATCTGAGCAGGAGAGCTTCTTCAGAGGTTTCAGGTCACAGAAGAAATGGTTAATCTCATTGCCACCACAGAAGATCAAACTGGATACCATAGTAGCCTGGAATGCAACTGCAACTGTGAAGCCACCAACCCACGAACCAATTACTAGCCCCACACATATGGTTCTATGCGTTAATGTTGGATAGTGCAAGGGCCAGCAGACAGCCAGATAGCAGGGCTCGAACCCACGAACCGTGAGATCATAACCTGAACCAAAGTTGGACACTTAACAGACTGAGCCACCCAGGTGCCCCATTTATGACTTTCTTTATCAGAGCATGACATAGGAGCTAAAATGCCAGGACAGAAGCAGAGAATCATTCCATTGACGATACTGTGCGATCCATGCTTGTTTGGTAGTGCCATCCATGAAATAGCAGAATGGTAGCTTCTAGAGAGAGGAGATTCCAGAAAAACAGGTGTACATTCTAAAACATAATGAAGACTTCTTATTTTTAAATCTTACCACACAAAACACTGGATTTCAGGCTACTGGAAAGAAAGCCCAGCATCTGACATCTGAAAACACTCGTTAGACTCATGTGAACACATATGAGTGCACACATGCATATACACATCCATCTGGAGCTACACAATCAGGTAGAGACAGACACATGCTATCATCTTTGCTATCACTTTTAAAAATTTGGTTTTCACAGAGCAGTCTTCTAGAAGTGAAATATTTGCTCCTTGAAACTTTGCCTGCAATTCGGATATACTGGCATTAGAGAGGCAGTAGTGGCCATGGGTTAGATCATAAGGCCCAAATAGACAGGCTTGCCATATACAACATGGGCAGCAAAAGGTAAATTAGCATGTCTTCTCTTTCAATTGTTTTATTGGTCTGTTCTGTGAGGCAGTATAGTATAATGATTAAACACGGGAACACCAGTGCCACACTGCCAAGGATCAACTCCCAGTCTCTCCATTTACTGGCTGGGTGACCTTGGGCAACTTACTTAGGCTCTCTGGGCCTAAGTTTCTCATCTGAGAAATGAGGCTAATAGTAAGTTCTCACAGTGTTGTTTTGAAGAGTAAATACATGTAAAGTAATTAAAACAGTGCCTGACACATAGTAAGCACTAAATAAACATTAAAATTTTTAAATTTTTCTTTACAAAATAAAATTCTTTGTGAAAACAGCCCCACAGGAGCATTAAGCAACGTTACTAATCACTATATTTAAATAAGATAAAGCAATATAAATGCATGGGAAGAAGCTGTATAGCTCTCATTACTTCTCAACTGTTACCTATCACCACTTAATTTCACCACTTAATTTAACTTAAAGATAATTGAAGATAGCACTCATATCTATTTATAGAGGTATATAAGGATTAGATGAAATTATGAATATAAAGTGCCTGCCACATAAAAAATGGTCAATAAATCATGGCTAATAATAGTACTAACAATAATTTGCCTGAAGTTGTGAAGCATGAGTTGAGATTCACAGTTCTGTGTGCCTCCAACATTCATGATCTTTCCACAATGCAAACCAACTCACCGCCTACCATTAATTACACATGTGTACGTGTTTATTTTTGTCTTTATGTGAAAATTTTCTGGAATTCTGTCTAAAAGGATTAAAGGCAAACATTCCACCATAATCTGATACCTTTAAAGCAGGCTTCTTCTGACACACCTATTTTGCACCAGGTACCCACCACGCATAAGACATGAGTACTCATACTTTCTTGGTTCCTCTGGTTCCAGTTCCTACCCAGCTTCCTTTAAGGAGAAACTTGGGGTTTTTACTGGGAACTTTCAACCCAGGTTCTTACCTGTTTGTCAAGAGGTACAATCCAGACTCATTCTCCTTGCTCTCCCCCAATATTGCAACCATCTTTAACCATTTCTTTTAAAAATAAATCTTTACCCCAACTTTGTCACTGCCTTCCCTTCTTTCTTGATTTACTTTTTATTTATAGCACCTATCACTCTAACATAGAATATATTTTTGCTTAACTCCTTCCTAATTGTTTTCTTTAATGTAGGCTTTACAAGAGTATCAATTTCCTCTCTTTTATTGACCACTGAATCCCCAACACCTAGGACATTGGCTGATGCAGAGTAGACACAATAAATATTTGCCGAATAAATTTATAAGGCAGTGTTATAGTAAATAGTCTTTTTACTTTTGGAGCCAAAACAGAGCCACATTCAGATCTTAGCTCTACCACTTATTAGTATGTCACCTTGAGCTACTCACTTAACCTCTATGTGCTCCCATTTCCTCATCTGTCAAGTAAGAATTGTGGCAAAGCCTACTAAGAGATCCCAAATATCCATTCCCTCCTTCTTCTAAAGCAGCGGTTGACTAACTTTTTTTTAAACGCCAGAGGTTTTAGGCTTTGCAGGCCATCTGGTCTTCACCACACTATTGACAAACGCCATTGTTGTAGGAAAGCAGCATAGATAATACATAAATGAATGGAAGTGACTTTGTTGCAATAAAACTTTATTTACCAAGAAAAAAGCCATTGGGCCTCAAGCTCTAGTTTTCTAACCCCTGTAGCTGGATACATGGCTGCCTAGCTAAAGCCCACATTTTCTTTGCAGCTTGGTCATGCCAATAGGATGCGAAGTGAATGATGTGCATAACTTTTAGATTGTTCCATTAAAAGAAAAATGCATTTACTCACCTTTTCCTTTTTACTCTTCCTGCTGGCTGGAATACAGACCTGACAGGAGAACCAGCAGCTGCCATCTGGGGCCATGAGATGGAAGCTGAGTATTGAAGGGAGCAGAGCAATAGCACAGAAGCAGCCTGGATCCTCAACATGGTATCCCAAACAGCCTACCAGGTCTTTTCATGAAGATACATACATTTCTACATTGTCTAAGTCACTGAAGTTTTTTAATCTTTTGTTACAACAGTATAACCTGTATCCTAACAGATGATTATAACTATCTCATAGGATATTATGATTATTCGACAAGAGAATCCATATGAAGTGCTTAGCACAATGGCTGGCAAATCATAAATGGCAGCTGTCATTATTTCTGTTGTTAGTGACTTCATGGCTCATCTCCATTCTTCCCTTTCTCCAGCATCTTTAAATATCTTCTCCTAACCTAATTTCGCTTCCCTCAAGACCCAATGCTGGGTTAAACCTTTGAGATGGATTCAACAACTTCCTATCTCCATGGGCTTAACAACTCCCCACTCACTTAGAAATGGAATTTATTTTTTTATGTTATGAATGTGTTTTATTTTATAAAACTACATACGAATATCCATCTCTGTACAGTACAGTTTTATTTTCTCTTTTGTACATATAATCAAGAAATGTAAATATTTTTTAAAATATAATTTATTGTCAATTTAGCTGACATACAGTGTATACAGTGTGCTCGTGGCTTCCGGGGTAGATTCCTGTGATTTATCACTTACACACAACCCAGTGCTCATCCCAACAAGTGCCCCTCTCGATGCCCATCACCCATTTTCCACTCTCGCCTGCCCCCCCCCCATCAACCTTCAGTTTGTTCTCTGTATTTAAGAATCTCTTATGGTTTGCCTCCCTCTCTCTCTGTTTGAAACTATTTTCCCCTCCCCTTCCCCTATGATCTTATGTTAAGTTTCTCAAGTTCCACATATGAGTGACAACATATGATACTTGTCTTTTTCTGACTGACTTATTTCACTTAGCATAATACCCTCCAGCTGCAACCACGTTGTTGCAAATGGCAGGATCCCATTCTTTCTCATTGCCAAGTAGTATTCCATTGTATATATAAACCACATCTTCTCTGTCCATTCATCAGTTGTTAGACATTTGAGCTCTTTATGTAATTTGGCTATTGTTGAACATGCTGCTATAAACATTGGGGTACATGTGTCCCTATGAATCACCACTCCTGTACCCTGTTGGTGGGAATGCATATGGTTGCAGCCACTCTGGAAAACAGTGTGGTGGGTCCTCCAAAAATTAAAAATAGAATTACCCTACAACCAGGAAGGGAATTTAAAGGTAAACAATCAGATTTTGCCCTTTTCCTGAATAAAGGACAAATAACCTTGTTCACATTCCTAAAGAACTAGATAAGCAAACTTAAAACTGGGGTACACATAGTATGAGACCAGTGGTGCTCAATTAAGGGTGATTTTGCAACACCCTCCCAACATTTGGCAGTGTCTTCAGACATTTCTGGTTGTCACAAGTGGAGAGGTGGGCTACCACTGGCACCCAGTAGGCAGAAGCCAGAGATGTAGCTAAATACCCTACAGTGCACAGAACAGTCCCCTACAACAAATAAGAAATGTGAATAGCACTGCTGTTGAGGAACATTGCCTTAGCAGCACAGGATGACTTCCCAGGGAGGTACACAGACAGAGAGAGTTTTAAGAGAATTTATTTTCTAACTTAAATCTGGACTATTCTCTAAGATTGTTGTGCTATAAATGTGTCTGAGCTTGAAGAGTCATTCTGGTTCCCCTTTCTCACCTCTACTTTTACAATTACCCTTCGCCTAATTTACAAGAGGAAGGTCTACCTATTAAGCATCTTGAATCTCACCTTCGCTGTAGGCAGTTGTTTCTCCAAGATCCCAGAGTACAGTATAGCAGAGTCAATAAGATCCTAGAGTTGGAGCATAGTCCCTAGTTCTAATTAATTCTCTGTCACTTAGTCACTGTGTGATGTTTATTTATTTATTTACTTACTTAATTTATTTAAACACTTGGGAATCTTGTGGTCACAGGGACATTTTAGTTTAAACTTTCATTTCATATGCATCTTTTTGTAAAGATGTATGATACAATGATCAAGAGATCTTCAGGTACAAAAATATGTATGACTTTAGGATAAAATACGGTGGGAAAAGTGAACATAAATGTGGGTTCAAAAAGAAAAGGCAATGGTGTTAAATGCATGCCTGTTAGAAAACTTGTGCATTTATATTTTAATGGGTGACAGTGGCTATAAAGACTCTACAGTATTTAGAAGCTATTGAAGAAGTTAAAAAACTGAGGCAAGAGTTTATTTATTTTTTTTTTTGGTAATTTTAACCTGTCAATATTTACAAGGTGTGTTTGTATCTAGTTGAAATTGTGATGAACAATTTCTAAATGTCAGTTTGAAAATGTTCAAGGGGGTAGAGTACATTGCAATGTTTAAGGAGCTAGGTTACTGCTGAATCCCCTCTGTGTTCTTTCTTGCTTGATGAAAAAAATAGAAAGGGGAAAAAAACGGTCACACAGAGATGTCATTAAAATGCAGCAGCAAGTCCTACTGCACAAGACCGGTTTTCTCCGGTCTCCACTCGCCCTGCCAGCTAGCTTCCAAGTGTTTTTCCCCCCTGCTCAAGAAGTTCTTCATGCTCCCCCAGCCTTCCTTTTAAGCCAATACCTAGTTTTTCCCTTTTTATAAAATAATGACTCTCTTAGTCACTGCTGCAGGTTTCCTGTACACTTAAAGCCCGCCTATGACTCAACATGCTTTTAGCAAGTGGGGCTCCAGATACAATCCACAATTATCAGGCAGAACTTTGAAAAAATATATTAAAAGAAAAGAAATTTTAAAACAGTGCTATAGGACAGTCCACACGCGCACGCACACACACTCTCTCACTCACATACTCAAACACATACAGGCTGTGCTCACAGAGAAGTTCTCTTCCCTATGCCAAGAAAACTACTGGGAAAATGGGCAAGTTGAGCAAATGAATTAACTCAGCTGTTTGTTTTTATGCAGGAAATGGCAAACCTGGCTCGTGTGTGTGTGTGTGTGTGTGTGTGTGTGTTGCAACCTTTACTGTTTCAGGTCAGTTGTGAAACTGGTGTGTGTTCACAGGCTCAGGAAAGTAATTTCATATGTGCACACAAACATACATCTGTGCACACAAAAGACAGTGTGATTGTAGCTATAATGAGCAAGGGAGGGTGTACTTTATGCTATCCACCAGACTAGACCTACATTTTCACACTGAAATCAGAGAACATAACCTTAAAATAGAAACAGCAATAAACAAAATAGTTCACTTTAATCCTGATTGGTTTGCACAACATAGTTCTACACTGGACTCTGACCTGGTAGATGTCTCTTGCCTCACTGGAAGTCAGAGCTGCCATTTGATTCTTCCCTTTTTAAGACAGCCTCTTCACACTCCAAAAGAAGCCAAGGAAGATAATTCTTCCTTAAGCACTTTCTCAAGACCAATCAACAGTATTGATTTGATTCCGACCTTATCCCACATTAGCTGTATGACCTTGAGTAACAGTCTTAACCTTTCTGAGCCTCAGTTTCTTCATCTGTAAATTAGGGATAATGCTATGTACCCTGACCGATATACACAATTAGTAATGAGGATTAAAACTTGACAATAAACTATAAAAAAAGTAACAGAGAAATAGCTATAACAAAATACGCTGAACTCAATATCCTCAAACATTTGGGCATATGAGAAATCATCTTGAAAAATTCTTCAAAATTCAGAAATCATCTTCAAAAATTCAAATTTGTAACTATGTTATTGAAATGGACAAATTAAACTTATCATGATACATTTCCCAATTAAAATAAATAAATAAATAAAAATAAAAATTATTTTAAATACTATATAGAGAATGCCTTACAATAACAATTATTCATACAATAGTTATTGTTATTATTAGTTCCCAAGACCACATATTCCACAATTGATAAGCGCTATTACAAACAAACCAAAATCAAAACTCCTTTAAAGCCCATCCATTCATCCCTGGTCTATACAACATAGACCTCTTTTTCTATATGTAAAAGATATCATTTTAATCTGTATTATCTTCAGATAATTGAAGAGACATATTGTGGTCCCATTCTACATCCACACCTAGATTTTCTCTTTTCTGGGCTAAAAGAGAACTAATTAATTCAAAAGCTCATAAAGAAGAGGAAAAGTACAGTATCAGTGCACTCACACTTCTGTTCTCAACATTATTATTTACTTGACTGATGGATACTATCCCCTTTAGAGGTTGTTAACACATGGAAATGTTTGTTGAATCTGGAAAAGTGAAAGATGTTTCAGTTTGCTTTTTATTCCCAATACTAGTCAGCACTTAATACCCTTTTGATGTACTCATGAATAAGTGGATGAAAATCTGTCATAGGTTTTATTTTTCCTCACCACAATGGCCTGAAGCTCCCAAATCCTGCCCCATGGCTCCAGCATAATGAGCCCCAAGATCCAAGCCTTGGTTCCAACCCACATTCACAGAGCACCTGGCTTTGCTCCTCTCTTCTTTCAAGGGGGGGATTTCACAAATTTTGGGAGACCAATGGTACCCTGAAACCATCTGGGCCAGTGTCAGTAACTGATGCCAAGATAATTTTTTTTCTTTTGCAAGGGAGAAGGTTTGGTGGGAATACAGCAGCCTGGCCCTAAGTTCTCTTTTAGACAAAGCAAGTAGATCAACTACCTTATTTGTTTACTAAGTGTTAATGCTGCAGCCTCAACCCCAGAGCAGAGGACTAAAAGAAAAATGAGCCCTTCAAAGTCAAAAGAAGACACCTTTTATGGGGCCAACTAAAAAGAAGAGTTTCATGTGTTTGGTTTTTGTTTTGTTTTTTGTTTGGCTTGGTGTTTTGTTTTCCCTTGTTATTTTGTTTTTGTTTGCTTATTTTGTTTTAATTATACACCTTGCCTTCTCTATTATCTGGGTGAACATAGCATGCAAGAGATACCATGAGTGGGTTACATTATGAGACTATGTCAAAGGCAAGAAGTTAGTACCTCTAGGCCCACCCTAGTCCTATTTCTCTGCCACTTCAACCTGATCAGCTCCAGTCAAAAAATCATCCTTTTGTCTAATATCTTAAATCCTACAAGTTGAAGGAAAAGGAGAAAACTCATATATAACGAATTGTATATAACACAGAGCTCAGAATACAACTGAGGAGGTATGTTTCTCCAAATATCAGATCAAGTACCTCCTAGAACATTATAAATTGTCAACTCCATGAGAATAGGAACAGTGCTTGATTATGCTGTACCCCAATGCCTAACATAGTGCCTAAGTTATTTAGTATGCACTCAGTAAATATTTGAGGAAGGAAGAGTATAAAAGGAGGAAGGAAGGACTATTCCAAGAAATATATCTAAAGAAGAAATAGTGTTAAAATAAGGTATTCTAGAACTCTAAGGCTCTGGAGGTAAAAGGGACCATAAGAGACCACTGGCATCCAGCCCTCTGAATTCATACAAGAGATTTTCTGAAACACTCATCATTTCATTTTTGAGAATTCATTGGACAAAAGTCTCTATGGCTCTCTTTACCCTCCCATTCTTATTGCTGTGAAGTCATGCTCATACACTGGTCTGTTACTTATTGAAAATTTCCAGATCACACATCCAGGTTCATTATTCCCACCTGAGATATCAATGTGCTACTTAGGAAATTTACCCGCATCAATCTAGAGCATCCATACAACCGGTCAATTTTCAAAATAAAAACAATTCAATCAACCTAGTTCTATTCCCTTCTCCCTATTTTCTCAAATATGCATGGCACTTAGATAAATCTCTCTATATAACAGACACTCTGGTTTATTTAGAGACAAGGAAATGTTCTTGTAAAATTCTGATTAGGTGAGACAAACTGAAAAAGTTTAATATAGTCTGCTACTAGGGGAAAAAGAAAAATTGAAATAGAAACCACCACAATTAAAATTACAAAGATTTTGAGGGGCTCTCTTGCACTCAAATTACACTCAGCCCAGTTTCCTATATCTTCTACAGTTTTGTTACCATTTGGATAATGGTAAAAAAAAAAAAAAAAGGTATGAATGACCCTTGTATGGACTTTAAAAAGTCTCCATGCATCAAGATTCAATGATGATCCCATATTTTCTTTTTTTAATAGTTTATTGTCAAGTTGCTTTCCATATAACACCCAGTGCTCATCCCCACAAGTGCCCTTCTCCATGCCCATCACCCCCTGTCCTCTCTCTCCAACCCCCATCAGCCCTCAGTTTATTCTCAGCATTCAAGAGTCTCTCATGCTTTGCCTCCCTCCTTCTCCCCCACTATTTTTCCTCTTCTTCTCCCCCATGGTCCTCCGTTAAGTTCCTCCTAATCCTACTGTACTTGCAAACATATGGTATCTGTCCTTCTCTGCCTGACTTATTTCACTCAGCACAACACCCTCAAGTTCTATCCATGTTGCTATACATGGTTAGATTTCATTCTTTCTCATTGCCATGTAGTATTCCATTGTATAGATAAACCACATCTTCTTGATCCATTTAGCAGTTGATGGACACTTAGGCTCTTTCCATGTTTTGGCTATTGTTGAGAGTGCTGCTATGAACGTTGGGGTACATGTGCCCCTATGCATCAGCATTCCTGTGTCCCTTGGGTAAATTCCTAGCAGTGCTATTGCTGGATCCCAGATTTTCCATGGTAATTCAAGCAATTTGGACACAGGCTCCTTGGAAAGATTTTAGAAATGGGGTTTAAAATCAAGAAATTTCTCATCTTATCTTCAGAGATCAAGAATACTTCATAACATAGAGCACCCAATTCTTTAGCCATTCTGCAATGGTTTTGTCATCTCATTATTATTGTGGTGGTAAGGGTGGTCATGGTAGTGGCTGTAGCAGTGATAGCTGTTAACTTTTATTGAGCCTTCACTACATGGTGAATGTTGTGCTAAAACTTTTAGATGGATTAACTTATTTATTCATAAATTATCTTATTCAATCCTCAAAATAACCTTATCAGGTAAACACTAATATTATATTTACTTTGCAGATGATGAGACTAAGGAAAAGAGATGTTAAGTAACTTGTCCATGGTTACTAACAGGGCAATTAAGAGTAAACTAAGATGGCCTGTGACCATAGGTCACACTTTATTTTGGCATGAAGCTTTCTGCCCCAAACACAAATGTAGCCCACTCTTTGACCCTTTTTATATCATATGCTGACACACAAATTAGCGGAGATTAGATAGTTTGTTGGGAAACCAGATAAGAGACCAGGCTAAAGTCAGAGGAACGCAACCTCAACCAATGCCCAGTTTTATAAACATAGATCAAATGCTTTCTCCTAATGATGAGTAAAGAACAGCATTTTTAGATGCTACCAAAAGCATTACAGTAGTATGTAAAACTATAATTCATATGAAGATGCTTTTCTAATGATTGATACATTTTGAAATACAAAATTAATCTATTCATAACTCACTATAATATAGAAGAATTAGGCAAGCACTTTATATCTATCAACGCTGTGATCTTTTGTCATCTTATTAAAATCAACATAATTCTGATTATAGGCCAGGTGTCCAGGCTGGCTTCTAAATTGATAATAATATAAGATTAGCACCTCACTCCTTAAAATATTCACATAGTTCATGCAAAAGCACGATTGTTGGCAGGATAATAATTGGCTTAATTACGGGAAAGGAGAAGAAGTAAACAAACATTTATTGACCACCTGCATCATATTGTACTAGGTGCCTCCACATACATTATCTCATTATGATCATAATACATACCTCACATGGTTATTCTGAGAATTAAACAAGCCCACATACTGGGAGGGGAGGCAAAGAAAGGGACCTAGTGTTATAGATCATGTACCATGTTCCAAGGCTTGTCACATACATTGTTTCCTCTAATCTTCACAGCAGCCCTACACACATGGCCTTGCTATCCAGATTTTATGCATAAGAACACTAAGGCTCAGACCAATTTTTAATTACTAAGATCACACAGCTAGTAGCTGGTTGAGGGCACAGACCCTGAGTTGACTGAATTATACATCCATGCTCTTGCCACTTAATTAAAAGATAGCAAAAGCCTCCTTCACAGCACTTAATCATAGGGAGGTGGGGGATAGACACCAATATTCACTCATTTATTTATTCATTTATTCAACAAATATGCCAACAGCACATACTCTGTGCCAGGCACGGAACTAAATTCCTCCCATAAACTATCTCAGTAAATCTTTACAACACACTTAGGAGACAGGCACCAGGATTATCCTAATTCTAGAGATAAAAAAAAATGAGGCCTTAGGATGTTAAATTGACTTGCTCAGGATTATAGATAGAGCTAAATCTGGATCCAAAATTAAGTTACTTGTCTTCAAATCCTGTACTCTTTCCAACATATCATACTACTTCAGCAAGGCAAACCATGCCCCCTATATACAAAGCAAAATGTTTTTAATCATTTTGGACATCATTAGTAAGCCCAGATTGCTGGTCTCCTGCACTAGGGCTCTATTACCTGGACTGACCTCTAGAGCCTAGAAGACAGAGAGACAGAGACAAAGATTAAAACAGAGAGCAAAAGATGGATTGAGGAAGAAGTGCCCAATCATGCTGCTCACCTTGAAGGTGGAAGAAATAAACCATTAAGGCTAGCTGTCCCGTAGGCTTTGTGCAGCATCATTTCTTAACCACCTGCCTATTCTCATACTAAGGATATATTGAGCCATCTTAAACCCAGGATTGTTCTATGCACACTGTGAGTAGCAGACCAGAATGTGGTGTAATCCAAACAAAACCACCTCCACCACTAGAGGTAGAACTCTATAGTCCATCCTGCTAAATAAAGAACAACACAGGAAAGTCTGCTATAGAATCAGTGGACTTGATGAATCTCACAGGAAGGCTATTTTCAAGTCAGGTAGTTGATTCCAAGTTCAGTCTTCTGTCGTACATCTCAACAACTTTAACCCTACTAATATGTGGGACAATGACCATACCTCTGGGTATGCAAGCCCCAACCTACCTTTTTCCTTCCTTAGGTTCAGTGGTCATTCTCATCTCTAGTTGTAGCTACGCCCATATCCTTCACTCTTGTATCATTTCTCAATATTCTGCCAAGCCAAGGATATGATTTTCTGGATTAAATCCTGAGCAAACAAACTTGCCTTTCCTTTTATTTAAAAGTGTCCCTCCTCGGTTCTTCCCCACAAGGCCATCTTCCTATACCTGCATCAAAAGAACACAACTGAAAGTCAGAGGGTCCAGGGAATCCTTGCCACATGACCCAAAGACTGCCCTGGGAGATGGTTGGCCGAGAATGAAAGTCTGATGTTAATGAGGCTTAGATGGAGGGTTCAAGCTCTGTGGGACCAGTTATAATCCTGCTTAGGTAAATTTGTGCTACGCCTGAAACCTCTGGGCAGCCATGTCCCAACAGGCCCTGGATTGCAATGACAAACTGGGCCAGAGAGGAGAAGGCTTCCTAACAAATTCTTCAAACTGCATGTGCTAATGGAGCAGGTCCAACTGCAGACTTCACACTCCAGAGGCAATGTAGTGCAACAGGAAACATGTGGCCTTTGGAACTGAAAACCTGGGTGACTTGGGGCAGTCACTTAATCCTTCTGAGTTTCTGTTTCTTAATCTTCTTAAATGGCAGTGAGCAAGGTAGAGAGGGGCTAAAGAATGAGCCACGACATTACATGTAATAAGTGCCTACTTTATGCCAGGCACTGTACCCACTACTTCACATACACACTCACTTCACCTGTCCCAAATTTATTCAAGTTGTTAATTATTATTGAAATAATAATGTACAATATAAGAGAGTGCCTGGCTCACAGCACACTTAATAAATGTCAGCTCTCTTCCTTTTCAAATCTGTAGGGAAATGACAAGGATGCCACTTCTCAGAGAAGACTGAATAGTGTTCTCCCTAGTGCTTTTGAAGTTTTCAATCTTCAGTTTGAAGAGGATTTGAAGTAATTATTTTCAGAAGTAATCACAGAATGTCAGAGTGGAAGGGACCTTAGAGACTGTTACTGTCCTACTCCTCAATGGATAGAACAGGGATACTTACTTGTTATTAGTTCTTCCACAAAGACTATACCAGAACCAAGGCATTCTCTCTCCCTAGTGTGTGTGCCTCTTGTGGTTCAGAAAAAGCAACTCCTAACCCTGCATTAGCAGAAGTAAAGGGCAATTTCAGACTCAGGGTGGCTGCAGGTCAGAGATGCTCTTTGGGCTACAAATGCTGCTGCTCTCTAGAAGTTTTAGGAAATGGCTTTGGGGCATGAAAGGGAAGGATTAGAGGAGAGGCTAGAAGCTACAGTCTACAAGATTCACCATGATTTAATAGCCAAATTGGAAACAAAGGGAGAAATAGAAACAGAACCATGACCACTGAACATCCCATCTTTGGAGATTAGGGAACTGCACAGGGTTCTTCTTTCCTTGTGGGATCTTGAAATCCACTGCTCTCTCCCATGGGTTGGTTTCCAATTCCCACCATAAGTCATTCCCAACCACTGTCACCCAAATACCCCTATTCAAAAGAACATGGTGGAAAGAAAGAATTCTGCTTCTGGAGCTGAAGCTATGCATAGCAAGTACACAGAAATATTTGCTCAATGAACAAATCAACAAATCAATACCTGCCTAGAATGATCCTTTTGCTTCTCTCTGGGACACAGAAGTAGGGCTGAGTTTCAAAAGTAGCCCATAAGCATTGTTGGTTAGTTTTGTTTCTTACCTCCTAACCTCGAGCTGGAGAATGGACTTTCTCTGGAGAAGGCAAAGCCTTTCTCCAAAAGTAAAAATGTCTAGTCCCTGCACCTCACCCTGAAAATCTCCAAAAAGAATGGTAAGTTGACTTTCAGCTAGGCAAACAAAAGAACTGAGGCCAAAACTACAACTCCTCAATAATCTCAGGAGAGGAGAGATGAGAGAACAAAGCCTCCTGTTCTTGTGACGTCTCATCTGCCACTCACTCAGAAGAAAGGTGTGGAATGGTTCCAACCATCTTTCATACAGAACCCTATCTCTTGTATAGAAATGGCCTGAGTGGGAGTGGGATCAGTCAGAGAGCCACATGGGTTGTGGGGTTGCAGATGGTAAAGAGCCATGGATCAAAAAAAATCATCTTGAAGTATTAGACAAATTCCAGCCTAGTCTATAACTCTCTCAAAATGATCAAGCACCCCTACTGCTTGCAAGGTTAGCCTATAAAAAATGAGTCCTTAGATTACCAAAGCCTTAAAATAATCTTGAAACCCTGCTATGTATATACACACATTCATAAATTTCAATGTTCACAGTATACACATGCAGATTCAAATAGATACAAAATGTAAAAAACCCAACCAGGCTGACACGTATTATCAGAAAAATACAAATTCATAAACATGTGCATTAAAAAATGCAAACGACACCACACACATGCACATACATGCACGTGCACATATACACAGTTTCACACACAGACTAGTCACAGTTCCTGGGCTATGTGGAAGAACTGAATGCTTCCCCCAAATGGTAGGGTACTACTTACTCCCAACCCTTTCTCTATCTGTCCCAACACTTAGGTTTTCCCTAACTTGCTCAATTAAAACAAAGTTGCAAAAACAACCAATACAATTTATCTCCTATCCTTGGCAACTGGTGTTTGAGAACTTCTAGAGTATTTACTTGAAGAACACCTCTCTCTGGAATAAAATAAAATTCAGGGATGGAAATAGAAAAGTACCTCCACAAACTAGACTTTTTTCCTTCATTATATTATTAAATGGCAAACCATCCTTACACCATACGTCATTGTCCACAGGATGACTTGACCAAATCCAAATTTTTCTAAACCATGTTTCACTTTGGAATAGACACTTTCCAAAACCTTGCCCCAAGCCTGCCCCTTTTGAGGCAACTTCATATCCACCTACCCTGAAGCAGTACCAGATCTGACACAGATATTAAGAGCAGAAAATTGAGATCCTAAATCATTTATCTGTGATCATTGTCCCAAGTCTCGCTCTTGACAAGAATTGAGTTGGTAACAACTTGACTCATTATGGCTTTGCCAAGAGTTAGGTAGTGGGTAAGAAACTTGTTTGCTTCACCATCTGGATCACTATAATTACAAACCCCACACCTTTTTTGTGGAACTTTTTACAGTTTACAACATGTTACTATTCTTTTGTTCCTGTTGTTTCTGTTGTTCCTTTTTCATCTTTGAGGCAGCTCTCTGAAGTTGTTCAAGCAAATTTAATACTTTTGTCTCCATTTTACTGATGAAGAAACTGAAATGCAAGAGGGTATGGTGACATGCATAAGATCCACAAAACTGGGGCGCCTGGGTGGCTTAGTCGGTTAAGCGTCCGACTTTCGCTTGGGTCATGATCTCGCGGTTCGTGGGTTCGAGCCCCGCGTCGGGCTCTGTGCTGACTGCCAGCTCAGAGCCTGGAGCCTCTTTCGGTCTGTGATTCCCTCTCTCTCTGACCCTCCCCTGCTCACGCTGTCTCTCTCTCCTAGAAATAAATAAAAATTTAAAAAAAAAGAAATTAAAAAAAAAAAGATCCACAAAACTAAGTAGTGTCAGAGCTAGGTCTTGAACCTAGATTTTTTTTATGACTCTGCTACCAATGTTTTTAAAACTAGACCACTACATTCCTTGCTGCCTACCCATGTCACTCCCTCCCAATGCATACACACACACACACACACACACACACACATACAGTAAGGCCCTATTCTGGTTTCACACTTTCCAGGCAATATCCCAGGCTTTTCACCTATCTTCAACTCAGCAAACATTACATACTTTACATCTCTTCTCCCTTGACCATCTTGTCTATTTCCAAGTAGACAACATTAGCCCATTTAATCTTTAGAAGGGGCTAAGTAACTTGCCAAAAGTCATACAGCCAATGAAATGTGAAGATTGCAATCCAGGGCCATTGGGCTTCAATGCTTATGCTCCTCCTGCATCACTGCTCTGTCTTTTGGCACTGATATGTTAAACTATTCTGCTAATGGGCTAATACCATTCAAGCACTAATCAAGAAGAAGTTGGAATAGCTGTATTTGTTTTATTACTGCAACCAATGTGACACAAGAGAAGTTTAATATATTTTTTCTAACTAAATTCGACTGTCTGGTTATTGGGCATGTACTGTATACCTGGCTAGACTCTGTAACACAATTAGGGAACAATATGACATAACATAATAAAACACTAAGTGGTACATGTTTAAATGTCCACTTGTAAACTGGAGGCAATAATACATTAAAGAATGGGTTATAAGTGAGGTCAACAAGGAAGAAATTAAAATTGGCTGGAATTATCAAGAATGAAATAAAAGTTGAACCTGGCAGTGAAAGATTTGGAAACTTAGAGGGAAAAAAGAAGGATTTCCATACAAGAGCAACAGTATAAGCAAAACTATAAAGATAAAGACAGGTTTCAATAATCCATGTGTGAGATCAATGAAAAGACTAGGCTCATTTCAATATAAGATACAGGTTGAGGAGGATTTCAAAATAGTGTGTTACACATCCCCAAAAGCAAGGGAATCAAGAGCAAAAATAAACTGTTGGGACCTCATAAAGATTAAAAGCTTCTGCACAGCCAAGGAAACAACCCAGAAAATTAATAGGCAACCAACGGAATGGGAAAAGATAGTTGCAAATGACATATCAGATAAAGGGTTAATATCCAGAATCTATAAGGAACTCACCAAACTACACGCCCGAAAAACAAACAACCCAGTGAAGAAATGGGCAGAAGACATGAACAGACACTTCTCCAAAGAGGACATCCAGATGGCCAACAGACACATGAAACGATGCTCAGCATCCCTCCTCATCAGGGAAATACAAATCAAAACCACACTGAGATACCACCTCACGCCAGTCAGAGTGGCTAAAATGAGCAAATCAGAGAACTCTAGATGCTGGCGAGGATGTGGAGAAACGGGCACCCTCCTACACTGTTGGTGGGAATGTAAACTGGTACAGCCCCTCTGGAAAACAGTGTGGAGGTTCCTCAGGAAACTAACAATAGAACTCCCCTATGACCCAGCAATAGCACTGCTAGGAATTTACCCAAGGGATACAGAAATGCTGAGGCATAGGAGCACATGTACCCCAATGTTCATAGCAGCACTCTCCACAATAGCTAAAACATGGAAAGAGCCTAAGTGTCCATCAACAGATGAATGGATCAAGAAGATGTGGTTTATCTATACCATGGAATACTACATGGCAATGAGAAACAATGAAATCTGGCCATGTGTAGCAACATGGATGGACCTTGAGGGTGTTATGCTGAGCGAAATAAGTCAGGCAGAGAAGGACAAATATCATATGTTTGCACGTATAGGAGGATTAGGAGGAACTTGACGGAGGAACAAGGGGGAGAAGAAGGGCGGAAATGGTGGGGGAAAGGGAGAGAGGCAAACCATGAGAGACTCTTGAATGCTGACAAAAACTGAGGACTGATGGATGTGGGGGGGAGGGGGGGATGGGCATGGAGGAGGGCACTTTGGGGATGAGCACTGAGTGTTATGTAGAAACTAATTTGACAATAAACTATTTGTAAAAAAAATAAATAAATAAATAAATCCAAATATAAAAAAAAAAATAGTGTGTTACAGGAAAGAATATCCAATGGAAAAAAGACAGTCTCTTCGCCAAATGGCGTTGAGAAAATTGGACAGCAACATGCAGAAGAATTAACCTGAACCATTTTCTTACCATACACAAAAATAAACTCAAAATAGATTAAAGACCTAAATGTAAGACAGGAAACCATCAAAATCCCAGAGAAGAAAACAGGCAATAATCACTTTGACCTCAGCTGCAGCAACTCCTTACTATACATGTCTCTAGAGGCAAAGAATACAAAAGCAAAAATGAACAATTGGGACCTCATCAAGATAAAAAGCTTCTGCACAGCAAATGAAACAATCAACAAAACTAAAAGGCAACCAACAGAATGGGAGAAGATATTTGCAAATGACATATTGGATAAAGGGTTAGTATCCAAAATCTATAAAGAACCTACCAAACTCAACACCCAAAAACCAAATAATCCAGTGAAGAAATAGGCAAAAGACATGAACAGACACTCTCCCAAAGTAGACATCCAGATGGCTAACAGACACATGAAAAGATGTTCAACATCACTCATCATCAGGGAAATACAAATCAAAAGCACAATGAGATACCACCTTACACCTGTCAGAATGGCTAACATTAACAACTCAAGCAACGACAAATGTTGGTAAGGATGTGGGGAAAGGGGAACCCTTTTGCACTGTTCATAGGAATGCAATCTGGTACAGCCACTCTGGGAAACAGTATTCAGGTTCTTCAAGAAATTAAAAATAGAACTACCTTATGACCCAGAAATTGCACTACTAGGTATTTATCCAAAGGATACAACATGCTGATTCAAAGGGACACTGCACCCCAATATTTATAGCGCACTATCAACAATAACCAAATTACGGAAAGAACCCAAGTGTCCATCAACAGATGAATGGATAAAGAAGATGTGGTACACACACACACACACACACACACACACACACACACAGGAATATTATTCAGCAATCAAAAAGAATGAAACCTTTTCATTTGCAACAACTTGGATGGAACTAGAGTGTGTTATGCTAAGAGAAATATCAGTCAGAGAAAGACAAATATTATATGATTTCGCTCATGTGGAATTCAAGAAACAAAACAGATGAACATGGGGGAAAGGAAGGAAAAATAAGATAAAAACTAAGAGGGAGGCAAACTATAAGAGACTCTTAACTACAGAGAAAGAACTGAGGGTTGCTAGAGGGGAGGTGGGTGGGAGGATGGACTAAATAGATGATAGGCATTAAGGAGGACATTTGTTGGGATGAGTACTGAATGTTATACATAAGTGATGAATCACTAAATTCTACTCTTGATACTATGATTACACTATATGTTAACTAACTTGTATTTAAATAAAATAATGTGTTAGTTTTGAAAAGCTAACTGCCCCCAACACAAGGGAAGTTTGCATTCACTACATGTTGTTTTCCATACCCCTACATTGGCTGTTCATACAAAAGATAGAAAGAAATACTTCCCTGAAAGCTTCCTCCAACTCTTTTCTGAAGAAAAAGCCTAAAGATGCATTGGGTAGGGCAGAAAAGCCTCACTTCAATGGTACAGGAAAAGATATATTGCTTCTAGAGGGGGAAAAGTAGAAGCAAAATGTGTCTGCCTCTAGGGAAAGCATGGAATCCTTTACCCAGAACTCGAGAAAATTCCTTTGCTCCTTGGAGAAGAATATAAACAAACCCCTTTACTTCTTAAAATTTTTTATAGTTTATTTACTTTTGATACAGAGAGAGACAGAGCATGAGTGGGGGAGGGGCAGAGAGAGAGGGAGACACAGAATCTGAAGCAGGCTCCAGGCTCTGAGCTGCCAGCACAGAACCCGATGCGGGGTTCGAACCCATGAACCATGAGATCATGACATGAGCCAAAGTCGGACCTTCAACTGACTGAGCCACCCATGTGCCCCAAAACCCTTTACTTCTGGAGCAGAGGCAAGGAACTTAAGCCCAGGATTCTACACACATACCAAGCATAGGTCTCCCAATACTGGGAAACAGGAAACTCCTGCCTAAGACCAAAGACAGATATAAGGCAGAGTTTAAATATGACTATGAGGATGGCTACGAATACTAGAGAGCTCCGTTCCTGAAGCCCAAGTGCACAGGAACTGCCTAAGACTAATACTGAACCAAGAAAACAGTGAACATGCTATGCTCCCATGAGAAGCATAGCACCAAATAGCAAGCAACATCAGTTTTCTGCTGGAGGAGGGGCAGGAACATAGAATGAACTCCCTCTGTGGCCTAGACACGCAATGGCAACTGAAAGTTAAGGGAGACGCAGGAAGACTGAGAAAAACCCTCTGGCACCCCAACCCATACTCTAAGGACATGATAACAGTGGCTTACTACTGCAGGAATTCAAAGCCAGTGGTGCACTAATGGTAATGATAGCACTTATCACAAAGTCTGCTCAACTACTGAGTAAGTTGACTCAATTTCACAATAAAACAGCCTTCTAGAATAAGAGTCATTTCCAAGCATAGCTATTTATCTTGGTTTCTACTATTCTTCTAAATGCATTGCCTAGCATTATATAAAAAATTAAGATACAAATACAAAGCCAGGAAAAAATAATCCATTGTCAATAAATCAATCAATCAACCAAACCTGATTTAGAGATGTTACAAATATTAGGATGGTTAGATGTAGACTTTCTAATAATTGTGATTAATATGATAAATGTCCTAGTGGGAAAAACGGACATCATGCAGGAACAGACAGAATTTTATCACAGCAATGAAAACTGTATGAAGGAATAAAATGGAAATATTATAATTTTTAAAAAACACAGTAAAAAATTAATACAGTAATAAGGCTCCACAAATGAAGAATACCTTTGACAGGCTCATTAATAGATGGATACAGCCAAAGAAGTAATTAGGAAGCTTGGGGATAGGTCATTGTGTATTTTCCAAACTATAACGCAAAGAGAAAAAAGTGAAGGAAAAAAAGAACGAAGCATCCAAAAGTTGTAGTGTAGTATATAGTTGATTACCATGCAGAAAGGAAGGCAGGAAAAAATGGGCAAGAGAGTCATTTAAAAACATAAGGACTAAGGAGTTTCCAAAAATAATGAAATACTATAAAACACATCCCAGGAACTCAGAGAAAAAGAATATGGATAAATACACACACTTCAAGTACATCATAGTGAAACCTGTGAAAACCATCTACAAAACAAAAATACTGATGACATAAAGATGCAGTACATACAGAGTAACAAAAATTAGAAACACAGTAGACTTGTCATCAGAAACTATGCAAGCCAGAAGATAATTGGGTGACATCTTTCAAGTATTGAAAGAAAAATCTACCACCCTAGAAATCTATATCTATTAAAATATTTTTCAAAAATGAGGACAAACTGCAAATTTTCTCAGACTAACAAAAGCTGAGAGAATTTACTTCTAGTAAATATGGGCTACAAAAAATGTTAAAGGAAGTTATTTAGGCAGAAAAAGTATGATGTCAGATGGAAACTTATATCTATAACAAGCAATGAAGAGTGTCAGGAATGATTAAAATAAAAGTAAATATAAAAGGTATT
This sequence comes from Hyaena hyaena, assembly GCF_003009895.1. NCBI lineage: Eukaryota > Metazoa > Chordata > Mammalia > Carnivora > Hyaenidae > Hyaena > Hyaena hyaena. Next base: position 110,990 of record NW_024081014.1, read on the forward strand.
TTAATACCTTATTTTCATTAAAAGAAAACAAGTACTTTCAAGAAAACTGTAGCATCAGTATATTTTGGAGTTTCTAACATATGTATAAAATGTATGGCAACAATCACACAACAGATATTGGGGAAGAATTGAAACCATATTGGTGTAAATTCCTTATACTATATGTGAGTTGTATAATATTATTTTAAGTTGGACTCTGCTTAAGTAAAGATGTATAAGTCATAGTGAAGCCAATAAACATAATTCTGAAAAAAAAGCATAAATAAGGCAGTAGAGGAGATAAAATGATATCACAAATATTACTCGACTTATTCAAAACAAGAAAAGAAAAAAATTAAAGAACAGGTGGAATGAACAAAAAAACCCAACTAGCAAGATATAGTTTTAATGTAAATGGTCTTAATATCCACAGAAAAGGCACATATTGTCAGATTTACTGTAAAACTAAGACCCAAATATACGCTTTTTATAAGAATCTTACTATAATTATAAAATCATTGATGTATAAAAAACAAAATGAAGGAAAATAAGATATACCATGAAAGCTTTAGCGAAAAGAAACTATAATGGCTATTTGAATTAATATCAGATAAAGAACACTTCAGAACAAACAATATTATGACCAGAAATAAAGAGGGACATTATGTAATGAAAAGAAATTAAATTCGTTAAGAAGACATCATAGTCCTAAATGTGTGTACTTATAAAACAGAATTTCAGAATAAATAGAGCAAAAACTGTCAGAACTGAAAGGAGGAAAAGATAAATACACTATTATAGCTGGATACGTCACACTTTTCTCTCATTTAGCAATAGAGCACATAGGCAGAAAATAAATAAGGATATCGAAGGTATGTATAATATTATCAACAAACCTGACCTGACACTTATAGAACACCTCACCCAACAACAAAAGAATGTGCATTGGTTTCAGGTGCAAATGGTACATTCACAAAAATAGCTTATTTTCTAGTGCATAAAAGAAACACGATAATTTATTTTTATTTTTTTAATTTAACATACCAAATTAATTAGTTTCATTCCTTACAAAACCTTTCTTTAAAGTGTTCCAGGAGCTTTCTGGAAAACCTCAGATTGTGGACAAAATATTTCATTTTAGAATTTAATGTGGGGAAGTACGTCAAAAACTATCAAAGGTTTAAAGAATTGATTAAATATAATAATAGATCATTATGAAACAATATTTAATTATTGATTTAACCAAAGAAACATTAAAAGATATCAAAGACAAATATATAAGTTTATACAGCTGTGCGTAAAATTTAGCTTTTTTAAAATATTTATTAAGACTTTCTTTTTTGGAGAGTAAATCAAAGACCTGGTAAACATAGGTCATTATTTTGGTAAAACATAGAATCCTTGTTTTTAAGCAGATAACTTTCAATATAAAATTATTTACAATGTCTTATTAAGAGAGGATCAATAGATTAAGAAAAGTTTTTTAACAAAAAGAAAACAAAAAATTTACCTTTGCATCAGTATTGTTTTGATATTAAAACTCATTTACTTAAATTTCTTTCCAATTTCCACACACAATTCCCTTCTGATGAGTCCTTCACCATAAACCTTCTACAACTTTACACATTCAGATTTTGTCTCAAGTTTTCCTTCATTAAATAACCAGTCTCACTTTAGGACAAAATTAATTTTTCCCCTACAAGAGTGCTGATGCATAGGGGCACATGTACCCCAATGTTCATAGCAGCACTCGCAACAATAGCCAAAACATGGGAAGAGCCTAAGTGTCCATCAACGGACGAATGGATCAAGAAGATGTGGTTTATCTATACCATGGAATACTACATGGCAATGAGAAGGAATGAAATCTGGCCATGTGTAGCAACATGGATGGACCTTGAGGGTGTTATGCTGAGCGAAATAAGTCAGGCAGAGAAGGACAAATATCATATGTTTGCACGTATAGGAGGATTAGGAGGAACTTAACTGAGGAACAAGGG